>NC_029776.3:77167540-77188911 GCF_000817695.3 Arachis duranensis | reverse complement strand
CTCATAGTAAAGTCCAGAAAAGTGAATTTTAACTAAAAACTAATAAAAATATACTAAAAACTAACTAGATTATACCAAAAAATACTAAAAATAATGCCAAAAAGCGTATAAATTATCCGCTCATCAAGTATCCATATGTAATAATTCCAATACATAAAACATAGTTTTTGGAAAGCGCCCCTACCTCAAAACGCAAATCCATAACCCAAACGTCTCACAGAGTCCTTTCCGCTTCAACCCGAACTAATGGCAACCAAAACCTCAGCTCTCAGCCACTTTTGCAATAACCATAGCAACACTAATCGCAACATACGATAATCAGGACTCAACCCCACGCTATTAGAACTCATATACATTAACCATACACAACAAAATACTAATGCGAAGCTTTTCAAAACATAATTTCTTACCGGAATGACAACACGAAGCAGCTGCGATTTCGAACCGGCAATAGCAACAACTCTGGCGGCGGCCAGAAACTCCGGTGGATCAACTGGAAAAACCGCACAGCATCAAAACCACCTCGAAAACCAAAAAGGCAGAAACCTCAAATGAAACCCTTACCGGCAACGGCAGAAGTAGCAGAAGCTCCGGCGGTGGTTTCGGTGGCCTCAGAACTCCGGCAGCAATGCTGTCAGACTCTGATAGTGTTTCAGGGCAGCTCCGGTGGCAGAAAGGTTTTCCGGCAACCATACACAGCAGACCCCCAACCACAGCAGCAACCAGGAGACCGGCGGCCACGACGGCAGACTCCCACGGCGACGGGGATACCCTCTCCCACAACCGTGGCAGCAGCGGCGATGGAAGGGCAGCGTTGCTTCCTTGTGACTCATCCCTTTCCCTCTTCTCTGTTCGCAGCTTCAACGGCGACGGCAAGGGATGGGTTTGACAGCGGCGACGAGACGGGCTGGTCGGCGATAAGGAGAACGGCACAAAACTTCACTTCCCAACTCCACCAATCATTTTACAACCTCATGGCCAAACATAAGCCAAACACCCGCAAACTTGTTTCCAAGGGACAAAACACCCACAACTCATAACATGGTACACCTACCATTTCACCTTCCATATACACATATCACGTCTTAAAGAACTAACGCATTGCGTTACTACGTCTACAAGTCACACGTGACATCAAATGATTCTCGAGTCTACTCAGAAGGATACAAGATTCAGGAAGGAAAGACACATGTCAAGAATAATACTCATAGATTCGAGGGAATGTATCCAATCCCAGACAACAAGGATGATCAAGCAAATGAAGTTTGCTAGAAATAAATCAATTGGCAACCTCAAAGATGACCCTTGGATCAAAGAAATTCAATAGGATCCATAGGAAGAAAATCAGCGCATTGGTTTGAAACAAATTCAAGCTGAGTCGAAGAAGTAAGAGGTTTACAGAAGAGAAGATTTCAAACCCAAGACAGAGCTCACAGAACTCAAGAGCATGATTAAAAATACTTCCGAATGCATTATTCACAAAAGAATCGAAAACTTGCGGAAAAATCACTTCGCAATTTAGAAGAAAAGTTAAGTAACAAACATTCTCCAAGAGAATAACAAAAGCAATAACGTGGCTTTGCTGTAATACAATTTTATGTTGAAACAGATCATGCAGAATTTTAAAAACAAGGTGCACACAAGTTTGGCTAAAGGCTAAAATATCTCCTCAAATATTTTAGAAAGATAATTAGATGCACAACTTAACCAAAAGCAATCATAAAACTCGGAAGAGAAATCAAATGGTTGTTCAAGAATTCCCAAAGTTCATATACAAACAAGCATGTATAACATTTATAGCAAGGACGAAAGAGAAAGTTAAGCTCTATTTGGAAAAGAAAATCCGAGGTAAAAGTTTGCTTGTAAATTGGTAGAGGAAACAAGTGCTGCATTACAAACAAACCGGTTTCCAATAAACAAGAAAGCTTTCAAAACTTCATTTAAGATAGCGCATGCCCAATTTTAAATCAACTTTGTCAAAATTGAACAATGGTTTAAATTTCAATCAAGCAACAGGAAAATAAATTTCGTTTAGAATTTCTTCAAAGAGAATTCAAAACTTCCTCAAAGGTTTAAAACAAGACAACAAAAGTATACTTGAAATCACCATCTCAAAAGGATATTCAAGAATATTAGGATGTTCTTAAAAAAGAGTCAAGCCACACAAGAAAGGATCCTAAATCAAGATAGTTCAAACAAGATCCACTAGGCACGAGTCATCAAATAAGCTTTCAATTGATCTAAAAGAATACAAAAGTCATAGGAAATAGACAACTCAATCATTAGTAATTTCTCAAGGATAAATCTTTGACTAAAAACTCTTGTAAGGACAATGAGAGGATAAACGATGCACTATTTTAAAACAAATCAAGCTGACTCACATAAGAGTGAGATTCACAAGAGAGAAAAAACCAAGATCAATGATAATGTTCTCAAGATGTAAGAGATTAGTTAAAAACATAGTCATGCATGACATCCATGGAGATGGAAGGCTTAAGGGATACTCTAGTCTGTTCATACAAAGGAAGCTATGAGCCCAACATTTTCAAAAGAATGACAATGGCACAAACCATATAGCATGCTAAATCAAACTCAATTCAAAATAAGTTAAGTAAAGCTTATCAAACGAAACTCAACCGGGATAAAAGTGAAAAAGCTTTCTTTTCCAAAATTTTGAAAAATATCCAAATACATAATCAAATGAAGGTGTGCATTGGAACTATAGTAAAATTACTAGAAAGCCAAATTGTAATTTAAGGTAAATGTAGTTCCATAAACCAGTAAAAGCACAGGCGAAGTATTAGAAATAAATAGTCGTTAAACTGTATAAGAAATCTTCAAGTTCCACATATGTAGATAAGTATATATCCATTCAACAACAATCTTCATAAAAATCTCAAAATTGGCTGTGATCACTGTCAAATAAGAGAAAAACTGAATCAACAAATTCTCTAATAATGGACTTGGAATCCGGAGTTAAAATGCACAACGCAATAGGACAAGTTCAAAGCTATAGTAATGAATACATGAATCAAGAACTCAAATAGAGAAAGACAGATACAACAAGGATTTCAAACAATCATAAGCACTTAGGATCAAACAAAAATGCATATAAATAGAGGAATATAGTGGAACATCAAACTACTTTTCAAGAGGAGTAGCAAACGAGAACTTCAAGTTAAGACATGAAAGAACAGGTCGACTCGAGCAAAATCCAAGATACACAACCGAATAGCCTCGAGAAATAGTTTCTAACGTTCCCAAAACCCACGATTCGCTTTACTCAAAACTCGTATATCGCCTATGATAACCCATTAGTGACTTCATATACATAATCCACTAGTATTAAGCCGGTCAAACTTAATTCCAAAGATTATGCAATGCAAGACTAGCAGCGTTAATCAACAGACTGTCATGTGCTTAAAGCTCTAATTCTCGTCATTCGACAAGACCTAATACATGAAAAATGTTCAGAATATGCAATTGAAGCATAGTCGATCCATTCTTCAGGCTCTACAGGAAGGACTGCTCTGATACCATAATGTAACACCCTAACTACCAAAGCTCACGCTTCCGATTGCGCAACTCTGATAGCTCGGACATTACGACGACACTTATACTATTTAATACTAAAATATGAGCCTGTTTAAAGCTTTAAACCACAATACCGCTCCCAAAATTACTTTTGCTATACAACGTACATCCATACATTCAAATACTTACAACAACTCTCAAAGAGTACATACATATATATACACCCAAATATATATACAAATAATATTACAAGCATTATCCAATACAATTCCTAACCCTCTTACAGAATATATCAGGATAAAGGCGAGGGTACCACAATTAATAATCTAAAGCATACAGAGCATTTCAACAACAACTAAATAAACTCTTCGTGACTTCTGCGCTATGTTATTGTTTAGAGTAAATGTGTGTATATGTACATAGTTGCATTTCATTGTAATTCTTTGTTCAAGTGACTAACCCCTCATCGTTACCATGAGTTTTACTTCTCCTTCATTGTATGACGCGTTCACAACCGAACCCGAGCTTAATCCCCTTTGATCCAGAAATAGAACGAACTTTGCTTCATATTAGACAAGCTCGGAAGCGGTTAAGGTTTGGAAAAGGTGAAAAAGTTTTCACCACCCCAACCACCTTACTAAAAGTGAATATTGAACCGTCACTCAAAGAAGGCAATAATCATTCTCCCATCAATATCACTAACAACTCTTCTTTTGTTTTAGGCACTAACGCCATGGATGCTCCGAGGAGAGTTACTATCAAGGAAGCGGGTGCACCGGATTATGTCCTTCAACCACTTCATGTAACTCACCCCAACATGAATGCAAACTTTGAACTTAAGACCGCTTTGATCAACCTCCTACCCAAATTCCATGGGCTTCCCGCACAAGACCCTATTCGGCATCTCAAAGACTTTCATCGTATATGCTCAACAATTAGACGGGAAGGATCCGATGAAGTTGCTATATGGTTGTTTGCTTTCCCTTTCTCTCTTGAGGACAAGGCTAAAGAATGGTTCTACACTCTATCTAGTGAAGTCACCTCCGATTGGGACTTGCTTAGAAGAGGATTCTTGGATAAATTCTTGCCCCCGGAGAAGATGGATAGGCTAAGGAAGGAAATGTCTTGTATTGTACAAGGTGAAACGGAACCATCATACGAGTATTGGGAACGGTTTCGTAAGCTACTAGATGCATGTCCTAATCACATGCTTGACACTCAAGTGTTGCTTGGATACATATGTCAAGGGATGCAAGAACAAGATAGAACTCTTTTGGACACCTCTAGCAATGGTTCTTTGTCTAAATATAAAACAGCGGAGGAGGCATGGCAACTTATCATTGACTTAGCCGAATCCAATCAACATATGAGACGAAGAGTCAACCGCCCAAAAACCGTGAATGAGGTATCAACTAGTAGCGAAACCACCGCTCTAACCAAATCCTTGAGTGAAATGACATCCATCTTGAGGCAACTCCAATTGAACCAACAACAACCACAACAACCTCAACCATATCAACAACACTCTCCACCCCCTTAACAATACAACCAACAATTGGTCCCTCAGAAAGTGTGTGGCATTTGTTCTTGCTATTCCTACTACACGAATGAGTGCCCAAGCCTTCAAGAAGACAACACTTTGGCGGCTACCCATAATTTCTCTGACTGCCCAAATCAAGGGTACTACCAAGGCAATCCTAACCAAGGGCACCCTTATCAAGGAGGAAGCTACAATCAAGGGAGTGGAAATCACAATCAAAATTGGAGAGATAATCATCAACAAGGGAATAGGGACAACAACAACAATGGAGAAGGTCAAAGATGGAATAACAACTCACAAAACCGGCCACCATTCAACCAACAAAATCCACCATTCAACCAACAACATCAACCATATAACCAACAAAACCCTCAAAACCCACAAAGAAACTACCGAACATATCAACCACCACATCAAAGACCACCACCCAACCAATCACAAGCTCCTTAACTCACATATCCATCCGCCCCTCTAACCAAGATGATACACTCCAGACCATCATCCAAGGCCAAAAGGAACTACAAAACACACTTGCTTCCGGTCTCACCGGCCTCACCTCTACACTACAAGCCTTTCTTGCACGCACGGATACACCATCAAATCCCACTCCTCAACCCCCAATCCAAAGCGTCATTCCCTCTCAACCTCAACCCAATCCTAAGGGAGGCATCAATGCCATCACCCTAAGATCCGGAACACAATTAAAAGAGAAGGGAGCAAAGGATTCAAATCCCATCGCAATCACTCAAGAGGAGGAGAGAATAGATGTAGAAGAGGTAGTGGAAGAGGAGACACCACAAGTCACAGTTGAGAATGAAGAAACTCAACCAACAAAAGAGACCCCCAAGACCAAGAGAACCTTGGAAGAAGAAATTGCTCAACCGCTCCCATTTTCAACACTTACAAGGAAAGCTAGGAAGCGCGTAGAACTCGACCCCAAAATGATAGAAATGTTCAAGAAAGTCAAGGTAACCATCCCCCTCTTTGATGTTATCTATCAAGTTCCTAGATATGCAAAATTCCTTAAAGATCTATGCATGAACAAGGATAGAATTCTTGAATTGGAAACCATCCCATTGGGGAGTTCTATTTCCGCTTTAATGGGAGCATTGCCCGAGAAATGTGATGATCCAAGCCCTTGTATGGTCACTTGCACCGTCAATGGAGTTCAATTCATAGATTGTATGTGTGACCTCGGAGCATGTGTTAGCATCATGCCTCTCTCCGTCTACCAGGTATTAAAGTTGCCACCACTAAAAAGGTCGACGGCAAGATTTGTCCTAGCGGATAAAAGCATAATAACCATGACGGGTGTTGCGGAAGATGTACTGGTGAATATCAAAGGGTTGGTGTTTCCGATTGACTTCTATGTCCTTGAAATGCCATCAAGCAAAACCGAGAGAGTATCATCCATCCTACTTGGAAGACCATTTTTGAGAACTTCTAGATTTAAGCTAGATGCCTACTCGGGAACATACTAATTTGAGATAGATGGGAGGGTCGTAAGTTTTAGCCTAGAAGAAGCAATGAAGCATCCACCGGAGAATCACTCTCTATTCCGGTGTGACCCAATTGACAACATTGTTGCCGAAGTGCACCTTGCAAAGTTAGATGAGAAGTACATGATTGAAGAAGCAAATGAAGATCCAAGCAAATTAAACATCACACACCATACAAACCATCCGGAAACTCAAACCTCAAATAATGACGAAAAGATGGAATTGAAGCCACTACCACCCCACCTAAAGTACTCATATCTTGATGAAGCCCAAAAGCTCCCCGTGGTAATCGCAAAAAAGCTAACTCCTCAACAAGAAGAAAAGTTGCTAGATGTCTTGAGGAAAAATAAAAGGGCAATCGGGTGGAGTTTGGCGGATCTAGTGGGAATAAGCCCCCAAGTATGCGAGCACCGCATATTTCTTGAAGAAGGAGCAAGACCGGTCCGACAACCTCAAAGGAGACTTAATCCAACCATTCTTGAGGTTGTGAAAAAGAGGTCACTCGGCTACTTGAAGCAGACATCATCTATCCTATCTCGGATAGCGAGTGGGTAAGCCCGGTCTAAGTGGTGCCAAAGAAATCCGGGGTGACCACAATCAAAAATGAAAGTGGTGAACTCATAGCAACAAGAGTGCAAAATTCTTGGAAAGTATGCATAGACTACCGAAGATTGAATGCGGCCACAAGAAAAGATCACTTTTCGCTACCATTTATTGATCAAATGCTTGATCGACTAGCCGGTAAATTGTATTATTGCTTTCTTGATGGTTACTCCGGATACTTCCAAATACACATTGCCCTAGAGGACCAAGAAAAAACCACATTTACTTGCCCATTTGGAACGTATGCTTACAAGCGTATACCATTTGGTCTATGCAACGCACCGGCAACGTTTCAAAGATGCATGATAAGCTTATTTGTGGACTTTCTAGAACAATGTATGGAAGTTTTCATGGACGACTTTAGTGTGTACGGTGATTCATTTGATCATTTCTTAGGTAACCTTGAAAAAGTCTTAGAGAGATGCACCAAAACAAACCTTGTCTTAAATTTTGAAAAATGTCATTTCATGGTCAAACAAGGCATTCTTTTGGGACACATAGTTTCAAAAGAAGGCATCTCTGTAGATCCGGCAAAAATAAATGTCATATCTAGTCTACCTTACCCCTCCTCCGAGAGGGAAGTCCGCTCTTTTCTTGGACATGCAGGATTCTACCGGAGATTCATCAAAGACTTTAGCAAGGTGGCCTTACCTCTCTCTCGACTACTACAAAAGGACATTGAATTCGAGCTGAGCAAGGAATGTGTGGAAGCATATGACAAACTTAAAGTGGCATTGACACAAGCTCCTATCGTGCGAGGACCGAATTGGACTCAACCATTTGAAATCATGTGCGATGCCTCGAATTATGTGATAGGAGCCGCGTTAGCACAACACGAAGGTAAGATTCCCTATGTCATAGCCTATGCTTCCAAAACACAAGATGGAGCCCAATCCAACTACACTACTACCGAAAAGGAACTCTTAGCTATCGTTTTTGCTTTGGACAAGTTCCGAGCCTATCTTCTTGGTTCCAAGGTAGTAGTGTACTCGGATCACGCGGCATTAAAGTACTTGTTGGCCAAAAAGGAATCAAAACCGAGACTAATTCGATGGGTGCTTTTGTTACAAGAATTTGATTTGGAGATCAAGGATAGGAGTGGTTCCCAAAACTTAGTGGCGGACCATCTAAGTTGCCTCGAACACACAAAAGGCGACACCACTCCTATCAATGACTCCTTTCCTCTAGATGGTCTGCACGCAATCTCGGAAGTAGTTCCTTGGTATGCCCCAATGGCAAACTACTTGGTTTCACGCACCTTCCGTCCCAATCTCAACAAACATCAAAAGGATAAGCTGAAAAGCGAATCCAAATACTATGTTTGGGACGATCCCTATTTGTGGAGGTGTGGAGCAGACCAAATAGTGCAACGATGCATACCTCAAACCGAATTCCAAGCAATCTTGGATGCTTGCCATTATTCTGAAGGAGGTGGCCACTACGGCCCCCAAAGAACGGCAACAAAGGTCCTTGATTGCAGATTTTGGTGGCCAACCCTTCTCAAAGATTCTTCCCTCTATTGCAAATCTTGTCCCCAATGCATTCGGTTTGGAAATATTTCTAAGAAGGACGAAATCCCCCAACAAAATATGCTTTTTTGTGAAATATTTGATGTGTGGGGAATTAGCTTCATGGGACCATTTCCAAATTCCAATGGCTTTCTCTACATTCTGTTAGCCGTCGATTATGTGTCAAAATGGGTGGAGGCAATCCCCACCCGAACGGATGATGCTCATGTTGTTTATTCTTTTGTGAGGAACAATATCATTTGTCGTTTTGGCTCCCCAAGAGCAATCATAAGTGACCAAGGATCCCACTTTTGCAACAAAAAAATGGACGGCCTCATGAAGAAGTACGACATCACACACAAAGTTGCTACGGCCTACCACCCTCAGACAAACGGCCAAGATGAGGTTTCTAACCAGGAAATTAAACATGTGTTGGAAAGAATTGTGAAGCCGAATAGGAAGGATTGGAGCACTAAGCTCTCCGATGCACTTTGGGCATATCGAACGGCTTACAAAACACCCATCGGCATGAGCCCTTTTAGGCTTGTATATAGTAAAGCATGCCACTTACCGGTAGAAATCGAACACAAAGCTTATTGGGCCATAAAGGAATGCAATCTAAGTTTGGGTGGAGCCGGCGTAGAGAGAAAGCTTCAATTGGCGGAATTGGAATGCTTGAGATTAGAAGCCTATGATAATTCTAGACTCTACAAGGAAAAGATGAAAGCCATTCATGACAAGAACATTAGGAGAAGGGAATTTAGACCCGGTGAACTAGTCCTCCTTTACAACTCAAGGTTGAGATTACTACCCGGAAAGCTTAGATCAAGATGGGATGGACCCTACCAAGTAGAAAAAGTAGAACCTTATGGGGTCTACCACTTGCGCCACCCATCAAGTCCGGACATTTTCAAGGTAAATGGACACCGTCTCAAATTGTACTATGGTGAGCAAAGAAAGAACTCCAAGGAATTTGAAGTGTTCCTCTTGAGGGATGCATCTCTTGAACAAGAACTTTGAGCTAGTGGAAGTCCAACTTAAGGACGGTAAACAAAAGTGCTAGGTGGGAGACACCCCACCAAGGTAAGATCTACCATTTGTACATAGCCATTGAATTTTTCTTTGATTGATACTTGCTTAACACTTGACTTCATGTTTGGTAGCTAGGTGATTGATGAAGTTGTAGCTAGATTTGATTTCAAATTTTGTTTCATTCGTTAAGTTCATTTGGTATTTTATCATGTTAAAACCTCATTCTATAGTGCTTAAGTGGCTGTTTGGAGGGTTGGAATGCTGTAAGTGGTGCAAAAACAGGCAAACTTTGAAAAAGGCACCCTTCCGCGCGTGCGCGCACCTGGAGCGTACGCGCCTATGAAGCATTTTCGACCACCCACGTGGATGCGCGACGTGCGCAGACGCGTGGATTGCAAAAATTACCCCTACATACATTTTCCAGAAAGTTGCGCCCACACTACGCCAGCACCATGTCTGAGGCACAGGCCAATCACGCGTGTGCGCACATGGCGCGTACGCACTCTTAGACAAGTCCGTAGATCGACACGCTAGCGCCCCTTGCGCGCGCGCGCCGATCGCCCCTGTGCACTCCTGGTACATATTCCAGAGAGTTGGGCGACTCTCGCGCCTGCACTAAGCCACCAGCCCACCACCTCTGCTGCGTGCGCGCACTAGGCGCCAACGCGTCCATTTGCTCACAACGCAAGGGGCGCGCCCACACTCATGCCGCACACGCGCCCCTCATCCTGTAGCAACCTCTAGGCCACCCTCCAGAGAGTTGAGCTAACCCCAGGCCAAACTCATGCCTGGGGCATAACCGCACTGCCACGCACGCGCACCTGCCGCGCACGCGCCAACACCCTGCAGTCAACTTCTGGTACCTCTTCCAGCAAGTTGTGCCACCTCTGAACCACCCTTGTGCTACCAGCACGTGCGCGCGCCATCACCCCATCCCGCTCCCCTGCGCGGGCGCGCACCGTGCGCGCACGCGTGGGTGACCGACGTAAAAATAATAGGGAGCACACTTGCTCCCTTCATTCTTCTCCTCCCTTCTTCCTCTTACCTCCTCTACCACCCATTACCATCTCACCTCCTACCATCACATCCGGTGACCACCCACCTCCGGTGGTCCCTACATTGCTCCCTTCATTCTCCATCATTCCACTCTATAAACTTCCTCTCCCATACCCTTTTCCATCTCTCTCAAGGTACTATACTAGGCTTCCCTCCTGCTCTACTTCTCTCTTTTGCTTCTTAGTTAGTTAATTTCATTCTCTTTTAGGTAGTCTCTTTCTTTTTCACCTTCCCCTTTTGAGCCCCTCACTTTTTGGGTATTTTTGCTCCTTTTTCAATTAACCCTTCATAGGCACTTGGGTCATAACTTCTCTTGCATTGATAGATGAGATGTGTTGCATGATTTTCTTACAACCACTGTGCATTGTAGTGCTTAATATTGGTTTGTGGAATATTACATTGCTTCCCCCTCATACATTTGCATACTACAACAAGGATGCACGTCAAGTGTTTGAGGAAATGCATACATGATTTTTATGCTCATTATGACTCATTATTTCTTAACTAGTCACTTTTGGGTGCACCCCCACATTCTACAATCCACCCAATCACCTTTTCATAAATTGCTTTCCACTTTTGGTATTTGAGGGTGTATACTTCTCATGCCTTTCCCTTGCATGCTTACACTACCCCTATACCACATGCCAATGATTTGCCGTGCTTATCTCATGTTTTCTTAGTTACATGTTGCAGCTGTCATGTAATAAGGATACCCATATTCTTACGGCACAATCTCTCACTTGCATAATCACATTCAATTACGCTTCTTTGGGTTTAATGTTATCTTCTGTCTTTACTATCACAGGATGGTCATCAAAAAGAGCAAAGGGAAAGCCCCGAAGAAGCCGACCGTCAACAGAGCGCGCCAAGAACCAACAGTCAAGCCCCTCCTTAAGAAGGCTACGGGCCCCGTTGATGCTATAGAGAAGGACAACCCTCCAAAGGACTCAAACAAGTTCCCTAACCGCTACTGCGAACTTGTTTACTTAAGGATGATTGAGAGGAATTATCACCCGGAGCCCCTTCTAGTCCTACCAGCCCACCTCACTCCGATAGTGATGCCACACATTGACCGGAGGCAATGGAGGTTCCTCTTGAGGCAACCAATGGAGGTCAATTTATCATGGGTGGTGGAGTTCTACTCCAACTACCACTCACCCCTTCTCACATCAGTATTTGTGCGCCGAAAGCAAGTGTCAGTCACAGTGGAAGCCATCCAAGGAGTACTTAAGATTGAGCCATTAGCAGACGGATATGACGCCTATCAAGAAGCCTTGTTAGCATGCAACAAACGTGAGTTCAATTGGAGCGCGGTCCTCCGCGTAATCGCTTTACCTGAAGCATTTTGGATTCGGGGAACCATAAAGCAAAGACCAAAGGGTTTAGATGCACGTTTTCTCACTCAAGAAGCCACGGCATGGGCCCAAATCCTAGCTCACTACGTGCTTCTGAGCACACATGGGTCATCCATTACCGCCGAGCTTGCCTTATTAGTATGGTGCATCCTAACCGAGAAACCGGTCAACATTTCGCATGCCATTCGCCAATCCATGGGGCGTATTCATGTTAAGGGAAACTTACCCTTCCCCGCTATGGTGACTGAATTAGTAGCGGCAGCCGGTGTCCACCGAGAGGCTAAGGATCGGAGGACCTCGATCCCGGTCGAGGGAGATGTTATTCCGACCAAGAAGTGCCTCAAGCCTCCGGAAGTCGCCAAGGACCTTGGACTGACCAACTCAACTCACAACACCACTACCTCATCCGCACCACATAAATCCGCCACCCAACGCCTTGAAGACCTTCACAGGAAGCTGGACCGCTATGAGAGGCATAATCAGCGCCGATATGCTCACGTGAAGAAGCTTCTAAGCATCGTCACCCCACCTATGGAGGAACCTGATATCTCCACATCTACCGCAACTTCAAGCGGAAATAGCGATGACAACGGAGATGAAGGACACTCGGAACTCGGCCACCCATTGCACATCACCTATAGCACGGAGGACCGTGCCAAGTTTTAAGTGTGAGGAGGTCGGCCGACCGATCTCCGTAGGTAAACACCCAAATAAAATTCTTTTTTCTTTTGAACTCCTTTGTAGTTAGGATAGGTTGCATGATTAAGTTTTCTTTGATACCATTTGCATTATAAGTTTACTTGGTTGGAACAATGAAACTCTCTCTTAGGAAACTAATACTTTGGGGCAACCGTGGCATTGCCAATTTTGAATATTTTGATGTCAAACTTGCTTGAAGAATTGTATTTTGGAACATGTTTTTGATCTAAGAACACAAGCTAGTGAGCTTTGAGCCTTGTTTTGTGGCTACATCTTATAGTCACTTATTCTCCTTCTTGTGTGCAATTGTTTTCTCTCTACGAGTGTGATCCTTGCTTTGTTTGAGTCTATATGTCCATTATTCTTTGTATTCATGCATTTATATTATTGAGGCCATCATTTCATTGAGCTTACTTGCCCAAATAGCCTTACCTTTTATCTTCCATTGTTAGCCAATTTGAGCCTACGCTTAACCGACTTGTTCTTATTTTAGCACATTACAAGCCTTTAAGTGAAAAACAATAATTGTTCCTTATTTGGATCTTTGATTAGCTTAGGCTAGTGTGTGTGAGCATCATTCAAGAGTGGGAACCTTGGGACATTGGGTGAATAAAAGGGGTAGTTTTGTATTATTATTGAAAATATCGAGAATTGGGTACATACTCATGTATTGATCAAATGTAAAACCTTAGGCATTGAGGTTCTTGTATATAGAAAGAAAAAGAAAAGAAAAAAAGGAGAAAAATAATATGGAAAAGAAAAAAATAGAAAAAAGAAAGAAAACAAAAAAAAAATGGGGAAAGAAATAAAAAGGGGACAAAATGCCCCAAAGGAAAGTTCAAATAAAATCAATGCATATGTGTGATGATCAAAAGAAAATACATGAGTATGTGAAAAAGTGAGAAATGGGTAGTTAGGGTAGCTTTGAAATTGTATAGAATGTCATAGGTTAGGTGGGAAGTTTAAGCTTATCAAAAGATCCAAATTTCAAGCTCACTTAGCCAAATATGCATCCTACCCTGACCTAACCCCATTACAACCTAAAGACAAGACCTCATGATATTTGTATACATGCAAGGAATAAATGTTGATTGTTAGATGGAGAACAAATCTTGGAGAGCATGATTAGGAGAAAATTGAGAGAATCAACCCTAGACACTTGAGCGAATAGAGTGTAAACACTTCCGGTGAGGGTTCGAAGGCTCTAATTCATGATTCCCGGCTATCACGAGCATTCTTCATGCAAAGTTGTGTATATTGCACTTGATGCCTGAAAAATTGGTAAGTTCCATATGTTGGCCACTATCGTACCCTATATGCTTGCATGTGTCTTAGGAAGGTTGATTTGTTCCTAACCAAGTAGATAGTAGCACTAGTCGTAGTTGCATTCATGTAAGTAGGTTGCACTTCATGAGTCTTATACCTTTATGACCCTTCAGTCTTTTGCGTTTCTTTTGCATTTCTCTAAGCATGAGGACATGCTAGAATCTAAGTGTAGGGAGGTTGATAAACCCCATTTTGAGGGTTTATCTTGTGTCGATTTCAAGGGTTTTATCAATGACTCCACACACTTTTCACATGAAAATACAAGACTTTGTGTTTCTTTCCTAATTTTTGCCTCATGAATGAAAACATGCTTATTTTGCACTAAATTAGATACATTTCTAATCTTCTCTTGGTACCATTCGATGCCGTGACCTGTGTGTTAAGTGCTTTCAGGATATAGGGCAGGGATGAACCGGAAGAGAGAAGGAGAATGGGCGCAAAGGAAAGGAGCATGAGGAATTGATTTTTGGGAACTTCAGCAAGGGCGCGTGCGCGCACTTGGCGCGCTCGCGTGGATTGCGCCGCTAAAGGTCAAAGCCAGAACCCAAGCCACGAGCCGGCATGTGTAGCGGCTAGGCCCTAATCCCCATGGGCGCGCACGCGTACGTTGCGCCTCCGCTCGCATTGCAAGATGCCCCAGTGGCGTGCACGCGTGCTTTGCGCGTGCGCGCCGATGCTCGAATATGATTTTTTTAGAAGTCACGTGATCTGAGCGTGGAGACAGTTGGAGATCTCATCTTGGGGAAGTGCCTTGGCGGGAAGAGCTTAAGAAGACCAGGGGTTGAAGGGTTGAGGGAATTTTTGCTCATTTTTTAGATGGTTCTAGATTTTTTGCTATTAGTAGTTACACTCTTGGGGGTAGAGAGAGATTCCAAGCTTTCATTAGGGTTCATCTTCTTCCATTTCTGAATTCTCAATCACTCTTTGGTGAGATCTATTGCAATTCTCAATTTACTTTGTTCATGTTATAGATCTTCTTCTCTAATCTCAATTAGTGCTTGTAATTGCTCAATTCTCATAGATCCTAGATTCAACCTTGTAGTTTTGGATTCTATCAATTTCTTGAGAAGTTTATTTCCATTGTTGTTCTTGGTTAATTGTTGTTAGTTCCTTGTGTTGAAGCACTTTCAATTTTACTTTCTTCTCATTTTTACTATGCCTTTCATCCTTGCTCATCAATTGTTTGATAAAATGCCAACACTAGTTATAGAGTAAAAGTTTCTTACTTGGCATAGGGTTTGGACCATTAGAAAGAGTTGAATAGTTTATGTTAATTGTTGATTTGGAATTAGAAATTGCTAATTGACTTGGAGTGCACTAAAGCTAGATTTCCCTAAGGTAAAACTAGGACTTGTGACTCAAGTTAGTTACTCTCATTTGACTTTCCTCTATACCTAGGGGTTAACTAAATGAAGCAAGGCCTAATTGTTGTCATCATTGAAGGAACTATAAGGATAGAATTCCTAATGCCAACCTTAGGCCAAGCTCTCTAAAGATTGATTGTTTGTCATCTATTTTGCTAAACCTTCAAAGAATCATAACAAGGCTTCCTAATCAATAAGATGCATTCTCTAGAAATTCCAAGGGAGGACGACTCGGGAGACTAGTACTCTCGGTTATAGATTGTAGGATTGTTTGATGCGAAGTTTAAGTGTCGACTAGACTATACTCACGATTATATCCATTATTGAATTCTATATCAGCATGATAAATTTCGTTCATCAGCGCCCATTCCTGAAAGGGGAAAAATGTAAGGGGTGAGAACATCATTATCGAAAGGGTTCTCAGTAGAGGGTTTTTGGGAATTACTGTAATAGGATACGTGAAGATAACCGCACCAGATATTAATAACTGTCTTATGCCTCTTTTAAAAAACAACAGTTTACAATAATAGTAAAGTCTGAAATCTTTTCCAAAAGAGGAACCGTTCAATTCTCAAAACATCAAAAGCCTTTCAAAAGGGTTTATCTATACTGAACCAAAATAACCTTTCATAGTTTTCCAAACCAGAAACATAAAACCGGAATCAACCATCGGCCCATCTCAATTCAACCGCGGCCCTAGGCCCAACCAATCTAATCCAACAATCAATCACCACAAACCAACAGAGTCCTAGTTGCAAACACAGATAGGAAGTTCAAGCACAAATAAACAGTTACAGCAAGTAGAACAAGTAGCAGGTAATCACATAGGCAAACCAAGTACAATATGCACACCCAAACAATGTCACATAGATGCATATGATGCATGCCTGTCCCTAGTGGCTGATGATATCATCTGTCGGTTATATAGCCAACCCGACACGTCCTGGTAGCTAACCATGGACAGAAACACCCATCACGGAGCATGTAGGTTTGAGCTACAACCCCATTGCTACTACTCGCTCAACCCAGAGCCAGTGGAATAACCACTACTGTGGCTACTACCCAGGCGGGTGTTTAAAAGCTCAACCTGGAGCGAGTGGAATCACCACTACTACCGCTACTACCCAGGCGTCACAGTCTCTGACCTGGAGTAAGTGGGATGAACCACAACCCTTGCTACTACCTAGGTATCTCAAGCATATATTCATTCAGTCCCAGCCATGGATCAACATCCATCTCAGCCATCCGGCTTAAATTCATAATTCATAGTCAGCCATACGGCCCACAACTCATTCGGCAATCAGCCATAAATCAAATATCATACATAGCCATTCCGGCTCACGGTTCAATCCAAAACCAGCCAATATTCATAATCATACACAGCCATTCTGGCCCATAACAAAATAGCACTTCCACCATTCCACATCATCAAATTCATAAAACCGACATTTAAGCCATAAATCACTTTTCTCAAGCCAATTCTCTTTCTAAAACTTCCAAAACCATGGCAAGTTAAGGATTTATTTCAAAGTATTCAAAACCACCCATACAACAATGGGATTTTATAACAAAAGCTTCTCGGCAGAGTCCCAAGTCTTTAGGGAAGGTCAACCTGTATCAATTCCTTAAAATTCATTGAAACTCTTAAAATCATGGATTCTCGATTCAAGTAAATAAAACTGAATTTATTATGAAACCGACCATACAAAATCACAAGTTCCAACCCGGTCCAAAAATTAACTCATTTGAAAAGGAACCGGTTCATTTGAATCAAACCACTTTCAGGTTGTTTTTGGAAACCATTTTTCTAACTCTTCTAAAATGCCTCAAACTTAATTACTAAATCGAAAGTCTAGATTCCTTTGAAATCACTAAAAGCTCCTTTTTATATTTAAATCAATATTAGAGCATCATTCTTTCCTTCAGTGATTTAAACGGTAAAAATAGTTCATTTCTAAATAAACCGAACGCAACGCATAAAGTTCATTAAATAAATTAAGCTTGAAAACATAAATATTCTCTTAATAAGTCAAATAATAGAATTTCTCAAATCCAACCCTTTTTAAATAACTTTTCAAACAAGACTAGGATTTTTGTAGAAATTTCGGCAGCACCTCCCCTAAAACTTGGACTTTTGCCACCCGGTCCGGGTCCCAACTAAACCGTTTCTCGTTCCTTTTCAACAGCCCAAAACCAGAAATCAATTCAAAGCAAGCTAAATTCAACAGTCGCCTCAGTGGCATATCTCAGGGAAGCCATTTCAAAATCAACTCAATATTAACCGTCTTAACTCATTTCCAAAGCTTTAAAGAAATGGCTCAATAACAAATCATTTATCCAAAACCAAGTCAATTAAAGTAAACCAGGCTGAATTCAAAAGTGCATTCGACTTCTCAAATCATCAAAATAATTAACTGAAATCAAATCAATCCTCAACGGATTAAACTTAGATTTCAAATCTTTAAAGAATCAACTTCAAACATTACAATTCACAAAGCCGCACAACAATTTAGCCAAACCAACATCCATAATTATTCAAGTCAATCAAATAATACATAAGGCAGATACAATCACCAAATACATAATATATCACATCAGTATCCATATGTAATAATTTCAATACATAAAACATAGTTTCTGCAAAGTGCCCCTACCTCAAAACGTAAATCCATAACCCAAACGTCTCACAGAGTCCTTTTCGCTTCAACCCGAACTGATGGCAACCAAAACCTCAGCTCTCAGCCACTTTCGCAATAACCATAGCAACACTAATCGCAACATACGATAATCAGGACTCAATCCACGCTATCAGAACTCATATTCATTAACCATACACAACAAAATACTAACGCGAGGCTTTTCGAAACATAATTTCTTACCGGAATGACAACACGAAGCAGCTGCGATTTTGAACCGGCGGCAACAACAACTCTGGTGGCGGCCAGAAACTCTGGTGGATCAACTGGAAAAACCGCACAGTATCAAAACCATCTCGAAAACCAAAAAAGTAGAAACCTCAAATGAAACCCTTACCGGCAACGGCAGAAGTAGCCAGAAGCTCCAGCGGTGGTTCCGCTGGCCTCAAAACTCCGGTAGCAATGCTGTCAGACTCCGATGGTGTTTCAGGGCAGCTCCGGTGGCAGAAAAGTTTTCCGGTGACCATACACAGCAGACCCCCAATGATAGCAGCAACTAGGAGACCGGTGGCCACGGCGGCAGACTCTGATGGCACGGCAGCAAGGGCAGTGGAACCACCCCCGGCGACGGGGATACCCTCTCCCACAACCATGGCAGCAGCGGCGATGGAAGGGCAGCGTTGCTTCCTCGTGACTCATCCCTTTCCCTCTTCTCTGTTCGCAGCTTCAATAGCGACGACATGGGATGGGTTCGATGGCGGCGATGAGACGGGCTGGTCGGCGACGGAGAGAACGGCGCAGGCAAGACGCGGCGGACGGTGGCAGGAGCACGGCCTCCTCTTCTTTCTCTCTCAAATCTCCCCGCTGGTCGGGACGCTGACCCCGCGCCTCTCTCTTCCTTCGACTCACCCTGACGACGGACTCCAGGGCGGCGGCGACAGCTCAAGGCGTAGCCTCCCTCCAACACCCAGCGACGATGCAGCGGTAGTGGGCTCCTCGCCGGCGCCGCTCCTTCTCTCTTCCCTTCTCCCAATTTCTACCTCCCCTTTCTTTCTCTTCGTTAGTTTCTCAAGGAATAGTGTGTGTGTGTGCGTGTTTCACATAGGGCTGCACAGAAGGAGGATGAAGGAAAGCCTGGAGGCTGCGCAGCGGGAAGGAGATTAGTTTTAGGGAATGGGTGTATCAAAATTAGGGTTAAGCTTAATTTTGTAATTTCAAATAAAAGTAGGGGTAATATAGTAATTGAAACTCAATTAAATCCAACACTAATTATATATAGAAAATACTATTTGTTCATCACTTTCACAAATTATTTTCAATAAAATGTCCCAACCAAATAATTAGAAATAATATACTTAATTTCTTCATTTTCCAAAATAGCAATATTAATATTTAAAATATTAATTACTTATTCCAAATCATATAAAATTCTTATTATTTCACAACTACCAACTTTATAATTCAAATATAGAAAATAATCCAATAATTATAAAATTGGATATTAATCATAACTCATCTCAAATCCAATAAATCAAAACTTGCCTTAATTACCTTTAATAAAATAATTTCTGAAATTAAGGCTCTAAATAACTATATGATTTGAGACTTTATCATAAAAAGACTTTTCAAAGATTTTAGGCCTTACAGAACTGATGTCTCGAGAAGTCTCCAACGAAGTCATGGATTAGCCGTCTAAGAGATGTATCCTCAAGATAGTGGTTTAGTAATTTCCGATGAAAGAAGCTCACTGAACCCATATAGAACAGAGATAATTTGTGACGGTTGAATTCATTCATAAGGTTGAAGAACGAAGATGCATCTTAGGAGAGAATCAAACACGAATTGAAATAGAGCACTAGTACTTTTATTAATCCATAAAACTCAGCAGAGCTCCTAACCTTAATCTAGGAGGTTTAGTGACTCATACTGTACAATGAAACTCGAAAATATGAAAATAATGTTCTCTGGTGGTCGAAGATCCTAAAACAAGGGTGATCTTCTCCTATATATACTAATTTAATAACTAAGGATTATAGAAATATGATAGGCTTAGGCTTGCAGTACGAAAATCCACTTTCGAGGCCCACTTGGTGAGTGTTTAGGCTGAGCTAAGGGTGTCTCCATGTGCTAGTAGGATCCTTGGGCGTTGAACGCCCACTTTGGACTCCCCTTTGGGCGTTGGACGTTAGCTGCTCCCTTTTCGGCGTCCAACGCTAGAAAATGGGGTAGATGACTGGCATTGAACGCTTGTTTTGGGCATTCATCTCCAAAGAAAAATATAGACTATTATATATTTCTTTATAGACCTGGATGTTAGCTTTCCATATCCATTGAGAATGCTCCATTTGAATATCTGTATCTCCATAAATGCTTGCTGGAGTGCACGGAGGTCAGATCTTGACAGCATCTGCTACGCTTTCCTTGCCTCTGAATCAGCCTTTGTCAAAACTCTCAGATTTTAGCCAGAAAATACCTAAAATAACCATAAAACACAACAACTCATTAAAATCCAAAAATGTGAATTTTACACTAAAACCTATGAAAATATAGTGAAACTTAAATAAAACATAACAAAAACTATATGAAAATGATGTCAAAAAGTGTGTAAAATATCCGCTCATCACAACACCAAACTTAAAATGTTGCTTGTCCCCAAGCAACTAAAAACAAGGTAGGATAAAATAAGAATAAGATACAATAGTTTTCAATGAAGTTCAGTTTCAATTAGATGAGCAGGACTTAGTAGTGATGACAAGTCATCATATACCCATTTTTCAAGCTAATTTCACTTGTTTTATTAGTCTTTATGCACTTTCTTGCATCCTAAGTAAGTGATTTGGAATGAAAATGCATAACTTCTTTAAATCAAACAACCACCATGAAATTAATGTTAACTCATAAGGTTTAAGCTGAATTTAATTGATTTTTAATTGATTTATAAGCCTTGTGAATTTAGTGATACTTTGAGTGGTTATTTTGGTTGATTGTAGGTGAAGAAAAGAAGAAAAGAGAAAGCGTGGCCTAAGAAAGTGTGGCCAAAGGAGAAAAGGCGTGGCGCATAAAGGAGAGAGCAAGTATTGCCCTCCACAAGGGCACACTGCCCTCTAGGAGGGCAACATAAGGGAACAAGGCTTGATGAGGCAACTCTGCCCTGCCCACGACAAGGGCAGAGCACAAAATTGTGCCTTGGATCAAAGAAGAGAAAAACCTTGCCCTGCC
>NC_029776.3:77156728-77167248 GCF_000817695.3 Arachis duranensis | reverse complement strand
CTTTACTTTTGAACTTTGAATTTTCCTTTGAACCTTTACTTTTATTTTGAGCTTTTGAACTTTCTCTTAGGGACTTCACTGAGATTTCAGAGAATTGGGGAGGAGAATTGATCTCTCTTCTTCCTCATTCTTACTTGGGCATTTTTACTTTTCTTGTTTTGAGTTTTGGGTGTGAAGAATTGAGGAAATTCTGTCTCAATCTCCATTCAAAATCTCTTTAATTCTTTTATGCACAATTGAGTTTAATTTCAATTTCCTTTACTGCTTCTTCTTCAATTTCTTGTTAATTGCTTTGTGGACTTGGATCTGGGAAGGCAATTGAGATCTAGACTTTGCTTTCTAGTCTCTTGAGACCTGAGATCCTATTTTCCTTTTTGGTTCTTCTGGGAACCCTGCTGCACTTTAATTTCATCTTCTGTTTGAATTTTAGTTTATTCCAATTCATCTTCTACTTTATTAATTGTTGCAATCTACTTTCTCTTGCTGGAATTCTGGATTCCCAATTCTTAATTCCCCTTTTATATTCAAGCAATTTACATTTCTTGCACTTTAAGTTACTGCAATTTACATTTCTTGCACTTTAAGTTTCAGTCATTTAATTTCTTGTTCTTTAAGATTCAGCAAATTTACTTTCCTGTTCTTTAATTTACTGCAATTCTCCCCTCTCCCTTTACATTCCAAGCAATTTAGCTTCTGTTAAATATAAACCACTCAACCAATATTTGATTCGCTTGACTAAATCAACCACTAAACTAAAATTGCTCAATCCTTCGATCCCTGTGGGATCGACCTCACTCCCGTGAGTTTTTATTACTTGATGCGACCCGGTACAGTTGCCGGTGAGTTTTGTGTTGGATCATTTTCCACACATCAAGTAGCTTTTTGCTTCTAAATAGTTTTGGCATCTCACTTTCCATTGAAGCTCAGAAGTCTTGGCATCCTTGAGAACTTATAATCCAGATGATATTATTGACTCTCCTAGTTTAGTTTTTTTTTTTATTCTTGAACACAACTTTTAGAGTCTTGGCTGTGGCCCTAAGCACTTTGTTTTTCAGTATTACCACCGGATACATTAATGCCACAGACACTTAACTGGGTGAACCTTTTTGGATTGTGATTCAGCTTTGCTAGAATCCCCAGATAGAGGTGTCCAGAGTTCTTAAGCACACTCTTTTTGCTTTGGATCATGACTTTAACTGATCAGTCTCAAGCTTTTTACTTGACACCTTCACACCACAAGCATATAGTTAGGGACACTGTTCCTTTGGAGTGCTTAGGCCAAGATTTTGTTTCTTTTAGGCTCTCCTAACCATTGATGCTCAAAGTCTTGGATCTTTTTACCCTTGCCTTTTAGTTTAAAGGGTTATTGACTTTTTGCTCTTGCCTTTTGGTTTAAAGAGCTATTGGCTTTTTCTATTGCTTCTTTCTTTTTCCTTTTTTTTATATTTTTTTGCATGCATTTGTTTTTTTTATTGTATCTTGCTTTTTTTGCTGTTTTTTCTTGCTTCAAGAATCAATTTCTTTTGATTTTTCAGATAACCAATAATACTTCTCCTTTTTCATCACTCTTTCAAGAGCCAACATTCTTAGTTCCAATTTCAAATATGCACTGTCCATTCATACATTCAGAAAACAAAGGCAATGCCACCACATCAAGATAATTGAACTATTCTTAAGATAAATTCAAAATTCATGCATCTTAATTTTCCTCTTTTTTCAAATAAGATTTTGTTTTAAGTAAGGCGAGAGATATATGGAACATTTTATAACTTTAAGACATAGATAGAAATGATCATGCAATAAGAACACGAGAGCAGACGATAAAACAAGGGTTGATGGAATGGGATCACCTTAGTGACGGCGGCTACCACTTCCTCTAGAGAATCCAATAGAGCGCTTGATGTCTTCAATATCATGCCCTTGTCTCTGTTGTTCTTCCCTCATACCTCTTTGATCTTCTCTAATTTCATTGAGGATGGTGGAACGCCCTTAATGCTCTATCCTCAGCTGATTCATGTTAGAGTTTAATTCTCCCATAGAAGTATGACATTGATCCCAATAGCTTTGAGGAGAAAAATAAATCCCTTGAGGTATCTCAGGGATCTCATGTTGAGGTGGTTCCACATGCTTATGTTGTGGTTCATGTGCTGGCTCTCTAGTATGCTCCATCCTTCTTTTAGTGATGGGCTTGCCTTCCTCAATTGAAATGTCACCTTCTATGACAACTTCAGCTGAATTGCATAGGTGATAGATAAGATGAAGGAAAGCTAACCTTGCTTGGGTAGAGGGCTTGTCTGCCACTTTATACAACTCTTGAGGTATCACCTCAAGTATTTCTACCTCATCCTCGAGCATGATGCAGTGGATCATGATGGCTCGGTCTATGGTCACCTCGGACCTGTTGCTAGTAGGGATGATAGAGTGTTGGATAAATTCCAACCATCCTCTAGCTATGGGCTTGAGGTCAATCCTTCTTAGTTGGATAGGCTTGCCTTGTGAATCCCTTTTCCACTGTGCTCCTTCCACACAGATGTCTGAGAGCACTTGATCCAGCCTTTGATCAAAATTGACTCTTCTTGTGTAAGGATGTAGGTCTCCTTGCATCAAAGATAAGTTGAACGCCAACCTCACACTTTCCGGACTAAAGTCCAAGATTCTTCCTCGGACCATGGTGCTCCAATTTTTAGGATGTGGGTTCACATTAATGTCATGGTTTTTCGTGACCCATACATTAGCATAGAACTTTTGCACAATTAAGATCCCAACCTCTTGGATGAGATTTGTTAGGACTTCCCAACCTCTTCTCCGGATTTCATGTCGGATCTCCGGATATTCATTCTTCTTAAGCTTAAAAGGTTCACCTTTTTCTTTGCCACTACTTCATAGAAGTGGTCTTGGTGGGCTTTGGTGATTAATCTCTCCATCTTCCAAGATTCAGAGGTGGTGGCTACGACCTTTCCTTTCCTCTTTCTAGAGGGTTTTCCGACCTTTGGTGCCATAAGTGGGAAAGAAAAGCAAAAAACAAGGCTTTTCCAACACCAAACTTAAAAGCTTTGCTCATCCTCGAGCAAAAATAGACAAAAGAGAAGAATAGAGTAGAAGAAGAAGAAAATAGATGGAGATCGAGGGAGATGAGCAATTTGGCCAAGTGAGGGCTAAAGTTGTATGAGTAGTGTGTGGGATAAGTGGTATGGGGGGGTATTTATAGGGAGGTTGTGGTTAGGGTTTTGAATGAATGGAGGGTAGATATGGGTAGGTAAGGGGAAAAGAAGAGAGAAGAAGGTGGGTAGGTGAAGATGCTGTGGGACCTATTGGTCCTCAAAGGCTAGGGAATTCAAATTCCCTGCCCCCCTTATGGGCGTTGAACGCCCAGGAGGGACCTCCTTCCTGGCGTTCAATGCTAGGTCTTCTGCTTCTTTTGGGCGTTGAATGCCCAGCTTCTACTCCAAGGCTGGCGTTCAATGCCAACTTTCTGGTCTTCTTGGGCATTGAACACCTATTAGGGACACCTTGTGTGGCGTTCAATGCCAGTTTGGCTGCCTCTGGTGGGCGTTGAACGCCCACTCTACCTTCCTTATCTGGCATTTAATGCCAGCAAGATACTTATTCCAGTGTGCTCTGCTTCCATCTATGAACCTTTCTATCTCTGTTCTGACTAATGCATGTGATCATGAACCTAAAGAAACAACTAAAGAAAAAATAAACTCAAGGAATTAATCATATAAAATAAACTTCAAAAGAAATAGAAATAACTAAATATGCTAGTTTTACAAGCATTTTTCATTAGTTTGATTAGGTTTTATGCACTTTCTTGCACAATAAGTAAGTAATTGGAGTGGATTCTCATAATTATTCTAAATCAACCAAACATTATTTATTTTACATAAAATCATAGGTTTTATGCTAGAATTAATTGATTTTATAAATGATGCAAAGATCTAGTGATTTTGGTGCAGCTTTGATTAGTTGTTTGGTTGCTTGTAGGTGAAGAAATGATGAACAAAAGAAAGAACTGGGAAAGCATTGCATTACCAAAGCGTGGCGATTCATTAAGGCAACGCTAAGCAAGGGAAAACAAGACCAGTGCTCAACCAAGGAAGTGCTCAACCAAGGGAGTGTGGTGTGCAAAGGAGTGAACGCTGAAGCACTGGGCGCGCATCAAGACAGCACAACAAGAAGCCCAGTTCAATAAATTGAACGTAGCATTCAAAACAATGAACGTTTTTGGCTTATGAAAGCAAGGGAACAATGTGCATCAAAAGGAACACAAGGCTGGCATTCGAAGAAGTGAACTTAGCGTTCACTTTTGTGAACTTCTTCGTGCCTTTCACCAAGGAACCAAACTTGCGCACCAAGACATGCCAAGAAGCAGAGTTCAAAAGTTTGAACGCCAAGTTCACCCTTGTGAACTTTATTGCGCTCGAAGAGGGAACCAATGCACTAAAGGGAACACGGATCAAAATTCACCAAATATGCGATGGCCAAGGTTCGAAGAGGGAGCATGCACCAAAGAGCATAGCGCTCAATCAAGGAAGCGCAGCGCTCAAATGAAGCAACGCTAAGGCAAACAAGGCACGCACCAAGACACAAGTAGTAGCGCTCAAATGAAGAACTCCATTGAATTTCTTGATCTGAGGATCATCTTTTCTTTTCTTTTATTTAGTTCTGAGAATTGGATAATTGGATCAAGATCTTCTCTGCTGTTTTCATTTTCATTTCTTCTGCAATTTCTTTTCTATTTGGTCAAGGGAGTGATTGATATCTAGATCTGCTTTCTGATCTCATTGCTCTTCTTCGATCTTTAATTTCTCTATTAGAATTTCATAATTAAGCTAAGTTTTCTTGTTGTTTGTTTCTTCAAGCAATTTTCCATTTCTGTTTTGCTACTGAGCTGAATCTCTCCATCTCTTAGTTCTCTAATTTACTTCAATTTACATTTTCTAGTTAAATTCTGAATCCCAGTACCCGAATCCCTTTAATTCTTCAAGCAAATTTACATTTCTCAGCAATTTAGATTCAGCAATTTATATTTCTTGCACTTTAAGTTTCAGTCATTTACATTTCTTGCAATTTAAGTTTCAGCTCTTTTACTTTCTTCTACCTTAAGTTTATACTATTTTACTTCTTCTGCACTTTAGTTTTCAGCCAATTTATATTCTACACTTTAGTTTACTTGCAATTTCACTTCTGTTGATCAAAAGCACTCAAATCATCAAATATTTGCTTAACTAAATTCATCACCTAGCTAAAATTGCTCAATCCATCAATTCCTGTGGGATCGACCTCACTCTTGTCAGTTATTACTACTTGATGCGACTCGGTACACTTGCCAGTGAGTTTGTGTGGAATCATTTTTCACCCATCAAGTTTTTGGCACCGTTGTCGGGGATTGATTTAGATTGACAATGATTAAGTAAGGTGATAATCTAGATTAAGCATTTTCTTTTTCTTTTTACTAAGCACACTAACTGTTTGAATTTTTGTTTAAACTAACTTTAACATAACTCTAGCAATAGAGTGGATTGTGTTTCTTGTTTTTGGTTTTGTGTGTATGATAGAAGCAAGGAGAGATGTCTCCACCTCTGGTGACATTGATGAGAGAACTCTTCGAAGACTAAGAAGAGAAGGCAGAGGAAAGAGAGTCATTGGTGGAGAGGAATCAGAGGAAGAGAACCAAGAAATAGAAGGAAATGCTCCTAATCCACCAGAGGAAGTGGCTAACAACAATGGCCAACCTCAAAGGAGGGTTCTAGCCTCCTATACTTTTCCTAATCCAAGGCACTGTGGGAGTAGCATACCTACTCCAAATGTCAATGCAAACAACTTTGAATTGAAACCTCAACTCATCACATTGGTGCAAAACAACTGTTCTTATGGAGGTTGTCCCTTGGAAGATCCAAACCAACACCTATCCACCTTCCTAAGGATATGTGACACAGTAAAAACCAATGGTGTGCATCCTGACATTTACAAGTTGTTGCTATTTCCATTTTCCCTGAGAGATAAAGCTGTTCAATGGTTAGAGGCATTTCCAAGAGAAAGCATCAACAATTGGGAAGATCTAGTGAACAAGTTCTTAGCCAAGTTCTATCCTCCCCAAAGGATCATCAGACTCAAAATAGAGGTCCAAATATTCACTCAAATGGATGGAGAGTCATTGTATGATGCATGGGAGAGATACAAAGCTTTACTCAGGAAGTGTCCACCATAGATGTTCAATGAATGGGATAAACCTCAAAATTTCTATGAAGGACTGACATTGAGAGCTCAAGAGGCACTTGACTACTCAGTAGGAGGGTCATTACAACTCATGAAGACAGCTGAGGAGGATTAAAATCTCATTGACATTGTAACAAACAACCAATACTTCTATGGTCATCAAAGGCAATGCCAACTAGCTTAAAGGAAGGGTGTATTGGAGCTGGAAGGTGTGGATACTATCTTAGCTCAAAACAAGGTGATGCATCAATAAATGCAACAACAGATGGAGATGATGGCCATGAGGATTGATGGCCTTCAAGTTACAGCAATGAATACTCCCAATCAACCATCACAGGGGAAAAATGAGGAACTCTATGAAAAGCAGCAGCAAGAGCAAGTCAATTATATAGACAACCAAGGAGTTAGTCAGAATGAATTCCATGGAGATACCTACAACTCATCCTGGAGGAACCACCCCAATTTGAGGTGGGGAGATAATCACAATCAAAACCAACAGCCTTGGCTGAGAAACTCAAACCAAAACAATTCCAAAAACACAAACCATCAAAACCATCAAAACACTAACCAAAACCAATACAAAAAACCACAAAAAAACCAACCCCAACCCAACTACTATCCACCCAACAATCCATCCAATACCCAAAATAACTATCATCCATCCTCAACATCCTATAATCAACCACAACCACCCCAAGAATCTCAAAGGATCTCTAACTTAGAGATAATGAAGGAAAAGATGATGAAACATCATGAGGTAACTGACGAACGGACTTCTGCCAGTAAAAAATTTCATAGAAATAATCGCGTTGTAAGTATAATTTCTAAACCAACAGAAAATCCTTTCGCATAAAAGTTTTGGTTGTCACTTAAGCAAACCCAATAAAATTTATAACTGAAGTATTTAAATCTCTAGTCGTCTCTCAAGGAATTACAGGGAAGTATGATTTATTATTGGTTATGGAAAAATGTATATTTTTGGGTTTTTGAAATAGGGAACAAGGAAATAAATTAACAATAAAGTAAATTAATTATCATGAACACCCTTGCAAGGTATAAGAACTGGAAATCCTATCGTAGTTATCCATATCAGGTGTGATGAGAATTGTTTATTGCTCCCACTTAGAAAGTCAAGTAGACTAATTAATTTGATTCCTCAAGTCCTAGTCAACTCTTATAGAAAGACTAGCTTTAGAGGGATCCAAATCAATCAGCAAATTCCAATTTTCAATCAACAGCTGAGTTTGATAACTCAAGTGTCACCAATTACTCTACCAAAGCAAAGGGAGGAGAAAAATCCAAATTATTTATATCCTAAAGAGAAGAAAGCAATCATAAATATGAAATACCTCAATGTGTATTAAATAAGAAAATTAATCCTAACATGGAGTTCATAAACCAAATTGGAAAAATAAATAATTAAAGTAATAGAATAAATAAAAGTAGAAGAAAAAATAAATTAAAGGAATATTGAACCTGGAATTGTGAAGAAGAAATCCTAATCCTAAAAGAAATCCTAAATCCTAAAACCTAAGAGAGAGGAGAGAGCCTCTCTCTCTAAAAACTACATCTAAAACCTAAAATTATGTGAATATCCAAGTTGTCTCTGATGAATGGATGCATTCTCCCACTTTATAGCCCCTAATCTGTGTTTTTTGGGCCGAAAACTGGGTCAAAAACAGCCCAAAAATCGCCAGCGATTTCTGATACATACAGGTCGCTGCAAGGTCACGCGTGAGCGTGGATTGGATTTTTCCCAGGTCACGTGTGCGGATCACATATGTTTGAAGCAGCTATGGCAAATTATATATCGTTGTGAAGGTCTAGATGTTAGCTTTCTAACGCAACTAGAACCGCATCATTTGGACTTCTGTAACTTAGGTTATGGTCGATTTAGTACCAAGAGGTCAGGCTGGACAGCTTTAGCAGTTCCTTCAGTTTCTTGTATTCCTTCCACTTTTGCATGCTTCCTTTCCATCCTCTAAGCCATTCCTACCCTGTAAATGCTGAAATCACTTAACGCACATATCACAGCATTGAATGGTAATAAGAGATGATTAATATTAGCAAATATAAGGCCAAAGAAGCATGTTCTCAATCATAGCACAAACTTAGGAAGGGAAAACGTAAAACCATGCAAATAGTATGAATAAATGTGAAAATACTTAATAAAAACTACTCAATTGAGCACAAGATAAACCATAAAATAGTGGTTTATCAATCTCCCTACACTTAAACATTAGCATGTCCTTATGCTAAGCTCAAGAGAAACTATAAGAGTGAAGAGGAATGGTATGACTTATGAAATGCAATGCAACCTGTTCCGAGGGTTACCTGAAACGTGTAGCTCGGTCGTTTTGGAGAGGCCCGAGGTGGGGGTCAGGGACCCGAGCTTGATATGTGGAGTGGTTGGTGGTTGTACCTGCAATGACACTCCGATGCTTAAGTTAGCATGGGTTCAAGCAGATATGTGTAGAATGTGGAATGTGTGTCATACCTGGGTGCTCCAGTGTATTTATAGTAGTTGGCCGTGATCTTCCCTGGATAAGATATTCTTATCTTATCTTATCTTTTGGGAGTTTTATCTCTATCTTTGTGGAACCGCCTTTCCTAGGCCTTTTCGGCCTTTAGATTTTGGGCTGCGTTCCTTTTGATGGGCCTTCTTAGCATTATTGTCCGAGGTCCGACCTCAGGCGTGGGCCTTGGGACGAGGTCGGACCTTTCATGGATTTTGCCGAGTTGGAGGAGCCCGGTCAGGGTATGAATAGTGCCCCTGCCCGAGTTCGTCCTTTTTGGGAGGTCGAGCTCGGGCATAGTAGTTTTTTCAAAATTCAAAAATGGCCGTTCCTGCATTTATTGCATTTTACCGTTTCTCCTCGATTTCCGTTCGGGCTTTGTGAAGGCATTTATTTATTTGCCCCTTTCGTCCTTTTCTTCGTTTATTCTGTTCCTTTCCTGTTTTCTGAGTTTTCGCCATCTCCTTTTTTGAGCACCGCTTTCTTTTTCTTTTGTTTTTTCTTCCCCAAATCTTTCCGCGTGTCTTTCCGGGGTTTCCTCTGCGCCGCCGTTCCGTTCTCCTTGCTTCGGAGCTCGCCGTCCTCGTTTCTTTCTTCCAGGTTTGTTCCCATATCTTTTCTTGTGCACATATGCTTCTGTTTCTTTTGTGTGGCTCTTTGTTTGTTTCTTTTTCCCTATGCCTGGGTTGCCCCAAAAAGAGGCGCCGCCAGTTGTTTGTACATGGGGGGGGACTCTTTTTTGTTCTCTGGTATTTTGCTCCGGGTTGCTGTATTTTCTTCTAAAAGATCTTTGTTTCTTGCTTTGCTGAATGGGTTCTCGCTGTCTGCTTTTATGTGATTTTTGCTTGCTGTTGTATTCTTCTTTGTAGGCAAGAATTTTATGTCTCGAAAGGTTCTTCAAGCGATGTCGACCAAGATTCCAAGTGGTCTTGGTTGGGTAGATCCTGTTCCTCTAAGAGTCCCTTCTGTGGTAGATTCTGAGTATTTAGCTAGGTTTCGTAGGCAATGTAGCATATGTGAAGATAGAGAGTCTGAGAGGGATTATGAACTAGTAGCCCCGGATTCCGAGGAGAGAGTTTGCTTCCCGCCTTTAGATAGTTCCGAGAAGCTCTTCTTTTACGCTTATGATTGTTTTTTCTCTAAGCTGAGTGTCCGACTTCCTTTTACCGACCTGGAGTCCGAGGTGTTATGGTCTTGTAACCTTGCCCCTACGCAGCTCCATCCAAATTCTTGGGCATTTTTAAAGCTATTTCAACTTTTGTGTCAGTTTTTGGGCGTTGCTCCCTCTATTTCTCTTTTTTCCTACTTGTTTGTGCTGACGAAGCCGGGTTCGGGTGGAGGGAAGGTATCTTGGGTCTCTTTTAGGGCTAACCAGGGAAGAAAGTTTTGTACCCTGTATGATGAGTCCTTTCACGATTTTAAGAACTTTTATTTCAAGGTCCGGGCTACTGGAGACGTCCGACCTTTCTTTCTAGATGAGAGTGGGGAGCCCTCTTTTCCTCTTTGTTGGCAGGAGAATGTAGTGTCTGTTAAGTATACCTTTGAGAGTCTAGATGAGGTGGAGCAGGCTTTTGTGGGTGTGGTGAGCAGTTTATGGGGTCGGGCACCTCACTTGGACACAAAGAAAATGTTGGGGGATCCAAGCCTTCTCCGTTCCGAGTTAGGTAGTTCCAACCTTTCATTTGTGTTTTGCTTTATTTTTGGTGGAATTTCTGTTGTGGTAATCCCTTTTATTTCTTGCAGAGATGTCTTCTCAGGCGGATTCCATGAAGTTCCTTCGTCGGA
>NC_029776.3:77153648-77154520 GCF_000817695.3 Arachis duranensis | reverse complement strand
TTCGATAGGAATCATTGCCTCCATCCCGTAAGCTAGTCGGAATGGGGATTCTCCCGTTGTAGAGTGTGGGGTTGTCCGATATGCCCATAGTACCTGGGGGAGTTCCTCGGCCCATGCCCCTTTGGCCTCTTGGAGTCTTCGTTTTAACCCTGCCAAGATGACTTTATTTGCAGCCTCTGCTTGTCCATTGGCTTGTGGGTGCTTGACTGAGGTGAATTGCTGTTTTATTTTTAGTTCGGCTACTAAGTTCTGAAAACTTGTGTCCGTGAACTGTGTTCCATTGTCCGTTGTGATGGAGTAGGGGACTCCGAACCTTGTGACAATGTTTTTGTATAGGAATTTGCAGCTTTTCTGAGCCGTAATGGTGGCTAAGGGTTCAGCTTCGATCCATTTTGTGAAGTAGTCGACCCCTACTATGAGGTATTTGACTTGCCCCAGTCCTTGGGGGAATGGGCCGAGTAGGTCTAGTCCCCATTTTGCGAAGGGCCATGGTGCGGTGATGCTGATAAGGTCTTCTGGTGGTGCCTTGTGGAAATTGGCGTGTTTTTGGCAGGGGGGCATATTTTCACAAATTCCGTTGCATCTCTTTGCAAGGTCGGCCAGTAGAACCCGGCTCGGACTATTTTTTTTGGATAATGCCCGAGCTCCGAGATGGTTCCCACACATACCTCCGTGGACTTCCTCAAGGACGCTCTTTGTTTCCGAGGTCGGAACGCACCTAAGGAGGGGGTTTGAGAATCCTCTTCTGTATAATACGTCGTGAATTAGAGTATAATTCTGGGCGTCTTTCGTGAGCCTTTTAGCTTCCTTTCTTTCGGTGGGGAGAGTTCCCGACTTCAGGTAGTTGAGTATGGGGGTCATCCATCCTTGCT
>NC_029776.3:77149012-77149904 GCF_000817695.3 Arachis duranensis | reverse complement strand
TTGGAGAGGCCCGAGGTGGGGGTCAGGGACCCGAGCTTGATATGTGGAGTGGTTGGTGGTTGTACCTGCAATGACACTCCGATGCTTAAGTTAGCATGGGTTCAAGCAGATATGTGTAGAATGTGGAATGTGTGTCATACCTGGGTGCTCCAGTGTATTTATAGTAGTTGGCCGTGATCTTCCCTGGATAAGATATTCTTATCTTATCTTATCTTTTGGGAGTTTTATCTCTATCTTTGTGGAACCGCCTTTCCTAGGCCTTTTCAGCCTTTAGATTTTGGGCTGCATTCCTTTTGATGGGCCTTCTTAGCTTTATTGTCCGAGGTCCGACCTCAGGCGTGGGCCTTGGGACGAGGTCGGACCTTTCATGGATTTCGCCGAGTTGGAGAAGCCCGGTCAAGGTATGAACACAACCTATGTATATGAATGCAACTATATGCTAAGATGATTTTGTCTACTTGGTTAAAAGTAAATAAGTTCTTCAAGACAAACATAAATCAAATTCCACTAATTAAAAGGACTGCAGATGCTGTTGGATTCTGACCTCCCTGCACTCAAAGTGGATTTTCTGGAGCTACAGAAGCCCAATTGGCGCACTTTCAATGGCGTTGGAAAGTAGACATCCTGGGCTTTCCAGCAATAGATAATAGTCTATACTTTTCCCGATATTTGATGGCCCAAACCGGCGTTGCAAATCAGCTTCAGAATTCCCAGCGTTTAACGCTGGAACTGGCATAAAAATTGGAGTTAAACGCCCAAACTGGCATAAAAGCTGGCGTTTAACTCCAGAAAAAGTCTCTACACATGAAAGCTTCAATGCTCAGCCCAAGCACACACTAAGTGGACCCAGAAGTGGATTTTTACGTCATTTACTCATTTCTGTATACCCTAG
>NC_029776.3:77138541-77139381 GCF_000817695.3 Arachis duranensis | reverse complement strand
CCAGGTACATTCTGCTTCTGAAGTTGCTGAGGTGGTGACTCGGATCGGTGGTGCCGTCGTAGAGATCCATATCGGGTGGTTCGAAGTTTCGCGGTACCTTTTCCTTCATGATCTCTTGTGTGAAGGGATCATGGTTGCCTTCGGGGGTGGTGCCGCGTTCTGTCCGGTTTTTTAGGTTGGCCTCTATTTTCTGTAGTTTTTCTTCTAATTCTCTGCACTTGCGAGCCTCCCTTCTCAGATCTTGTTCAGTTTCTCTCTGCTTCTTTATGTCCTCTTCGAGTTGTTTCAGTCGGTTTTGTTGTGCTCGGACTGCTTCTAGAATTCTCTTTTCATTCTCGGGATTTTGTGGATCTTTGTTTGGGAGTGATGTCTTTGGGCGATTCTGTTTGTTTCCTCCTGGAGTGTGTGGTGATAGAGGGCTGTCCGGTCGTTCTCCGGTGTCAACTTCATCCTCTTGTTCTGATGCAGCGTGGTCATTGTTGGAGGGGTTGTCCGCCATAGTAGAGGGATGACTTCCAGGTCCCCGGCAACGGCGCCAATGTTCCGAGGGTTACCTGAAACGTGTAGCTCGGTCGTCTTGGAGAGGCCCGAGATGGGGGTCAGGGACCCGAGCTTGATATGTGGAGTGGTTGGTGGTTGTACCTGCAATGACACTCCGATGCTTAAGTTAGCATGGGTTCAAATGTATGTCATACTTGGGTGTTCCAGTGTATTTATAGTAGTTGGCCATGATCTTCCCTGGATAAGATATTCTTATCTTATCTTATCTTTTGGGAGTTTTATCCCTATCTTTGTGGAACCACCTTTCTTTAGGCCTTTTCGGCCTTTAGGTTTTGGGCT
>NC_029776.3:77136437-77137154 GCF_000817695.3 Arachis duranensis | reverse complement strand
TTGCAAAAGTGTGATTGCAATTTCGTGCACCAAGTTTTTGGCGCCGTTGCCGGGGATTGTTCGAGTTTGGACAACTGACGGCTTATCTTGTTGCTTAGATTAGGACTGTTTTATTTTTGTTGGTTTAGAGTCTTTTAGTTGAGTCTAGTTTCATATTTTAAGTTTGGTGTCAATTGCATGCTTTTGTTTTTCTTTTAATTTTCAAATTTGCATGTCTTTAGTCCCTTTTTTATCCTTAAAAATTCTAAGTTTGGTGTCCTCTTTGTGTTTTTCCCTTAAAATTTTCGAAAATTAGTGTTTGATTTTCTAAAAATTTTAAGTTTGGTGTCATTTTGTTATTTTTCTCTTTCCTCATTTCAAAAATCAAATCTTTTCATAAAATTTTTCAATCATATCTTTTTAATTGCTAATCTCAAAATCTTTTTAATTAACTAATTGATTCAGTTCTCAATTTTCTTTGATCTTATTTTCTTTTAATTTTCGAATTTTTATTTTATCTTCCTTTTGTTTTATTTTATTTTTTTCGTTTAATTCAAAAAAAATATATATATATATTTTATCTACTTGCAATCCTTATTATTTCCCTTATCCATCATGGACATAAGTGGAATTGAACAGTCCAGAAGGACTCTGGGGTCATATGCTAACCCCATTACAGCTGCATATGGGAGTAGCATCTGTACACCTCCCATCAAAGCAAGCAGCTTTGAGCTAAAT
>NC_029776.3:77132626-77133481 GCF_000817695.3 Arachis duranensis | reverse complement strand
GTGTCTGCAGGCGTTTGAGACCCTGAAAGCTAAGCTGGTCACAGCACCAGTCATCTCTGCACCAGACTGGACATTACCATTGAACTAATGTGTGATTCCAGTGACCATGCCATTGGTGCAGTATTGGGACAAAGGCATGGTAAGCTTCTGCACGTCATTCATTATGGCAGCCGTATTCTAAATGATGCACAGAAGAACTACACAACCACAGAAAAAGATGCACAGAAGAATTACACAACCACAAAAAAAGAGTTACTTGCAGTGGTCTATGCCATTGACAAGTTTAGATCCTATCTAGTGGGATCAAAGGTGGTTGTGTACATTGACCATGCTGCTCTTAAATATCTACTCACAAAGCAGGATTCAAAACCCAGACTCATAAGATGGGTGTTGCTTCTGCAAGAGTTTGATATAGAAATAAGAGACAGAAAAGGGACAGAAAATCAAGTAGCTGATCACCTGTCCCCGATAGAACCAGTAGCAGGAGCATCCCTCCCTCCTACTGAGATCTCTGAAACCTTTCCGGATGAGCAATTATTTGCTATTCAAGAAACTCCGTGGCTTACAGACAGTGCAAACTATAAGACTCAAGGTTCCCCTTCTGTAACCATGGAAAGGAAGCATGAAGAGCTTCTCTCAAAACAGAGTCAAACAGAGCCCCCACAGTCAAACTCTAAGTTTGGTGTTGGGAGGTCACAACCAAACTCTAAGTTTGGTGTTGGAGAGATTCCAACATTGCTCTGAGTATCCGTGAGGCTCCATGAGAGCCCACTGTCAAGCTACTGACATTAAAGAAGCGCTTGTTGGGAGGCAACCCAATGTTATATTTATTATTTTTCCTTTGTTATTTTATGT
>NC_029776.3:77130785-77131999 GCF_000817695.3 Arachis duranensis | reverse complement strand
GCACCAAGAACATTCCATCCTCCTCCATGAAATTAAAGAAGATCATAGAATCATGAGAGAGGAGCAACAAAGGCAAGGAAGAGACATTGAGAAGCTCAAGCACTCCATAAGATCTTCAAGAGGAAGAACAAGCCGCCATCACTAAGGTGGACCCGTTCTTTAATCTCCTTGTTCTTTATTTTCTATTTTTCGAATTTTTATGCTTATGTTTATCTATGTTTGTGTCTTATTACATGATCATTAGTATCTTAGTGTCTATGCCTTAAAGCTATGAATGTCCTATGAATCCATCACCTCTCTTAAATGAAAAATGCTTTAATCACAAAAGAACAAGAAGTACAGGATTTTGAATTCATCTTTGAAACTAGTTGAATTAGTTTGATGTGGTGACAATATTTTTTGTTTTCTGAATGAATGCTTGAACAGTGCATGTGTCTTTTGAATTTGTTGTTTTAAGAATGTTAAAATTTTTGGCTCTTGAAAGAATGATGAAAAAGGAGAACTGTTATTGAGGATCTGAAAAATCATCAAATTGATTCTTGAAGCAAGAAAAAGCAGTGAAAAAAAAAAGAAAAAAATGAAAAAAAAGAAAGAAAAGAAAGAGAAAAAAGAAAAAGAAAGAAATAAAGTTGTGATCCAAGGCAAAAAGAGTGGGCTTAAGAACCCTGGAAACCTCTAATTGGGGACTCTAGCAAAGCTGAGTCACAATCTGAAAAGGTTCACCCAATTATGTGTCTGTGGCATGTATGTATCCGGTGGTAATACTGGAAGACAGAGTGCTTTAGGCCACAGCCAAGACTCAGAAAATAGCTATGTTCAAGAATCATCATACTTAACTAGGAGAATCAATAACACTATCTGAGTTCTGAGTTCCTATGGATGCCAATCATTCTAAACCTCAAAGGATAGAGTGAGATGCCAAAACTGTTCAGAAGCAAAAAGCTACTAGTCCCACTCATCTAATTGGATCTAAGCCTCATTGATGTTTTGGAATTTATTGTATATTCTCTTCTTTTTATCCTATTTTGTTTTTGGTTTCTTGGGGACAAGCAACAATTTAAGTTTGGTGTTGTGATGAGCGGATAATTTATACGCTTTTTGGCATTGTTTTTAGTATGTTTTTAGTATGTTTTAGTTAGTTTTTATTATATTTTTATTAGTTTTTAGTTAAAATTCACTTTTCTGGACTTTACTATGAGTTTGTGTGTTTTTCT
>NC_029776.3:77130509-77130648 GCF_000817695.3 Arachis duranensis | reverse complement strand
GCAGATGCTGTTGGATTCTGACCTCCCTGCACTCAAAGTGGATTTTCTGGAGCTACAGAAGCCCAATTGGCGCACTTTCAACGGAGTTGGAAAGTAGACATCCTGGGATTTCCAGCAATATATAATAGTCCATACTTTT
>NC_029776.3:77121777-77130417 GCF_000817695.3 Arachis duranensis | reverse complement strand
GTGCCTGACAACCACCTCCGTTCTACCTCAGAATCTTCGTGGTATAAGCTAGAACCGATGGCGGCATTCAAGAGAATTCGGAAGGTCTAAACCTTGTCTGTGGTATTCTGAGTAGGATTCAATGATTGAATGACTGTGACGAGCTTCAAACTCCTGAGGGCTGGGCATTAGTGACAGATGCAAAAGAATCACTGGATTCTATTCCAACCTGATTGAGAACCGACAGATGGATAGCCGTGCCGTGACAGGGTGCGTTGAACATTTCCATTGAGAGGATGGGAGGTAGCCATTGACAACGGTGAAACCCTACATACAGCTTGCCATGGAAGGAGCCTTGCGTGCTTGAAGAAGAAGACAGTAGGAAAGCAGAGATTCAGAAGACAGAGCATCTCCAAAGCCTCAACCTATTCTCTATTACTGCAAAACAAGTACTTATTTCATGTTCTTTTGCTTTTCACAACCAATCCTGATAATTTCTGATATCCTGACTAAGAGTTACAAGATAACCATAGCTTGCTTCAAGCAGACAATCTCCGTGGGATCGACCCTTACTCACGTAAGGTATTACTTGGACGACCCAGTGCACTTGCTGGTTAGTTGTGCGGGATTGCAAAAGTGTGATTGCAATTTCGTGCACCAGTGGGCTTTTTTTATTTGGTGAAGAATTGAATTAAATTGGAATTTTAGTTAAATTTGGACCATGGGTCACATTTCCAGGGCACGGCTCAGTTGGCAAGGAGAGCGCAGCACTCCCCCTTGCCTTGGCCTTCCAATGTTGCGTGACAAGCTCCTTGGACCAAGCATCAGGGTAGCGCTCGGTTGTCACAAAGAGCACACCGCTCCCTGGTCCTTGGCCTTGCCAAGTTTGGTGCGTGACAAGCCTTCCTTGGTGCAGCCCCGATAATGCTCGGTTAACAAAGAGAGCACAGCATCCTTTTGCTTGCAAGTGGGGTTCCAGGTTCGAATCCCAGCTCCATCATCTAGCCAATTCTTCATGAAGAGTAGCACCTTTGCCTTGTAAGCTTCCAAGTTCGATCCTTGTGAGGCTCATTTGGAGCAATTTTTTAGTTCACTCTAGCGCTGATGGCCTTGCTTTCCTTGTGTCTCCCCTTCGAATCTTGGTGAAGCCACTTTGGTCTATTTTTGCTTGTTTTTGGTCCTTAAAGATGCCTTTCACTTGTGCCTCAATTTCATGCCAAATATGGATTGCTATATTTTGTTGAAAAGCTCTGAATGTCAGCTTTTCAACGCAACCTGAAAGCAAATCAATTGGACGTCTGTAGCTCAAATTATGGCTCTTTGAAGGAGGCATGGTCATGTTGTGAATGCCCAAGTTTAACTTAGCGAAAAATCTTGCTTTCAAGCTGAATTTTTTCACAATCAAGCTGCGCTCACTTAGTTAACTTAACTTTGTGAGTGCTGATTGTCAAGCTTCCTTGATTTGGTCATGGGCCATGCTTTTAAAAGCGTGGCCTAAGGCTCCAAAGTGTGCTCCAACTTCAAAGTGTGCCCCAAAACTCTTTTTTTCTCATTTTTAGCTTATTTTGTGCTTCTTTGATTCTTTTTCTTCTTATTTCCTACAAAGTTTATCAAATCAAAAGATCAGAGAAATATACCATTTAAACACCAAAGCATTCAATATTTAAGCACAAATCATCAATTTCTTGTATGAAAGAACATAGAAAAACTTGACATGATGACATGTCATCACTAAGCTCTTACCTATACATACTTTATAAACTTTTAAATTCATGCTTAGCTACCCAAAATTCTCACTTTTGTATTACATACTCATGCATCACCCCTTTCTTTTAATTTTTATCACTTATGCATTAATCTTTTTATTAACTTAACTTTGGGGTAATTTTGTCCCCTTATTTAATTACTTAATTACCTCGAATGTTTTTTTTTAATTTCTTTTATAAACATAACATTATCAATGCACATGAATTTTTAATTTTTCTGGTCTTACATGAGTAGGTAACCAAATTCCCTTTATTTTATCATGAAACGTTGTACACTTTCATCAACCCAAGTTCCCACTTTTCCCCACACTTAATTGATACACAATCCTTAACTTAAGCTAACCAAAGATTCAATGTTGGGTATTTAATTTGTTTTTCTGCTTAAGGTTAGTGATGTGGTAAAATATATAACAAATGGGGATTAAAAGGCTCAAAGTGGCTAACAAAGGTAATTGAAAGGGTAGGCTATTTGGGATAAGTGAGCTAGTAACAAATAATGGCATCAATCATATGCAAGCATGTAAATACACTAAACAATGGACATATAGAATGGAACAAAGCAAAGATTACAGTTATAGAGAAGGAAACACACAAGAATAATATATTATGGTTAAATAATGTAACCTTGTAATTAAGCTCAAATCTCACGGGTTGTGTGTTCTTTAGCTCTAAACCGTGTTCCAAATACAATCTTCAAACAAGTTTAACACAAATTTTTCAATTTAAATTAGTGAAATATTATAAAAAAGGGTCTTGAAAAGAAACTTATTACTTCAACCAAGTAGTGGTAGAATATGCACAAAATCAAGCAAACATGCAATGAAATATGCAAATGCAACAATGAACTAACAAATAAAATAAAACATTAGTGTTGAGAAGAAAATAACTAACCCACGGAAGTCGGTATTGACCTCCCCACACTTAAAGATTGCACTATCCTCGGTGCATGCTAAGATGTGCAAGTGGACGGGTTTCTCCAACTGACGCTTTTCTCCAAAGATTGTACAGATGGACTTGTTTGTCTCCCCATTAAGTTTTTTTCTCTCCCTTCTAGGTGGCCATCCTGAAAGAAGAGGAAAAAGAAGAAAAGTAACCCAAAAACAAAGATAGGAAATAGATAAAATATGGTTGGGTTAATGCCAAATAATGAAAGTCTCAATTACATGGTAGCCACAACATGTATGTGAGAAGATAATAGAAGCAAACGGCATATCAATAGTGCAAAAATTGCAACAACAGGGGAGAGAGTGTGGGTAATGCAAGATAGTATAAGTGCATATCAATGCAAAAGGAATACCAGTATTATAAAAATTAGCATTGACTGATGAATAATAATACCCAATCAGAATAAAACAAGTTATAAAGTACCGGAATAATGCAAGAAAAGATGCAACAGTTGAATAAGAAAATTTAACACCAATGGAAAAATAATAAATTTAGAAGAAAAAAATAAAATAAAAATATGCACAAAATAAAAATGTAATGAATGAAAGTATGCAAATAAATTAAGTAAAATAGGATGAGAGCGAAGAAGGATGAGAAGTTAAAGAGATGAAGTAAGAAAGAAAGAAGAAAGAAGAAAAGATAGAAGAAATTAGGATTAGAAAAGAAAAGATAAGATAAGTGGCGGCGCAGGGATCTGGTGGTGTTGCGCGAGTGACGCGCACACGTACTCCACGCGTACATGTGGGTTGTGCAAATGGGGAGACGACGCGTCGGCGTCGGTCACGCGTACGCGTGACCGAGCTTGTGCTATTCGCGCGAGGGCATCGTGGTGCTTGCACAACTCTCTGTTTGCATTGGGGTGTGTGCCAAAATAGCATATGATGCGTGCGGGTCATTGACGCGGATGCGTGAGTGTGCAGAATTGGAAAATGACGCGCACGCGTCAAGGACGCGTACGCGTGAGTGACTTTGTGCCTTGGGCATAGTTCCCGCACCAGGCCATCACAAATTTCGGCCTGACACCTCATTACGTCGATTTTCCAAGGTCACGCGTGTGCGTCATTGACGCATACGCGTGAAGTGCCAAATATTCACGCGTACGCGTGGTGATGCTTGTGCGATTGGCACACTTTCTGCATGACTCCCACGTAACTTTTTTTTTGCAGTATGCAGAATGCAAAATGCAGATGCTGATGCAGACATTATGAATGAACACTAAGAAAAATAGAATAAAATAGAACTAAGAATAAAACAAAACAAAATAAAATTAAGACTGAAAAAGAACGATCATACCATGGTGGGTTGTCTCCTATCTAGCACTTTTAGTTAAAGTCCTTAAGTTTGACATTTGGCGAGCTCCTTATCATGGAGGCTTGTGCTTGAACTCATCCAGGAATCCCCACCAGTGTTTGTAATTCCAGTAGCCTCCGGGATCCCACACTTGTTGCATAAAGCCTTCAAACAAGTTAAAGCAAGTGACATGGCCCCAAGAGTGTTGATTGTTAGAATGAATTTCGGGGTCCCAGACCTTACTTTTACACCCATCTTCTTGTTGATCATCATTGTTCCAACCAGATGGCGCGCGATTTGAATTCTCACAGAGACATCCAAACAACTTCTAGACCCATTCAATTGAGCTCTACACCAATCCTTGCACTTCAACTTGGAGCATGCAACCATATTGAACCTTGCAGGACAACTCTTACCACTAACCATCTTCCTCTTACTCTTAATGCCACAAAGAGCTCTAAGTTGACCATTCGTCTCTAGTAGCCCATATTCAAGTGGGAAAGTAAAGGTCAAAGATAAGAATTTTACCCACTTGAATGTTGTGTTGGACGGTAATGGCCTTGGGAGAGGTGTTTCTAATGAACTTGCAAGCTCCATTCCCTTGTGCTCTTCTTTGACAACTTCCACCTCTTTGCAATCTTCTTCAATATCAACCTCTTCCTCTTGTTAGCTTTCTTCCAAATCAATCTCTTCTTTATTACTTACCAAGGACATGGGAGGTTGTGCTTCATCTTCTTTAATCTCCATCTCTTGATCAACCTCTTCCAAGTCTTTAACCAGGATATACCTTGGAGGTTGTACTCCCTCCTCAACATCAACATCAATCATCTTGGAAGGAGGCTCTGTGACAGCTGTTGAAGATGGTTCCACATCTCCTAAGTCTTCAACCACTTCCTCTTTAACTATTGCGGCTTTGTCCAGTTGTTTTAGCATAAAATTGTACTCCTCCTTGATGATTACCTTTCCATGACAACTTCCTTCATCTGCTCCTTCATCTTCAAGGGTCTTCACTATCTCTACCTTTTGGGTCTCCTCTTGCTCCTCTGGAAATAAGGCCGCGTGTAACCGATTCATTGCGTCCCTAAGATGATCCCTTCTCTCTTGTTCCATGTCAATAGCATCATTGGTATCATCTTGCTCTTGGATTGATGGATGTGGGTGCTCTTCCATGGATGGTGGTAATGGGATGGAGAGATCATTCTGTGGTTGAAAAGAAAGTGAACTAGAGCTTGAAGGTTGACTATTGGGGTAGAGGATTGGTCCATACGGGATACAAGGGCTTGGAGAGTAGAGGTTAAACTAGTGAGAGAGGTAAGTGTGTTCTCCATGGAAGTTTGGGGTGGATAGGAAGGTTCATTAGTTTAGAGAAAGGGTGCATGGTAAGAAGGTGGTTTTTCTTGGTAAGGGCATGGAGATGGTGAATATTGAGGTGGTGGCTCATGAGAGTAATTGTGTTGGAATGGGGATGGTTCTATGTATGGTTCATTTGGCTCATAAGGTGGTTGGTATAGTGGATACGGGTTTGGATCATATGGGGGTTTGGTGGTAAGGGGCTTGTGAGTTTGGTGGTTCAAAGGTATGTTGTGGAGGTGGTTCATAAGCATAGGGTGGGGCTTGTTGGTAACTACAAGGGGTCCACCGTATCTATCATCTTGGTGCGCACCTCGGAATGGCTCTTGACCATAGTAATTTGGTGGGTGTTGGTTGTCACGAGAAGGTCCACCATAAGTATTGTCTTGGCATGCATTGTAAGATGGTCGTTGTCTATGGTATATTGGAAGGTGTTGTTGCCTAAAGGGTTGATCAGATCCTCGTGGCTCCTTCCATCTTTGATTGCTTTGACCTTGATGCATGTTCCTGTTATAGCTTCCATTCCTTACAACAACATTGTAACCAAACTTAAAGCCAGAGGGGTGAGAATTCATAGTAGCTAAAGAAAATAAAAACTAATAAAATTAATGAAGATAAACTCCTAAAACTAGAAACACTAACAAAGAAACGAAAAAGCAAATATTTACAATAACCAATAATAAGGCACACGTTTGCAATTCCCCGGCAACAGCGCCATTTTGATGAACGGACTTCTGCCGGTAAAGAATTTCATAGAAATAATCGCATTGTAAGTATAGTTTCTAAACCAACAGAAAATCCTTTGCACAAAAGTTTTGGTTGTCACTTAAGCAAACCCAATAAAATTTATAACCGAAGTATTTAAACCTCGGGTCGTCTCTCAAGGAATTGTAGGGAAGTGTGATTTATTATTGGTTATGGAAAAAGGTATATTTTTGGGTTTTTGAAATAGGAAATAAGGAAATAAATTAACAATAAAGTAAATTAATTATCATGAACACCCTTGCAAGGTATAAGAACTGGAAATCCCATCCTAGTTATCCTTATCAGGTGTGATGAGAATTGTTTATTGTTCCCACTTAGTCAACCCTTACTAAATAAAGGAAAGTCAAGTGGACTAATTAATTTGATTCCTCAAGTCCTAGTCAACTCCTCTGGAAAGAATAGCTTTAGAGGGATCCAAATCAATCAGCAAATTCCAATTTTCAATCAACAGTTGAGTTTGATAACTCATGTGATGCCAGGGCATCTTGGCTAGTTTTACTAGCCATTTTTTGTATGCTTTAGGTTGGTTTCATGCATTTTCTTACGCAATAAGCAAGTATTTGGATGAGAATTGTATGCATGCCTTGATTCATTCAAACATAGTTAATTATGTGGATTTTCATGAGATTTATGCAAGAATTGTTTGATGTTATGAATGATGCAAAATCTTGTGATTTAGCAAGGGTTTGAGGTATGCGTTTGGTTTATGTTAGGTGATGAAGCAAGAAGGCAATGGAGCAAGAAGGCTTGAAGATACATCAATCTTGGCAATGAAATAGGGGATTGCACGTTGCCAACTCCAGCGTGTTTGTGAACAACGCCAGGAGCAAAATATTTTGGCCTAGGGGAAGAAGCATGCACGTTGCCAATGCCAGGAAGAGCTGGCATGTTCTTAAGCAACGCCAGGATCTAGGAGCAGAGCAAGGAAGAACTCGAGAAGCGTTGCCAAGCAGAGGATGAACTGGCGTGTTCATCAATAACGACAGCAACAACGTTGGCAACAACACTGCAAGGCAGCCCTGGAGAGTGATCTTGAGCGTTGCCAATGTTGGGAAAGTTGGAATGTTCCTTGGCAATGCAAGCAAGGCCAAGAATTTGGGCCAAGGAAGAGCTTGAGGACGTTGTTGCCTTGAGGATGAACTGGCGTGTTCATCAACAACTCTAGCAACAATGCCAAGGCAAAGAATTTGCGCTAGGGGAGTCACTAGCACGTTGGCACTAGAGTGTTTGATGGCAACTTCACCAACAACTCCAGCAATGTTGGCAGCTTGACCTTACCTTCTTCAAGGATTCATAACTTGAGCTACAGAGATTCAATTTGAGTGTTCTTAGTTGTGTTGGAAATCTGACATTCAGAGCTTTCCAACAATATATAATAGTTCATAGTGTAGCATGAAATGGAAGCTCAAATCAGAGTCATCTTTAGGCCCAAAAACAAGAAAACGAGGTTGAGATTCAAGGAGGTATGAATGAGCCAAAAAAGGGGTCGAACACGTTGCCAAGGCATGGATGAACTGGCGTGTTCCTTGGCAACTCATACAACAATGCCCAGGCCAAGAATTTGGGCTAGGGGAGTTCACTAGCATTGCCAACTCTGGCATGTTTGGCAAAAATGCCCCAACCAAGGCAGCCTGACCTTGCACTCTTCAATGGAGCATAACTTGAGCTACAAAGATCCAATTGAGGTGCTTCTAGTTGCGTTGGAAAGCTAACATTCAGAGATTTTCAACGATGTATAATAGTCTATAGTGAAAGAAAATTGGAGCTCAAACCAGGGACAACTTTAAGCATCAAAAGTTGAGTTCAAGAAGAAGAGAGTCAAGTGTTTGGCAATAACTTGGGCCAACAACGCCCAAACCACCAGCCCAGGAAATCACAAGCATGTTGCCAACATGCAATAGCACTATCGTGTTTGCCAATAACGCCCACTAGGCCAGAATTGAGGTGAATGAGCTCTGATTTCCTATGCTCTCTTCAAAGACCAACAATTCCTCTAATGAGCCAGTGATGAGCGGATAATTTATACGCTTTTTGGCATTGTTTTTAGGTAGTTTTTAGTAAGTTCAAGCTACTTTTAGGGATGTTTTCATTAGTTTTTATGTTAAAATCACATTTCTGGACTTTACTATGAGTTTGTGTGTTTTTCTATAATTTCAGGTAATTTCTGGCTGAAATTGAGGGATTTGAGCAAAACTCTGAAAAAGGCTGACAAAAGGACTGCTGATGTTGTTGGAATCTGACCTCCCTGCACTCGAAATAGATTTTCTGGAGCTACAGAACTCCAAATAGCGCGCTCTCAACGGCGTTGGAAAGTAAACATCTAGAGCTTTCCAGCAATATATAATAGTCCATACTTTATTCGGAAATTGACGACGTAACTTGGCATTGAACGCCAAGTACATGCTGCTGTCTGGAGTTAAACGCCAGAAAAACGTCATGATCCAGAGTTGAACGCCTAAAACACATTATAACTTGGAGTTCAACTCCAAGAAAAGCCTCAGCTCGTGGATAGATCAAGCTCAGCCCAAACATACACCAAGTGGGT
>NC_029776.3:77117715-77121297 GCF_000817695.3 Arachis duranensis | reverse complement strand
ACAGAGCATAGGAACATTTTCACTGAGAGGATGGGATGTAGCCATTGACAACAGTGATGCCCTACATACAGCTTGCCATGGAAAGGAGTAGGAAGGATTGGATGAATGTAATAAGAAAATAGAGATACGAGATGAGCACAGCATCTTCACACACTTATCTGAAATTCCCACTATTGCTTTACATAAGTATTTCTATCCCTTTTATTTTCTATTTATTATTAATTTCCGAACTCATCATAAACCAATTTAATCTGCCTAACTGAGATTTACAAGGTGACCATAGCTTGCTTCATACCAACAATCTCTGTGGGATCGACCCTTACTCACGTAAGGTATTACTTGGATGACCCAGTACACTTGCTGGTTAAGTTGAACGGAGTTATGATCACACCAGGGATTATTAAGATCCCAATTTATCACACCATGATCTCTTTGGGGTATTTTTGATTTCATAGAAATACAAAGAGACCAATTTTGAGGATCACAATTTCGTCCACCAAGTTTTTGGCGCCGTTGCCGGGGATTGTTCGAGTATAGACAACTGACGGTTCATCTTGTTGCTCAGATTAGATAATTTTCTTTTCAAAAATCTTTTTCAAAATTTTTCTTTTCTTTTTCGTTTTTCTAACCATGTTTTTCGAAAAAATTAAAATAAAAATATAAAAAAATTTAGAAAATCATAAAAATTCAAAAATATTTTGTGTTTCTTGTTCAAGTCTTGAGTCAAATTTTAAGTTTGGTGTCAATTGCATGTTTTAAAAATTTTTCTTGCATTTTTCGAAATTCCTTGCATTCATAGTGTTCTTCATGATCTTCAAGTTGTTCTTGACAAGTCTTCTTGTTTGATCTTGATGTTTTCTTGTTTTGTGTTGTTTGTTGTTTTTCATACGCATTTTTTGTTTGTTAGAGTCCATGCATTAAAGATTTCTAAGTTTGGTGTCTTGCATGTTTTCTTTGCATCAAAAATTTTTCAAAATTATGTTCTTGATGTTCATCAGGATCTTCAAAGTGTTTGCATCAAAAATTTTTCAAAATTATGTTCTTGATGTTCATCATGATCTTCAAAGTGTTCTTGATGTTCATCTTGACATTCATAGTGTTCTTGCATGCATTATGTGTTTGATCCAAAATTTTCATATTTTAGGTCATTTTTATGTTTTTCTCTCTCATCTTTAAAAATTCAAAAATAAAAAAAATATCTTTTCCTTATTTCCCTCCAAATTTTCGAAATTTTGGGTTGACTTGGTCAAAAATTTTTAAAAATTAGTTGTTTCTTACGAGTCAAGTCAATATTTCAATTTTAAAAATCTTATCTTTTCAAAATCTTTTTTTTTCAAAAATTATATCTTTTCATTTTTTTCCATTTTTCGAAAATTTCAAAAATCTTTTTCAAAATATTTTCAAAATCTTTTTCTTATCTTTATATCATATTTTCGAAAATTCACTAATAATTAATGTGATTGATTCAAAAATTTGAAGTTTGTTACTTTCTTGTTAAGAAAGGTTCAATCTTTAAGTTCTAGAATCTTATCTTGCAGTTTCTTGTTAGTGAAGTAAGTAATTTCAAATTTGTGAATTAAAATCTTTTTCAACAAATCTTTTATCTTTTATCTTATCTTTTTCAAAAACTTTATCTTTTTCAAAATTTGATTTCAAAATATCTTATCTAACTTCTTATCTTCTTATCTTTTCAAAATTTGATTTTAATATCTTTTTCAATCAACTAACTAACTTTTTGTTTGTTTCCTATCTTTTTCAAAACCAACTAACTACCTATCCCTCTCTAATTTTCGAAAATACTTCTCTCTTTTTCAAAAATTCTTTTTAATTGTTTTAAATTTTAATTTTAATCTTATCTTATCTCTAATTTTCAAAAATTACTAACACCTTTTTAAAATTATTTTTGAAATTCTTCATCTCTTTTCTTATTCTATTTAATTATTTATTTACTAACACTTATCTTCACCTCTCTTCATCTAAAAATCCAAGCCCATATCTCCATTCCTGCCATTGGAGCCAATAATTTTGAGCTGAAACCTCAGCTAGTTGCCTTAATGCAACAAAACTGCAAGTTTTATGGACTTCCATCTGAAGATCCTTACCAGTTTTTAACTGAGTTCTTGCAGATCTGTGAGACTGTAAAGACGAATGGAGTTGATCCTAAAGTCTACAGACTCATGCTTTTCCCTTTTCCTGTAAGAGACAGAGCTAGAATATGGTTGGATTCACAATCCAAGGATAGCCTGGACTCCTGGGATAAGCTGGTCACTGCCTTCTTAGATAAATTCTTTCCTCCTCAAAAGCTGAGCAAGCTGAGAGTGGATGTTCAAACCTTCAAACAAAAAGATGGTGAATCCCTCTATGAAGCCTGGGAAAGATACAAGCAACTGACCAAAAGATGTCCATCTGACATGTTTTCAGAATGGACCATATTAGATATATTCTATTATAGCCTGTCTGAATTTTTCGAAAATGTCATTGGACCATTCTGCAGGTGGATCAATTCACCTGAAGAAAACACCTGCAGAAGCTGAATAACTCATTGACATGGTTGCAAATAACCAATTCATGTACACTTCTGAGAGGAATTCTGTGAATAATGGGATACCTCAGAAGAAAGGAGTTCTTGAAATTGATGCTCAGAATGCCATATTGGCTCAGAACAAAGTGTTGACTCAACAGGTCAACATGATCTCTCAAAGTTTGAATGGATGGCAACATGTATCCAACAGTACTAAAGAGGCAGCTTCTGAAGAAGCTTATGATCCTGAGAACCCTGCCATGGCAGAGGTTAATTACATGAGTGAACCTTATGGAAACACCTATAACTCATCATGGAGAAATCATCCAAATTTCTCATGGAAAGATCAACAAAAGCCTCAACAAGGCTTTAACAATGGTGGACGTAATAGGCTGAGCAATAGCAAGCCATATCCATCATCTTCTCAGCAACAGATAGAGAATTCTAAACAAAACACTTCTAATTTAGCCAATCTAGTCTCTAATCTGTCAAAGGCCACTTTCAGTTTCATGAATGAAACAAGATCCTCCATCAGAAATCTGGAGGCACAAGTGGGCCAGCTGAGTAAGAAAGTCATTGAAACTCCTCCCAGCATTCTCCCAACCAATACAGAAGAGAATCCCAAAGGAGAGTGCAAGGCCATTGATGTGATCAATGTGGCCGAATGCACAAGGGAGGAGGAGGACGAAAATCCTAGTGAGGAAGACCTCCTGGGACATCCTTCAAGCAAGAAGGAGTTTCCTATTAAGGATCCAAAGGAATCTGAGGCTCATACAGAGACTATAGAGATTCCATTAAATCTCCTTCTGCCATTCATGAGCTTTGAAGACTATTCTTCCTCTGAAGAGGATGAAGATGTGACTGGAGAGCAAGTTGCTCAATATTTAGGAGCTATCATGAAGCTGAATGCCAAGTTGTTTGGTAATGAGACTTGGGAAAGTGAACCTCCCTTGCTCATTAGCGAACTAGATACTGGGATTCAGAAGACTCTACCTCAAAAGAAACAAGATCCTGGCAAGTTCTTAATACCTTGTACCATAGGTACCATGACCTTTGAAAAA
>NC_029776.3:77116415-77117654 GCF_000817695.3 Arachis duranensis | reverse complement strand
CAGAGGTGAATTAGTCCTTCAATTGAATGGGGACTACCTTGTGTTTAAGGCACATGGCCATCCCTCTGTGACAAAAGAGAGTAAGCATGAAGAGCTTCTCTCAATTCAGAGTCAAGAAGAGCCCCCACAGTCAAACTCTAAGTTTAGTGTTGGGAGGCCACAACCAAACTCTAAGTTTGGTGTCAAGATCCCATATCCAAACTCTAGGTTTGGTGTTGGGACTATACAACATTGACCTGATCACCTTGTGGCTCCATGAGAGCCACTGTCAAGCTATTGACATTAAAGAAGCGCTTGTTGGGAGGCAACCCAATTTTATTTATCTAATTTTTATTTTATTTTATTTGATTGTTATTTTGTGTTTTATTAGGTACATGATCATGTGGAGTCATGAAAAAATCATAAAAATTAAAAACAGAAGCAAAAACAGTAGAAAAAAATTTCGCACCCTGGAGGAAGCACAGGCTGGCGTTCAACGCCAATAAGATGCATCTAGCTGGCGTTCAACGCCAGAACAGAGCATCATCCTGGCACTGAACGCCAGAAACAAGCAACATTCTGGCGCTGAACACCAGGAATGTGCCTAGAGAAGAAAAGCTGGCGCTGAACGCCAGTAACAAGCATGAAACTGGCGTTCAACGCCAGAAACATGCTTTACATGGGCGTTGAACGCCCAGAATGTGCACCACACGGCGTTTAAACCCCATAATGGTGTGCAAATGCATTTTACATGCCTATTTAGTGCAGGGATGGAATTTCTTGACACCTCAGGATCTGTGGACCCCACAGGATCACCTCAGGATTTGTGGACCCCACAGGATCCCCACCTACTATATTCCCACCTTACCTCCTAATCCTATTTTTGTGATGACTATTCCCCATGTCACACTTCCCAACACTCTTCACCAATCACCTCAATTCCTCTTCCCAATCACCCCCTTCACCACTCACATCCATCCACTCTTCTCCATAAACCCCACCTACCTTCAAAAATTCAAAACCATTTTCCCACCCATTTCCACCCTAAATGGCCGAACATACACTCCCCCCCTCCCTATATACCCTTCCATTCTACTTCATTTTCACACAACCAAACCCCTTCTTCTTCACCTAAGCCGAACCTACATCTCTCCCTCTCTACCATATTTTCTTCTTCTTCTTCTTCTTCTTCTTCTTCTTCTCTTCTTTCTTCTATTGCTCGAGGACGAGCAATATTTTAAGTTTGGTGTGTGGTAAGCA
>NC_029776.3:77115306-77115652 GCF_000817695.3 Arachis duranensis | reverse complement strand
GTTACAATGTGGAACAATTAAGGGTGGAACATCAAGAGCACTCCATCATTCTCCATGAAATAAGAGAAGATCAAAGAGCAATGAAGGAGGAGCAACAAAGGCAAGGAAGGGACATAGAAGAGCTTAAGGACATTGTTGGTCCTTCAAGGAGAAGACGCCACTAAAGGTGGATTCATTCCTTGTTCTTTATTTCTTTCTGTTTTCGGTTTTTAATGTTGTGTTTATCTATGTTTTGTGTCTCTACTTTATGATCATTAGTATGTAGTAACCATGTCTTAAAGCTATGAATAAATTCCATGAAATCCTTCACCTCTCTTAAATGAAAAATGTTTTAATTCAAAAGAAA
>NC_029776.3:77114785-77115236 GCF_000817695.3 Arachis duranensis | reverse complement strand
TAAGGAAAATTCTAATTATTTATATGTGGTGGCAATACTTTTTGTTTTCTGAATGAATGCTTGAACAGTGCATATGTCTTTTGAATTTATTGTTTATGAATGTTAAATATGTTGGCTCTTGAAGAATGATGAACAAAGAGAAATATTATTGATAATCTGAAAAATCATAAAATTGATTCTTGAAGCAAGAAAAAGCAGTGAAAAAGAAGAAGCTTGCGAAAAAAAATGGCGAAAAAAATTAGAAAGAAAAAGAAAAAGCAAGCAGAAAAATCCAATAGCCCTTAGAACCAAAAGGCAAGGGTAAAAAGGATCCAAGGCTTTGAGCATCAATGGATAGGAGGGCCCAAGGAAATAAAATCCAGGCCTAAGAGGCTAAATCAAGCTGTCCCTAACCATGTGCTTGTGTCATGAAGGTCCAAGTGAAAAGCTTGAGACTGAGTGGTTAAAATCG
>NC_029776.3:77113799-77114200 GCF_000817695.3 Arachis duranensis | reverse complement strand
CGCTTTTTGGCAATGTTTTTAGGTAGTTTTTAGTAAGTTCAAGCTACTTTTAGGGATGTTTTCATTAGTTTTTATGTTAAAATCACATTTCTGGACTTTACTATGAGTTTGTGTGTTTTTCTGTAATTTCAGGTAATTTCTGGCTGAAATTGAGGGATTTGAGCAAAACTCTGAAAAAGGCTGACAAAAGGACTGCTGATGCTGTTGGAATCTGACCTCCCTGCACTTGAAATGGATTTTCTGGAGCTACAAAACTCCAAATGGCGCGCTCTCAACGGCGTTGGAAATTTGACATCTAGAGCTTTCCAGCAATATATAATAGTCCATACTTTATTCGGAAATTGACGATGTAACATGGCATTGAACGCCAAGTACATGCTGCTGTCTGGAGTTAAACGCCA
>NC_029776.3:77097789-77113590 GCF_000817695.3 Arachis duranensis | reverse complement strand
CCATTGAGCATGTTTCAGGGGGCTGGCCATTCGGCCATGCCTGAACCTTTCACTTATGTATTTTCAACAGTGGAGTTTCTGTACACCATAGATTAAGGGTGTGGAGCTCTGCTGTACCTCAAGTTTTAATACAATTATTATTACTTTCTATTCAATTCTCTTCTATTCTTATTCTAAGATATACGTTGCACAACACTTTGATGAATGTGATGATCCGTGACACTCATCATCATTCTCACCCATGAACGCGTGACTGAAAACCACCTCCGTTCTACCTAAGACCGAGCGCATATCTCTTGGATTTCTTAATAAGAATCTTCGTGGTCTGGGCGTGATGACAAGCGCAAAAGAATCAAGGGATTCTATTCCATCCTGATTGAGAACCGACAGATGATTAGCCGTGTTGTGACAGAGCATAGGAACATTTTCACTGAGAGGATGGGATGTAGCCATTGACAACGGTGATGCCCTACATACAGCTTGCCATGGAAAGGAGTAGGAAGGATTGGATGAATGTAATAAAAAAATAGAGATACGAGAGGAGCACAGCATCTTCACACACTTATCTGAAATTCCCACTATTGCTTTACATAAGTATTTCTATCCCTTTTATTTTCTATTTTTTATTAATTTCCGAACTCATCATAAACCAATTTAATCTGCCTAACTGAGATTTACAAGGTGACCATAGCTTGCTTCATACCAACAATCTCTGTGGGATCGACCCTTACTCACGTAAGGTATTACTTGGATGACCCAGTACACTTGCTGGTTAAGTTGAATGGAGTTATGATCACACCAGGGATTATTAAGATCCCAATTTATCACACCATGATCTCTTTGGGGTATTTTTGATTTCATACAAATACAAAGAGACCAATTTTGAGGATCACAATTTCGTCCACCAGCCAGCCAAATCAACAAGGACAAAGCCCAAATTGCTAACCGAATTGATGAATCTCTAGGAGCTCTTAGGACTAGTATAAATAGAGAAGAGTTTTGTACTTTAAAAAGGACTTTTGGAAGGTCGGAATACGGAAGGAGATCACACACACACACACTTCATTGGCACACACCACTGGGAGTGGGTCTTCGGACCGCTCCCCTCATACAGTCTTCTCCTCTTCTCTTCTTTTCTTCCTTAGTAGTAGTTCAATTTTAGTTTGTACTTTTCAATTATAAATTTTGCAGTTCCAATTTCAGTTTTGAATTCTAAATCTTCATCTTTATTTTTCTGCACTTTAGTTTTCTGCAATTTGGTTTTCATTTGAGAGCAATGACCACTTAATTCCCTCTGCATTTGGGAAAGGAGCTCTGTTTCAATTTTGAGAGAATTGATGTTTTATTTCTTCTTCTCTTCTTCATTCTATCTTCATACTTGGATATCTATTAGAATCCTTGCAAGAGAGTTTTATTCTTCAAAGATCCTTGGATCTATTAGAATCCTATTGTGAACCTTGAGAGAGGGAACATAGGATTCAGTTTGAATTCTCTTGGCATAATGAAGTTGATTCTTGATTTAGAGTTGGTACGTGACATATAACCACTCTAATATTGGGGTCTTTGGATTTATGTAGTATGAGATTATAAATCATGTTTATTTTTCTAAGAGAGAGTCTTTGTGCTTCATAGATCCAATTACTACTGAGAGGGGGATTGGATCTACTTGAATTACATGTGAGCCTTGAGAAAGGGATCATGGAATTCAGTTTGAGGCTCTTCTCTCATAATCCTCTTGATCAACACATTCTTAGTTGGTATGTGAGATGTAACCACTTTGAATTGAGGTCTTGAGGGTTGTGTGGTTTTTGGATTAGGAATTGAACTTCACCTCTTCTCATGAGCAATTAGATCAAGAGATTGGCAATTGATTATGTGAAGAGAAATTAAATCACCAAGAGATTGGGGTTTAATTACTCATAATCCGCCATGGATCTATCTTACATGATTGAGAATGAGTGAGACCTATTGATTCATGAGGAATCAATATCTCCAATCCCTTATACTTTCCATCTTTACTTTCCGTCATTTACTTTCTTACAATTTTACTTCCTTGTACTTTACTTTCCAGCATTTTTATTTTCCAGCACTTTAATTTTACGTCATTTACTTTTCTTGCACTTTATTGCTTTCTTTTAATTTATAGTCATTTACATTTCTTGTTTGCTTATCACTTCAATATGAATTGTCTAACTAGATTAATTAACTAACTATTGATTGCTTAATCCTTTAATCCTCGTGGGATCAACCTCACTCCAAGTGAGTTTTATTACTTGATGCGACCCGGTATACTTGCCGGTAGTTAATACGTGAGAATTATTTTAATTTTTTTGCGTATCATCAAGTGTCACCAATTACTCTACCAAAGCAAAGGGGGGAGAAAAATCCAAATTATTTATATCCTAAAGAGAAAAAAGCAATCATAAATTTGAAATACCTCAATGTGTATTAAATAAGAAAATCAATCCTAACATGGAGTTCATAAACCAAATTGGGAAAATAAACAATTAAAGTAATAGAATAAATAAAAGTAGAAGAGAAAATAAATTAAAGGAACATTGAACCTGGAATTGTGAAGAAAAAATCCTAATCCTAAAAGAAATCCTAAATCCTAAAACCTAAGAGAGAGGAGAGAGCCTGTCTCTCTAGAAACTACATCTAAAACCTAAAATTATGTGAATATCCAAGTTGTCTTTGATGAATGGATGCATTTTCCCACTTTATAGCCCCTAATCTGTGTTTTATGGGCCAAAAATTGGGTCAAAAACAGCCCAGAAATCGCCCCCAGCAATTTCTGATACGTACAGGTCGGTGCAAAGTCACGCGTGAGCGCGTGGATTAGATTTTTGCCAGGTCACACGTGCGCGTCGCCTATCTTCGGGGCAGTGATAAACCACTATTTTATGGTTTATATTGTGCTAACTTGAGTGGTTTTTATCAGATTTTCACCCACTTATTCAAATGATTTGCATGGTTTTACAATTCCTTCTTGGATTTATTCTATGATTGAAAACTTGCTTCCCAAAGCTTTAAAATTGTGTATTTTAATCCCCCTTTATACCATTCAATGCCGTGATCCGTGTGTTAAGTGTTTCAAGCTTTATAGGGCAGGAATGGCTTAGAGGATGGAAAGGAAGCTTGCAAAAAGTGAAGGAGCACAAGAAATAAAGGAGACAACCAGCGAACAGTGACACGCATGCAGGGCTGATTCGTGCGCGCGATTTGGACAAAATCACAGCAACGCATGTGCGTGCTTGATGCGTACGCGTGGATTGGAGTTCGCACAAAACGACGCGAGCGAGTGCCTGACGCGCACGCGTGGAAAGGAAAATCGTCAAACGACGCGTATGCGTGACCGACGCATACACGTTTTGACCCAGTTTTAGGTTTTAGATGTAATTTTTAGAGAGAGAGGCTCTCTCCTCTCTCTTAGGTTTTAGGATTAGGATTTCTCTTAAGTTAGGTTTACTTCTTCTCCAAATTCCAGGTTCAATGGTCCTTTAATTTATTTTCTACTTTTATTTATTCTATTGCTTTGGTTGAGTAATTGGTGACACTTGAGTTGTCAAACTAAGCTGTTGATTGAAAATTGAAGGTTGCTGATTGATTTGGATCCCTCTAAAGCTAGTCTTTCCATAGAAGTTGACTAGGACTTGAGGAATCAAATTAATTAGTCCACTTGACTTTCCTTTATTTAGTAAGGGTTAACTAAGTGGGAGCAAAATCCAATTCTCGTCACACCTGATAAGGATAACTAGAATAGGATTTCCAATTCTAATTATTAATCTATTTTTCTCGCCATTTAAAAATACTTGTCCCCTATTTCAAAAACCCAAAAATATACCTTTTTCCATAACTAATAATAAACACACCTCCTTGCAATTCCTTGTGAAGACGACCCGAGGTTTAAATACTTCAGTTATAAATTTTATTGGGTTTTGTTACTTGTGACAACCAAACTTTTGTACGAAAGGATTCTTTGCTAGTTTAGAAACTATACTTACAACGTGATTATTTTTGTGAAATTCTTTACCGACAGAAAATCCGATCGTCAAAATGGCGCCGTTGCCGGGGAATTGCAAACGTGTGTCTTATTATTGGTTATTGTAAATATTTTATTTTGCTTGTTTATTTGTTTTTATTTTTATTTTTAATTTTTATTATCTACTATGAGTTCTCACCCCCGTCGCTTTGAGTTTGGTTCTAATGTTGTTGAAAGGAATGGAAGCTATAACAGGAACATGCATCAAGGTCAAAACAATCAGAGATGGATGGAGCCAGGAGGATCTGATCAACCCTTTCGGCAACAACACCTTCCAAGATACCATGGACAACGACCATTCTACAATGCATGCCAAGACAATAGTTATGGTGGAACTCTTCGTGACAACCAACCTCCACCAAATTACTATGGTCAAGAGCCATTCCAAGGAGCGTACCAAGATGATGAATATGGTGGACCCCCTTGTAATTACCAGCAAGCCCCACCATATGCTTATGAATCACCTCCCCAATACACCTTTAAACCACCATACTCACAAGCCCCCTACTACCAAACACCCTCATCTGATCCTAACCTTTATCCACCATATCAACCACCCTATGAGCCATATGAGCTATACACAGATCCACCCCAATTCTAACCTAATTACTCCCAAGAAACACCACCTCCATATACACCACATCCATATCCATCAATCCAAGAGCCTTACGGTCCTACTTATGATATCCAAGCAGAAAAAGAGTCAAAGGATCGTCTCAAGGAAACAATGGATCGATTTCAAGCAACCCTTCCTCAATTGGACTAAGCGGTAAGCCGAATGGCACACGAAGCTCTCATGGCTAAAGAATCTCAATTTGAGAACAAGGAACTGAAGTGTGTGGTGCAACAAGTGGAAAAGATAGAGAGTGATAAACCACCACATCTTTATCATGAGGAACCACCCTCTTATCATAAACCCTTCCTCCCAAGTAATGAACTCTCATATCCACCCCAATCTCCAATGGATGACATCCTTCGTGGTCTTCTTCAAGGCAAGCGAAGATGAAAAGAGATGTACTAGAATTCACGACTGCCTTAACCGAGGTAGTAAATCAATTAGCTTCCCAACAGCACTCAAAATACTCCCATGGCTACATGTGGAGAATCAATAGAAGAACGTAGCATGAAGGAGACACTAGCAACTTCGATGGACAATGAGGAACATGGCTTTGTATTGGAACAAGTGGAGGAAGCCATAATAGTTGAAGAGGAAGAAGTGGTTGAAAACTTAGGAGACGCTGAACCTCCATAGGAATCCGAAATTGTAGAGTATTCCTCCAAGAAGATTGAGATTGATGTCAAGGAGGCTAGTGCACACCCTCCGTGGCATGTTCCCTATGACTTGGATGGGATAGATGAGGAATCAAGTTCCTTTGGTGATGAGGATCATGAATCAAGTCCTCCTAGTGATGAACCCACCGAATATGAAGATCCTCCTTCGATTGAATCCGAGAATAATGTGGGACTGGAAGTCCTTCAGGAAGGTTGGTTAGGAGTTGGAAATGCCTTGTCAAGGTCACTAGAGACCTCTCCACCTAGGTTTCCGTCTACTCCTTTACTTGAGTGGGTAAAACTTATCTCTATTCACTTAAGTACGGTATTCTTGAAACGGACGGCCAACTCAGGAGGCTTTGTGGCATAAAGCGTAAGAGAAGACTGTTTAGTGGTTGGAGTTACAAATCAAGGCTCATCGAGGTTGATATTTCAAGAGCTAGATGTAAGGGCTCAACTTGTGATAATTAGGTTAGATCTTAAAGAAGAGTTTGGTACTCCGTAGAGAATTCAGACTGATTGCCACCCGGTTGGAATAATGATGATCCACTTCAAGCAGGTGTAGATACAAGATTTGGGATCCGGGCATACATGAGGATTGACTTTGGGAGCTCAAAGCTTGCGAAGAACTCCCTCAAGGCTTGGAAAATTTACTTGAGAATGATAGAGCCTATTGGAAGTCCAAGCATTGGTGGCAGTTTTAGGATGAGTTCAAGCACAAGCCATCATGACTAGGAGCTCACCAAATGTCTAACTTAAGGACTTTAACTAAGAGTGCTAGGTGGGAGACAACCCACCATGGTATACTCGTTCTTTTTCAGTCTTAGTTTTATTTTATTTTGTTTTATTCTTAGTTCTATTTTATTTTATATTTCTTAGTGTTCATTCATAGTACCTGCATCAGCATTTGCATTATGCATTCTGCATACTGCATAAAAAAAATGCACACGACGTGCAAGCATCGCTGATGCGTCTGCGTCATAGGTGCTTTCAAAACAAGAAGAAAAGAAGCAGAGAGTCATGCGGGAGCGTGGCTGGAGGCGTGCCTTAGGCACAAGCATGCCCACGCGAACGCGTCCCTGACGTGTCCGCGTCACTTAAAAAATCAGCCTCTCACGCATGCGCGTCGCCCATGCGCACACGTGACCCTGCAAAATCGGCGTAAAAGTGTGTTAAACAGAAAGTTGTGCTGGTCTGGGGCTGGAACTGTGCTAGAAGCACAAAATCACCCACGCGTATGCGTCCCTGATGCGTACGCGTCATTTCACTTTTAGACCTCCCACGCGTACGCGTGGCGATGCTTACGCATCGAACGGCCAACTCTGTTTTCATGCGTACGCGTGATGCACGCGTACGCGTCGTGCCCAGTTTCTAAATTCTTACTTCTCTCTTCTCTCCTTTCTACTTCTTTCTTCCTCCTTTCTTACTTTCTTCTTCTTAACTTCCCATCCTTCTTCACTTTCATTCTATTTTACTTGATTTATTTGCATACTTTCACTCATTGCATTTTAATTTTTCCTTTCTAAGTCTATTATTTTACCATTGGTGTTAAATGTTCTTATTCAACTGTCGCATCTTTTCTTACATTACTCTGGTGCTTCATGACTTGTTTTATTTTGATTGGGTAATATTATTTATCTGTCAATGCCAATCTTTTATAATACTGGTATTCCTTTTGCATTGATATGCACTTATACTATCTTGCATTACCCATACTCCTCCCCTTTGTTGCAACTTTTGCATTATTAATATGTCATTTGCTTCCACTATTTTCTCACTTGCATGTTATAGCTACCATGTAATTGAGACCCTTATTATTTGACATTAACACCCATATTTTATTTGTTTTCTATCTTTATTTCTGGGTTACTTTTCTTCTTTTCCTCTTCTTTTAGGATGGCCACCGGGAAAGGAAAGGAAAAGAACTTCTATATGGGCGACAGACAAGTCCACCTGCACAATCTTTGGAAAAAAAAGCATCAGTTGTAGCAGCCCATCCACCTGCACATCTTAGCATGCACCGAGGACGGTGCAATCTTTAAGTGTGGGGAGGTTGATACCGATCTCCATGGGTTAGTTATTTTCTTCTCAACACTAATATATTACTTTATTTGTTAGTTCATTGTTGCATTTGCATGTTTAATTGCATGTTTGTTTGATTTTATGCATTTAGTTACTACTTGGTTAAAGTAATAAATTTCTCTTCAAGACTCTATTTTATAATATTTCACTAATTTAAATTGAAAAAAAAAACAAAATTTTGTGTTAAAACTTGTTTGAAGATTGTAAATTGAAACATGGTTTAAAGCAAAAAACACACAACCTGTGAGATTTTGAGCTTATTTATATGGTTACATTATTTAACCATAAATTTTTATTCTTGTGTATTTTCTTCCCTATGATTGCAATCTTTGCTTTGTTCCATTCTATATGTCCATTATTTAGTGTATTTACATGCTTGCATATGATTGAGGCCATTACTTGTTTTTGCTCACTTATCCCAAATAAGCCTACCCTTTTATGTCACCCTCGTTAGCCACTTTGAGCTTTTTAAACCCGTTCTGTTCTATAACCACATCACTAGCCTTAAGCAGAAAAATAATTAAATACCCTTAATAAGGGAATGTATCATGTTTCTAATTTATTTGAATATTGGGAATTTGGGAACCTACTCATGAAAAACCAAAATAGAAAAATAATAGAAATTCCATGTGCATTGATAAGTTATGTCTATTTTTCAAATTATAAAAAATTCAAAAATATTCAATAAATAAGTAAATAAATAAGGGGACAAAAAAAATATACCCCAATGTTAAGCTTTAATAGAAAGATCAATGCACATGTGATAAAAGTAAAGAAATATCAAAAATTTAGTACATGAGTATGTGATACAAAAGTGGAAATTATGGGTAGCTAAGTGTGATTTTAGAATTATATAGAGTATGTGTGTGTGTTAGGTAAGAGCTTAGGTTAGTCAAAGTTTCATATTATAGCTCACTTGGCCATACATGTATCCTTACCTTTACCTCAGCCCCATTACAACCCTGAAAAGACCTCATGATGTTTGCATTGGTATGCTAAATATTTGTTGATTGGTTAGATGAAGAACAAGGTTGAGAAAGCATGACTAGGGAAGAGTAAAGTGATTGACCCTAGACACTTGAGAGTTAGAGTGATATACACCACCAGTAAGGGTTCAGTGCTTGATTCTATGTTCCCTGATTTCATGAGCTATCTTCTTACAAGTTTACTTGCTATCTATTATATGATTTGAGTCAGTGGAATTTGGTTTATGTTTGTCTTAAAGAACTTGTTTGCTTTTAACCAAGTAGGCAGAGTCATTTTAGCATATAGTTGCATTCACATATAGGTTGCATTTCATGAGTCTTACTGTCCCTTATTCTTTCTCTTTGTCTCCTTGAGCTTAGCATGAGGACATCCTAATGTTTAAGTATGGGGAGGTTGATAAACCACTATTTATGGTTTATATTGTGCAAACTTGAGTGGTTTTTATCAGCTTTTCACCCACTTATTCATATGATTTGCATGGTTTTACAATTCCTTCTTGGATTTATTCTATGATTGAAAACTTGCTTCCCAAAGCTTTAAAATTGTGTATTTTAATCCCCCTTTATACCATTCGATGCCGTGATCCGTGTATTAAGTGTTTCAGGCTTTATAGGGACGGCTTAGAGGATGGAAAGGAAGCTTTGCAAAAAGGGAAGGAGCACAAGAAATAAAGGAGACAACCAACGAACAGTGACACGAACGCATGGCTGACGCGTGCGCGTGATTTGGAAAAAATCATAGGGATGAGTGCACGTGCTTGACGCGGACGTGTGGTTTGGAGTTTACGCAAACGACGCGAGCGCGTGCCTGACGTGCACGCGTGGAGAGGAAAATTGTCAAACGACGCGTACGCGTGACCGACGCGTACGCGTGACAAGCGCGATCTGCAGAATTGACAAAAATCGCTGGGGGCAATTTTGGGCTGCGTTTTGACCTAGTTTTCGGCCGAGAAACACAAAATAAAGCCAGGGAACATGCAGAGACTCAAGATATACAGAATACAACATTCAAATACACAATTTTAGGTTTTAGATGTAGTTTTTAGAGAGAGAGGCTTTCTCCTCTCTCTTAGGTTTTAGGATTAGGATTTCTCTTAGGTTAGGTTTACTTCTTCTCCAAATTCCAGGTCCAATGTTCCTTTAATTTATTTTCTACTTTTATTTATTCTATTACTTTAATTGTTATTTATCTTTCCAAATTAGTTTATGAACTCCATGTTAGAATTGATATCTGTATTTAATATAATTTGAGGTATTTTAGACTTATGATTGCTTTCTTTAATTTATGTTATTGATGCTTCTAATTAATCCAAATTATTTTCATTCAAGCAGATTCTCTTCCCCTTTGCCTTTGGTTGAGTAATTGGTGACACTTGAGTTGTCAAACACAGCTGTTGATTGAAAATTGAAGGTTGCTGATTGATTTGGATCCCTCTAAAGCTAGCCTTTCCATAGGAGTTGACTAGGACTTGAGGAATCAAATTAATTAGTCCACTTGACTTTCTTTTATTTAGTAAGGGTTAACTAAGTGGGAGCAAAATCCAATTCTCCTCACACCTGATAAGGATAACTAGGATAGGATTTCCAGTTCTCATATCTTGCCAAGAGATTTTATAATTATTAATCTATTTTTCTCGCCATTTAAAAATACTTGTCCCCTATTTCAAAAACCAAAAAATATGCCTTTTTCCATAACCAATAATAAACACACCTCCCTGCAATTCCTTGAGCAGACGACCCGAGATTTAAATACTTTGGTTATAAATTTTATTAGGCTTTGGTACTTGTGACAACCAAACTTTTGTACGAAAGGATGCTTTGCTGGTTTAGAAACTATACTTACAACGTGATTATTTTTGTGAAATTCTTTACCGACATAAAATCCGATCGTCAGGCAACTATGGAAAATCATATGTCATTACAAAGCCCCAGATGTTAGCTTTCCAACGCAACTGAAACCGCGTCATTTGGACCTCTGTAGCTCAAGTTATAGTTGATTTAGTACCAAGAGGTCAGGTTGGAAAGCTTTAGCAGTTCCTTCAGTTTCTTGTATTCCTTCCACTTTTGCATGCTTCCTTTCCATCCTCTAAGTCGTTCCTACCCTGTAAACCCTAAAATCACTTAATGCACATATCACGGCATCAAATGGTAATAAGAAAGGATTAATATTAGCAAATATAAGGCCAAAGAAGCATGTTCTCAATCATAGCACAAAGTTAGGAAGGGAAAACGTAAAACCATGCAACTAGTATGAATAAGTGTGCCGAAACTTGATAAAAACCACTCAATTGAGCACAAGATAAACCATAAAATAGTGGTTTATCAGTAACCAGCAAGAACCATGAGGCTTCAATGCGGAATCTAGAAAGGCAAATTGGCCAATTATCCAAGCAAATAGTGGCTGAGAGACCAACCAATGCACTGCCAAGTGATACCATTCCCAACCCCAAGGAAGAATGCAAGGCAATCCAATTAAGGAGTGGAAGAACTTTGGTGAATAACAAAGAAGCCACCAATAAGCCGATAGAGGATGAAAAGACCAGCAATAAAGAGCAAGTGACAATTGAAGAAAAGAACCAAGAAAGGCTCAAGGAAAAAGAGGAACCCCAAGCTTCAAAGAAGGGGAAGCAGATTATGGAGGAGCCATCACAAGAACAAAGGAAGTTAGTGAAGACTTATACCCCTCCTTTGCCATACCCTTTGTTGCAGAAGGAGATCAAAGACCAACAGTTTCCTAAGTTCCTAGAAGTGTTTAAGAAGTTGGAGATTAATATTCCACTTGCTGAAGCTCTAGAACAAATGCCTCTGTATGCAAAATTCCTCAAAGTGCTCATCAATAAGAAAAGAAGCTGGAATGAGAAGGAGACAGTGATTTTAACCCAAGAATGCAGTGCTATCATCCAATAAGGCTGTGTCCTTGGTAGCATAGTCATTGATAAGGCACTATGTGATTTGGCATCCAGTATCAACCTAATGCCTATGTCTATGATGAGAAGGCTGTGTATAGAATAAGTGAAACCTACACAAATGTCATTAGAGCTAGTGGATAGATCCCTGGTGATTCCCAGGGGGTGATTGAAAATCTCTTGGTTAGAGTAGGGAAATTCATATTTCCAGCAGACTTTGTAATTTTGGACTTAGGAGAAGAGGGGAATGACTTTCTGATATTAGGAAGACATTTCTTGGCCACAACAAGGGCCATTATTGTTGTAGAACAAGGAGAATTGACTTTGAGGGTAAATGATGAGAAGATTACTTTCAATGTCTTCCAAGAAGTACAGCACACTGTTGAGGAGAAAAGCTGCATGAGGATTGAAGAAGAAGATTTACAGTGGAAAGGAAAACCCAATAAAGAGATCATCAGCTCACCTGTAGAGCAAGAGATGAAGAGTGGAGAAAAAAAGAGGGTAAGGAACGGGTCCCAAAAGGGTGGAAGAACAAAAAGATACCAACTGAAGGATTCTCAAAAGGGGACAGAGTGAGATTGATATACCAGCAGTTGGAGACAAATCCACAAACTAATGATTACTACACCATCAACAAGATACTCTCACTGGAGCATGTGGAGATTGACCATCAACGTACAGGAAGAAGGCTTACAGTGTGAGGAGACAAACTGAGGCACCATAATCATCAACCACCCTAACAAGGGACCAATGTCAAGCTAGCGACAATAAAAGAGCGCTCCATGGGAGGCAGCCCATGATTTAAGATTCTTGTTTTTGCTTTAATTTCAATAACTAAGGGTTCTTCTAGCATAAATCTGAGCTCTCATGAGTAGATTTGATAACTGCACACATTTTTTGAAGCATATATTTGACTCCTAATTTTGGTGTGCCTAAAGGCACTTCTAAAACAGCTTTTCAAGCATGATTGATCATAGAACCATTCTAGGATGTATACTTGTTCATTCTGTTTAAGTATATAGCCAAACATTAAGTTTGGTCTCTATATATGCTATGAATTTTAAGAAAATCACTTTTACTCAAAGGCTCAAATTCATGAACAGAGAGACCATACTTTGCATCATTTTATGAATTTAAGGTAGTAAGATAGAAAATAAAATGTTTCTTGCAATGAATATACCAATTATGACTGATACTCGTTGAGTTTTATATGGATTGCTTAGCAGAGAACAAGTTTGGTGTTCACCAAATTTCTGTTCAATGACTAAGAAGCATAGTTGATTATTCATAAATAAGGAACAAATAGAATTTTATTTTTTTCTTTATTACCGTTCACTCAACAACCACCTCCGTGTTGAATTTGAAGTTTAAGCTTACTATTGCCTTGATTCACATGGATAGGAATAAAGAAGATTGAGAAGGAAACAAAGGAAGGGATGCATGCACGGTTGTCACAAGGAGTCACATGTGCCTAGGGAATAGTGTTCTTTTGAAAAAAATCTGCATGGAATTAGCACCTTGGAGGCCGAACCACATGTGCCCAATGAGGGAGCAATCCATGTCTTCAACCATCCCCACATGCACACCGTCCATTTCATGGATCTTCAACAATGATTTGCTCAATCTTCACCCTTCCTTGCGACTTAGCCGAGCCCTCCAACCTCTTGTTTTGTTTCAAGAAGTCACATCTCTTCTATAAATTGGCAACAACACTCTTAAGCCGCATACCTCTACTCCATTCATACATTCCTGCCAAACACATTACAGCCACCCTTTCTTAACCAAAGATATCACACAACACCTTATTTCCCATTCCTTTTATAACAAAACCGTGCCTAAGCTCATCATTTCTTGTTCCTTCTTTCCTAATTCATGGCTTCATCAAGTTCTAAGAGAAGGAAAGGAAAGGAACCAACCATAGCCGAACCACTAACCTATGATACTAAGAGGTTTAAATCTCAATTTCATGAATCAAGATATCACAGGTTGATAGAATCGAAGAAAGTCATTCCAGAGATGGGGTTCAAATTGAAAAAGGGAGAATATCCCATAATGAGAAGGATAACTAAAGAGAGAAGATGGGAACTTTTGTGTGAGCCCCTCACAGACATCAGTGCAATCATGATAACGGAGTTCTATGCAAATGCTGTTAGGACAAGCAAAGACAACCCTCCCTATAAGAGCTATGTTAGGGAGGTTCAGGTGGATTTCAGCCCATCATCCATCATGAGAGTCCTACATATGAGAGTGATAACCTATGGAGAACCCACCTTTAATGAAAGACTGGTGGGTGAGAATGACCCTGGTGAGATATTAAATGGGTTATGCCTCGAAGGTAAGGACTGGGAAAGGGACTCAGAGGGAGCCCCAAGCCACTTGAAGAGAATGGATCTCATACCCGAAGCCAAGGGTTCGTATGAAATAGTGAGAAGATCCATCCTCCCTACTGCAAATACATCTGAAGTCACAATCAAGAGAGCAATTCTGACATATTGCATCCTGAGGGGAGGAGAAATCAACATACCACAGATCATAGCAGATAGCATTCAAGAGATGGCTGAGGATACTAGCAAATCAAGTAGGCTTGGTCACCCAAGCACTATTCTGAGGCTGTGCAAAAGAGCAGGGGTACTCTTTGAGGATGAAGATACAAAGAAGGTAAAAGGAAGCAGATGAACCACCAAGCAGAGAATGGATGGTGTTGCTGACACCCAAGAAGAGAGAAGAGATCTAGGAAGGAGAAGGAGACCACAAGTAGAGGGAGAGCAGGCTTCTGGTGCAATGGACTTGAGCCAAATGCAAAGAGCCATTGAAGAAATGTCTCAACACTATATGAGAGCACAGGAGCAACAACAGGAGCACTACTTGAGGCAACAAGAACAATACATGAAGGCCTAAGAGCAACAAGAGCATTGGCAGCAACAAATGATGGAGAAGCAAGAAAGCTTCCAACTCAAGATGTTGGAGTAACAAAGAGAGTTTCAAGCAAGAATATTGGAGGGGCTGATGAGCGGATAATTTATACGCTTTTTGGCATTGTTTTTAGTATGTTTTTAGTATGTTTTAGTTACTTTTTATTATATTTTTATTAGTTTTTATTTAAAATTCACTTTTCTGGACTTTACTGTGAGTTTGTGTGTTTTTCTATGATTTCAGGTATTTTTTGGCTGAAATTGAGGGACCTGAGCAAAAATCTGATTCAGAGGCTGAAAAGGACTGCAGATGCTGTTGGATTCTGACCTCCCTGCACTCAAAGTAGATTTTCTGGAGCTAAAGAAGCCTAATTAGCGCGCTCTCAATTGCTTTGGAAAGTAGACATCCTGGGCTTTCCAGCAATGTATAATAGTCCATACTTTGCCCGAGATTTGATGGCCCAAACCGGCATTCCAAATCAGCTCAAGAATTTTTGCGTTTAACGCCGAAACTGGCACAAGAATGGGAGTTAAACGCCCAAACTGGCACAAAAGCTGGCATTTAACTCCAAGAAAAGTCTCTACACATGAAAGCTTTAATTCTCAGCCCAAGCACACACCAAGTGGGCTCGGAGTGGATTTTTATGTCATTTACTCATTTTAGTAAACCCTAAGCTACTAGTTATCTACAAATAGGACCTTTTACTATTGTATTTGACATCCTGAAATCTTTTGATCACTTTAGATCTTAGGATCATCTTTGGACATCTAGTTCTTAGATTATTGGAGGCTGGCCATTCGGCCATGCCTAGACCTTGTTCTTATGTATTTTCAATGGTGGAGTTTCTACACACCATAGATTAAGGTGTGGAGCTCTGCTGTACCTCGAGTATCAATGCAATTACTATTGTTCTTCTATTCAGTTCAGCTTATTCTTGTTCTAAGATATCACTTGTTCCTCAACTTGATGAATGTGATGACCCGTGACACTCATCATCATTCTCACCTATGAACGTGTGCCTGACAACCACCTCAGTTCTACTTTAGATTGAGTGGATATCTCTTGGATCCCTTAATCGGAATCTTCGTAGTATAAGCTAGAATTGATGGCGGCATTCTTGAGAATCCGAAAGGTCTAAACCTTGTCTGTGGTATTCTGAGTAGGATTCAAGGATTGAATGACTGTGACGAGCTTCAAACTCGCGATTGTGGGGCGTTAGTGACAGATGCAAAAGAATCACTGGATTCTATTCCGACATGATCGAGAACCGATAAATGAATAGCCGTGCTGTAACAGAGCGTGTTGAACATTTTCACTGAGAGGATGGGACTGTAGCCATTGACAACAGTGATGCCCAACATACAGCTTGCCATGGAAAGGAGTAAGAAGGATTGGATGAAGACAGTAGGAAAGCAGAGAGATGGAAGGGACAAAGCATCTCTATACGCTTATCTGAAATTCTCACCAATGAATTACATAAGTATCTCTATCTTTACTTTATGTCTTATTTATCTTTTATTAATTAATCCTCCATAACCATTTGAATCCACCTGACTGAGATTTACAAGATGACCATAGCTTGCTTCATACCAACAATCTC
>NC_029776.3:77088908-77097639 GCF_000817695.3 Arachis duranensis | reverse complement strand
TCTTTAGACTAAAGCTTTAGACTAACATTGCATGATTCCTGGAATTCTAATTAAAAATTTTGAATCTCTTTATTTTCTTTTTCCACATAATTTTCGAAAAAAAAACCAAAAAAATTTACAAAATCATAAAAACCAAAAATATTTCTTGTTTGAGTCTAGTGTCTTATTTTAAGTTTGGTGTCAATTGCATGTTTCTATTCTTCTTCCATGTGTCTTCATTGATCTTCAAGTTGTTCTTGATGATTTCTTTACTCTGATCTTTAAATTCTGTTGTCTTAAGTGTTTTGTTGTTTCTCATATGCATTCTCAATTTGTTAGTGTCAATAGTATACAAACTTCTAAGTTTGGTGTCTTGTATGCATTGTTTATTTGATCTTAGTTGCATTTTGATTATTCCTCATTATTAAAAATCCAAAAAAAATTTTAATTTGTGTCTTTTCAAGTCAATAATACAGAGAATTGAAGATTCAGAACATTCAGCAGAGGAATTACACAGAAAAAGCTGGGCGTTCAAAACGCCCAATGAGAAAGGAAAACTGGCATTTAAACGCCAGCCAGGGCACCTGGCTGGGTGTTTAACGCCCAAAGGGTAGCATTTTGGGCGTTAAACGCCAGAATGGATACCATTCTGTGCGTTTAACGCCTGGATGGCACAAGAGGGAAGATTTTGTTTTTAATTCAATTTTTTTTCAAGTTTCCATAATTTTTCAAAATCAAATCTTTTTCAATTCATATCTTTTCAATCATATATTTTCAAAATCAATTTCTTTCCATTTTCAAAAATACTTGCTAACAATTAATAATTTGATTCAACATTTCAAGTATGTTGCCTTTTCTGTTGAGAAAGGTTTAATGTTTGAATCATATCTTTTCTTGTTTTCCAAGTCATTAATTTTAAAAATCAAATCTTTTTAAATTATTTTTCAATCATATCTTTTCAATGATATCTTTTTAAAACCATAACTTTTCAATCATATCTTCTTAATCACATCTTTTTCAAAATAGTTTTCAATCATATCTTTCTGATTTCTAATTTCAAAATCTTTTTCAAATTTCACTTAATTTCTTTCCCAATCTTAGTTTTCGAAAATCAATTACCATTTTTCAAAATTTCTTTTAATTAATTCACTTTAATTTTCAAAAATTTCTTTCCCTCTTCTCACATCCTTCTATTTATGGACTAACACTCCTCCTCAATGCACAATTCGAACTCTATCTCTCTTGATAAGTTCGAATTCTTCTACCTTCTCCTTTTATTCTTCGTTTCCTCTGACACCTCAAGGAATCTCTATACCGTGACATAGAGGATTCCATATTTTCTTGTTCTCTTCTCTTTCATATGAGCAGGAACAAAGACAAAAGCATTCTTGTTGAGGCTGACCCTGAACCTGAAAGGACCTTGAAGCGAAAGCTAAGAGAAGCTAGAGCACTACTCTCTGTAGAAGACCTAATAGAAATCTTCAAAGAAGAAGACATGGCAGCCGAAAACAACAACAATGCAAACAATGAAGGACAGTGCTAGGTGACTTTACTGCACCTACTCCCGACTTCTATGGGAGAAGCATCTCCATCCCTGCCATTAGAGCAAACAACTTTGAGCTTAAGCCTCAATTAGTTTCTCTAATGCAACAGAATTGCAAGTTCCATCCACTTCCATTGGAAGATCCTCATCAGTACTTAGCTAAATTCTTGTAGATCTGTGACACTGTCAAGACCAATGGGGTTGACACTGAGGTCTACAGACTTATGCTATTCCCTTTTGCTGTAAGAGACAGAGCTAGGATATGGTTGGACTCACAACCTAAAGAAAGCCTGAACTCTTGGGAAAAGCTAGTCAATGCCTTCTTGGCAAAGTTCTTTCCACCTCAAAAATTGAGTAAGCTTAGAGTGGAAGTCCAAACCTTCAGACAGAAGGAAGGAGAATCCCTCTATGAAGCTTGGGAAAGATACAAACAATTAATCAGAAAGTGTCCCTTGGGAAAGATACAAACAATTGATCAGAAAGTGTCCGTCTGACATGCTTTCTGAATGGAGCATCATAGGTATCTTCTATGATGGTCTGTCTGAACTGTTCAAGATGTCATTGGATAGCTCTGCTGGAGGATCTCTTCATCTGAAGAAGACGCCTGCAGAAGCTCAAGAACTCATTGAAATGGTTGCAAATAACCAATTCATGTACATTCTGAAAGGAATCCTGTGAACAATGAGACGAATCAGAAGAAAGGAGTTCTTGAGATTGATACCCTGAATGCCATATTAGCTCAGAACAAAATATTGACTCAGCAAGTCAATATGATTTCTCAAAATCTGTCTGGAATGCAAGCTGCATCAGGCAGTACTAAGGACGCTCCATCTGAAGAAGAAGCTTATGATCCTGAGAACCCTTCAATGGAAGAGGTGAATTACATGGGAGAACCCTATGGAAACACCTATAATCCTTTATGGAGAAATCATCCAAATCTCTCATGGAAGGATCAACAGAGACCTCAACAAGGTTTCAACAACAATAATGGTGGAAGAAACAGGTTTAGCAATGGCAAGCCTTTTCCATCATACCCTTACTCACGTAAGGTATTACTTGGACGACCCAGTACACTTGCTGGTTAGTTGAACGGAGTTGTGAATTCAACCAGTGCCATAATAAGGATTTTGAATGAACAAGAGTCACAATAGTTTTTGTGTACATGCCCAAGAGCCAATATTGTTGATCACAATTTCGTCAGTGGGTCAGCTGAGTAAGAAAGTTACTGAACTCCCTCCTAGTACTCTTCCAAGCAATACAGAAGAAAATCCAAAAGGAGATTGTAAGGCCATCAACATGGCCGAATTTGGAAAGGAGAAAGAGGCAGTGAGCGCCACTAAGGAAGTCCTCAATGGACGTCCACTGGCCTTTAATGAGTTCCCTAATGAGGAACCATGTGAATCTGAGACTCCCACTGAGACCATAGAGATTCCATTAGATTTACTTCTGCCATTCATGAGCTCTTATGAGTATTCTTCCTCTGAAGAGGATGAAGATGTCACTGAAGAGCAAGTTGCTAAGTACCTTGGAGCAATCATGAAACTAAATGACAAGTTATTTGGTAATGAGACTTGGGAGGATGAACCTCCTTTGCTCACCAAAGAACTGGATGACTTGACTAGGCAGAGATTACCTCAAAAGAGACAGGACCCTAGGAAGTTCTCAATACCTTGTACAATAAGCACCATGACCTTCAAGAAGGCTCTGTGTGACCTAGGGCCAAGCATAAACCTCATGCCTCTCTCTGTAATGGAGAAGCTAGGGATCTTTGAGGTACAAGCTGCAAGAATCTCATTAGAGATGGCAGACAATTCAAGAAAACAAGCTTATGGACTTGTAGAGGATGTTCTGGTAAAGATTGAAGACCATTACATCCCTGCTAATTTCATAGTCCTAGAGACTGGGAAGTGCATGGATGAATCCATCATCCTTGGCAGACCCTTCCTAGCCACAACAAAGGCTGTGATTGATGTTGACAGAGGAGAATTGATCATTCAAGTGAATGAAGAATCCTTTGTGTTTAAGGCTCAAGGATATCCCTCTGTAACCATGGAGAGGAAGCATGAAGAGCTTCTCTCAAAATAGAGTCAAACAGAGCCCCCACAGTCAAACTCTAAGTTTGGTGTTGGGAGGCCACAACCAAATTCTAAGTTTGGTGTTGGGAGGTTCCAACATTGCTCTGAACATCTGTGAGGCTCCATGAGAGCCCACTGTCAAGCTACTGACATTAAAGAAGTGCTTGTTGGGAGGCAACCCAATGTTATATTTATCTATTTTCCTTTTGTTATTTTATGTTTTCTATAGGTTGATGATCATGGAAAGTCACAAAATCAATTGAAAAAAGCAAAAACAGAATGAAAAACAGAAAGAAAAATAGCACACCCTAGAGGAAAGCTTGCTGGCATTTAAACGCCAGTGAAGACAGCAAATGGGCGTTTAACGCCCAGTCTGGCACCATTCTGGGCGTTTAACGCCAGAAAGGGGCACCAGACTGGCGTTTAACGCTAGGAATGGGCAAGAAGCTGGCGTTAAACGCCAGAAATGGGCACCAGCCCGGCGTTTAACGCCAGGATTGGCAGTAGAAGCATTTTTGCTCGCCACTTGGTGCAGGGATGAATTATCCTTGACACCTCAGGATCTATGGACCCCATAGGATCCCCACCTACCCCACCACTCTCTCTCTTCTTCACCTATTCACCAATCACCTCAACACCTCTTTCCCAAAAATCCCTCACCTATCAAATTCCACCATTCTCTTCACCACTCACATCCATCCTTCATAAATCCCCACCTACCTCATAATTCAAATTCAAACCACTTTCCCTCCCAAACCCACCCATAATGGCCGAACCTTACCCCTTTCTCCACCCCTATATAAACCCATCTTCACTCCTTCATTTTCACACAACCTACACACTATTTCTCCCCATTGGCCGAAAAACAAAGCCGATTTAACTAAGAAGAAAATTGTTTTTATTACAAAAGAACAAGAAGTACATGATTTCAAATTCATCCTTAAAACTAGCTTAATTATTTTGATGTGGTGACAATACTTTTTATTTTCTGAATGTATGCTTGAACAGTACATATGTCTTTTGAATTTGTTGTTCATGAATGTTAAAATTGTTGGCTCTTGAAAGAATGATGGAAAAGGAGAAATGTTATTGAGGATCTGAAAAATCATCAAATTGATTCTTGAAGCAAGAAAAAGCAGTGAAAAGCTTGCAGAAAAAAAAGAGAGTATATGTGAAAAAAAAAGGAGCAAGCAAAAAAAGCCAAAAGGCAAGGGTAAAAATAAAGTCGTGATCCAAGGCAAAAAGAGTGTGCTTAAGAACCCTGAACACCTCTAATTGGGGACTCTAGCAAAGCTGAGTCACAATATGAAAAGGTTCACCCAATTATGTGTCTGTGGCATGTATGTATCTGGTGGTAATACTGGAAAACAGAGTGCTTTGGGCCACGGCAGAGACTCATAAAGTAGTTGTGTTCAAGAATCATCATACTTAACTAGGAGAATCAATAACACTATCCGGATTTTGAGTTCCTATAGAAGCCAATCATTCTGAACTTCAAAGGATAAAGTGAGATGCCAAAACTGTTCAGAGGCAAAAAGCTACTAGTCCCGCTCATCTAATTGGAGCTAAGTTTCATTGATAATTTGGAGTCTATAGTATATTATCTTCTTTTTATCTTATTTGATTTTCAGTTGCTTGGGGACAAGCAACAATTTAAGTTTGGTATTGTGATGAGCGGATAATTTATACGCTTTTTGGCATTGTTTTTTGTATGTTTTTAGTATGTTTTAGTTAGTTTTTATTATATTTTTATTAGTTTTTATTTAAAATTCGCTTTTCTGGACTTTACTATGGTTTTGTGTGTTTTTCTGTGATTTCAGGTATTTTCTGGCTAAAATTGAGGGACCTGAGCAAAAATCTGATTCAGAGGCTGAAAAGGACTGCAGATGCTGTTGGATTCTGACCTCCCTGCACTCGAAGTGGATTTTTTGGAGCTACAGAAGCCCAATAGGCGCGTTCTCAATTGAGTTGAAAAGTAGACATCCTGGGCTTTCCATCAATGTTTAATAGTCCATACATTGCTCGAGATTTGATGGCCCAAATTGGCGTTCCAACTCCGCTCAAGAATTCTGGCGTTTAACGCCGGAACTGGCACAAGAATGGGAGTTAAATGCCCAAACTGGCACAAAAGCTGGCGTTTAACTCCAAGAAAAGTCTCTACACATGAAAGCTTCAATGCTCAGCCCAAGCACACACCAAGTGGGCCCGGAAGTGGATTTTTATGTCATTTACTCATTTTTGTAAACCCTAAGCTACTAGTTATCTACAAATAGGACCTTTTACTATTGTATTTGACATCCTGAAATCTTTTGATCACTTTAGATCTTAGGATCATCTTTGGAGGTCTAGTTCTTAGATTATTGGAGGCTGGCCATTCGGCCATGCCCAGACCTTGTTCTTATGTATTTTCAACGGTGGAGTTTCTACACACCATAGATTAAGGTGTGGAGCTCTGCTGTACCTCGAGTTCAATGCAATTACTATTGTTCTTCTATTCAATTCAGCTTATTCTTGTTCTAAGATATCACTTGTTCCTCAACTTGATGAATGTGATGACCCGTGACACTCATCATCATTCTCACCTATGAACGTGTGCCTGACAACCACCTCCGTTCTGCTTTAGATTGAGTGGATATCTCTTGGATCCCTTAATTGGAATCTTCATGGTATAAGCTAGAATTGATGGCGGCATTCTTGAGAATCCGAAAGGTCTAAACCTTGTCTGTGGTATTCTGAGTAGGATTCAAGGATTGAATGACTGTGACAAGCTTCAAACTCGTGATTGTGGGGCGTTAGTGACAGACGCAAAAGAATCACTGGATTCTATTTCGACATGATCGAGAACCGACAGATGAATAGCCGTGCTGTGACAGAGCGCGTTGAACATTTTCACTGAGAGGACGGGATTGTAGCCATTCACAACGGTGATGCCCAACATACAGCTTGCTATGGAAAGGAGTAAGAAGGATTGGATGAAGACAGTAGGAAAGCAGAGAGACGGAAGGCTCCATACGCTTATCTGAAATTCTCACCAATGAATTACATAAGTATCTCTATCTTTACTTTATGTTTTATTTATCTTTTTATAATTAATCCTCCATAACCATTTGAATCCGCCTGACTGAGATTTACAAGATGACCATAGCTTACTTCATACCAATAATCTCCGTGGGATCGACCCTTACTCGCGTAAGGTTTATTACTTGGACGACCCAGTGCACTTGCTGGTTAGTTGTGTGAAGTTGTGATAAAGAGTTGAGATTGCAATTGAGCGTACCGTGTTGATGGTGCCATTGATGATCACAATTTCGTGCACCAGGGGCAAAGGGAACAATCCACAAACTTTCAAGAATCATTTAATAGATTGTCCTTACACCAAGCCAAGTATGGGGAGTACACTCAAAATCTCTATCAATGGAAGAATATATATCATACTGTTGGAGAGCATAGAAACTTGGACAGAATGTAGTGTGATATAGAGACTCAAGCAAAGTTAGACTATGTAGTCCATAGCATGCCAATATTGAACCAACAGATCAAGCCATTTGAGCGATGCCAAGAGTTGATAGACCATCAGAGAGCAAAAGCCAACAAAAATATAGCACACATGCAACGAGGATTGGAGGAGGCTGGACTCTCGGGTCAAGTAGACCACATTTGGGATCGTAGGTGCCCTGTTGAAGAACCCCAAGAAGCACACAAGAAGAGGAAGAAGAAAGGAGAATCCAGCAAGGGATAAGAGCATAATAACTAGAGGTGGTGGAGTTCCTTTCATGTTTTTAGTTAAATAAGGATGATGCATATCTGAAACATGATATGCCTCTAAATATTGTATGTTTTGCACTTTCATGTTTTAGTAGATTTCTTATTAGGATCTGCATAATGCTTGTCTTCATTTTCACATGCTTAAAATCATGTCTTGTTTCCCATTTGCATCAATAAGAGAAAATGTTTTGGAATAGAAAGTGATTGTCCAATGTGGTAGGAATTAGAATGAAGTTTAGTGGTCATAATTGCTTGATTTGATGACAAGCTCAATAATAAAAGCTGCATAATAGAGTGTTCTTTGTAGTGTGAACTTAGTTCTTGCTATAAAACCTGTCATTAATGAACATCCCTGAAAAATGAAGAAAATTAAGAAAGAAAAAGAAAAGAAAAGCCAAGAATTGGCAAAGAAATAAATAATAAGGCTAGACACCAATAGCTTGGACCTTAGGACATATGCCTGTGGTGCTTCGTGTACTAGGATATGCTTGGACAATTAGGTTCTAAGAAGTCTTTTAAAACTTGGTAACTTGGATTAACTAATCCGGGATTACCAACCAAAAGTCCATTATCAAGAGCAACCTAGCTACAAAGCATTTAGTAACCCAAAGAGGTGTTGGGCATCAATGTTCCTAAGAAGATTTGTGAGCCAAGTGTCTGTAGTGAAGAAGTGTTGAGAAAGATTGAACCAAAGGTTACTATAACACATGACACTAAGCTATCATTGAGTAATAAACTTTCTAAGCAAAAGAAAGAAAGAAAAAGCTAACAGGGATCAATAAAAGAGCAAGGTAATATAGTAGTGATGTGTGGAAAACGATCCAACACAAAACTCACCGGCAAGTGTACCGGGTCGCATCAAGTAATAATAACTCACATGAGTGAGGTCGATCCCACAGGGATTGAAGGATTGAGCAATTTTAGTGTAGTGGGTGATTTAGTCAAGCGAATCAAGTTTTGGTTGAGTGATTTGTGTTTAACAAGAAGTAAATGATAGTAAATGTAAAGGGGGAAGGGAAAAGTGCAGTAAACAGAAGAACAGAATTGTAAAATTGCAGAATCTTAAAGAGCAAGAAAGTAAATGACTGAAACTTAAAGTGCAAGAAACTTAAATTGCAGTAACTTAAATGGCAAGAAAGATAAATGGCTTGAATATAAAAGGGAATTGAGGAATGGGATTGCAGGATCTAAACAAAGAAGAAGTAAATTGCAGCAATCAATTAAGTAGAAGATGAATTGGAGTAAACTAAAATTCAAACAGAATAGGAAATTTAAAATGCAGCAAGGTTCACAGAAGAACCAAAAGTAAAATTGGGTCTCAGGTCTCAAGAGACTAGGTAGCAGAGCCTAGATCTCTATTTGCCTTCCT
>NC_029776.3:77080267-77086107 GCF_000817695.3 Arachis duranensis | reverse complement strand
TAGAAATTCAAAGCTCAAAGTAAAGGTCCTAATTACATCAAACTAACTACTGTTTATACACTTTTTATTCTTGGATAATGGGATTTGGATGGGCTTTTGAATTGGTGAAGAAATTAATTAAAATGGGAATTTAATTTGAATTTTCGGCCCATTAGAATTCACTCCCAGGAGGCTGCCCTGCCCTTATGGAGGGCAGGGCAGAAAATTGATGCATGGTGCACAAGCTTGGTGCGGCCTTGGTGCAAGTTGGTGCTGCGTGGTGCGCGTTCGGTGCGAGTCTGGCGCGTCTTGGTGCGGCCAGATGCTGCCCTGCCCGCGCCAAGGGCAGGGCAGAAAAGTTGATGCGCCAGATTTGAGGAGTTGCGCGTGTTGGTGCTGCCAGAAAGAAATTTGGTGCGCCAAGAAGCAAATTGGTGCGCCAGGATGCGCATTGGTGCGTGGGACGCTGCCCTGCCCGCGCCAAGGGCAGGGCAGGAAAGCTTTGGTGCGCCAGGGGAGGAACGCGCGCGTCAGATGCTGCCAGGACGAGAGTTTGGTGCGCCAGGAAGCAAAGTTGGTGCGCCAGAATTTTGTGTGTGGTGCGCCAGTCCAATTGCTGCCCTGCCCGTGCCAAGGGCAGGGCAGGGTCCTTTCCTTCATGGCCCGTGTTCGAAACTGGGAAGAGGCAAACACGCTACATTTTTCTTGGCTTCTTGGCACGGTAGTTGGTCTTAGAGCTTGGCTTCCTCATGGTTCTTTGTTCGAACCTTATGGCATGCATGGATGACCTTTTTTTCTTGATTTCTTTCCTTGAAGTGCCCGATTCTGCCCTCCACAAGGGCAGGGCAGAGTTTGCTTCTCTTGGCTCCAAGGCACCATTTTGTGCTCTGCCCTTGGAGTGGGCAGGGCAGAGTTGCCTTCCTTGGCTTGGTCACTTAATGCTGCCCTCCTAGAGGGCATTCTGCCCTTGTGGAGGGCAATGTTGCTTCTCCATTGTGATGCGGCACGCTTCTCTCCTTTTTGGCCACGCTTTCCTTTTCTTGTGTTACGCTTCTTAGGCCACGCTTTTCATTTTCTTTTCTTTTCTTCACCTACAATAAACCAAACAACCACTCAAAGAATCACTAAATTCAAGAGGCTTATAAATCAATTAAAATTCAATTAAAATGAGCTCAAACCTCATGGATTAACGTTAATTTCATGGTGGTTGCTTGATTTAGAGAAGTTATGCATTTTCACTCCAAATCACTTACTTAGGATGCAAGAAAGTGCATAAATGCTAACAAAACAAGTGAAATTAGCTTGAAAAATGGGTATATGATGACTTGTCATCACAACACCAAACTTAAACCTTGCTTGTCCCCAAGCAAGCATCAAAACTAAGAGAAAATGGAATGAATAAGAAAAGAGTATATATCCTTATTATGCAGAGAGCAGAACTTGATCTATGGGGCATTTATGCAGACAATGATAACTCATTTATTGTTGCTGCTGCATAATACACATTTTGCATCAAAGGTTTGCTAAACTTGCTGTTATAAGACTTACCTTTTGATTACTCCCTTGCTAACTCTTCTTGGCTTATAATGCTTTTACAAGCTTATTATTCTTTTAGAGGTTGGGTGTCAAATGCTGCAGCATAGCCTTTGTCTTTATTTTCTTTTCTTTTGCTCAACATCTTTCCACCACAGACACATAGCTTACTAATTCTTCCTAGGATCATTGATGCCCAGCATCTCTTTGGATCACTAAGTGCTTTGTATCTAAGTTGCTCTTTATTGTGGATTTTCAATTGGCCATCCCAAATCAGTTGATCTAAGTGACCGGGTTTCAAAATACCCCTTAGAATTTACTCATCCAAGCAGATCTCAGTACAAGAACACCACAGGCATTTGTCCTAAGGTTCAAGCCATTGGTGCCCAACCTTTATTCTTTGTTTTTTTTCTTGCCATTTTGGCTTTTTCTTTCTTCCTTTTCTTTCTGTTTTTGTTACCAAGGGTTGTTTCATTCTTGATAAAAGTTTTTATAACAGCAAGCTAACTTACAATTGAATGAGAATGATATCATGCAACACTTATTTCATGAGTTATACATTTAATCAAGCACATGTACCACCACCAACTTCCATTCACACTCATGCAACATTGGATATTTTACTTTTCAATTCAAACCAAACTCTTTTATTTAAGCATATGGGAGACAAAGCAATATTTAAAGCTAAGTGATGGATACAAGCATTATGCATACTTATCATTTTTCTAGCTAATTATTAACTAACTAAAATGAAAAGCAAAGAACAGAAAATGCATAAAGTAAAGAAAATAAATGATGGAGGCATATCATATTTCAGACATGCATCTCCTTATTAGAGACATGAAAGAGGAAGTACGAAAGAACTTTGCCACCTTCTAATGGTCATGGCTGCTGCTTGATTCTCCCTTCTTCTTCTTTCTCTTCCCTGTCTTGGAGTAGTCTTAGATCTCTTCACCAGGACATCTTCTACCCCAAACAGAATCTAAGAGTCCCTTGAGCCCAAAATCTTCCAATCTGTTAAAGGTTGACTCAGTGTATTGATGAGATCTTGCTTGTTGCTTGGCTAAAAATTCAGGGTGAAATTCTTGCTGCTGAGTCATCATTTGTTGTTGCCATCTCTCTTGTTTCTCCTCCATTTGATGCTGCCAAGCTTCTCGTTCTTCTTTTTCTTTCAAGAATTGCTCCATGAATTCAGGATGGGGCTCTAGATATTTCTCTTGGCCCTCTTGATTTTGGCCTTGTTCGGCCTGCATAATTTGATTTTGACCTTGTTGAGCCTGCATGAGCTGCTGAGATAATTCTTCAATTGATCTTTGCAGTTGACTCATATCTATGGCATCATAGGCTTGATTTCGTCCTTCCTCTCTTTGTGATCTCCTTTGTCTAGGAGCTACTACCCCTTCTTGATCTTCTTCTTCATTAATTCCCTCCATGCTCTTCTTGGTAATTCCTTTTCCTACTTTCACCTTTGTTGTGTCCTAATCTTCAAAGATTACATTAGCTCTGTTACATAGCCGTAGGATGGTGCTTGGATGTCCAAGACCTTTTGACTTGCTTGTGCTATCGGCCATTTCTTGAATGCTGTCGGCTATGAGTTGTGCAACATTGATCTCACCTCCATGCAAGATACAGTGTGTCAATAGTGCTCGTTTGATTGTGACCCAAGAGGCATTTCCAGTAGGAAGGATAGATCTCCTCACTATTTCAAACCATCCTTTAGCCACAGGAGTAAGATTTATCCTCCTTATGTGACTTGGAACCCCCTTTGAATCTCTTTCCCAATCTGTATTTTCCATGCATATCCCTTGCAGGATCTCATCAGGATTATTTTCCCGTTGCAATCTATCCTCATAACTAAGCTCTGGATAGGTTATGGTTCTCAACTTGAGAGCTCTTGTGATGGCAGCTGGGCTAAAACTCACTTCAACCCCTCTGACATAGCTTGTGTAAGGAGCACTATTTTTGTTTTCTTTTGCAGCATTTGCATAGAACTCCTTGATCATTACAGCACTGATGTCAGTCAGAGGAGCACACAAGAGTTCCCACCTTCTTTCTCTAGTAATCTGCCTCATAATGGGGTATTCTTCTTCCCTCAAATCAAGGCCTTTCTCATAAATAACATTCTTTGCCACCATGAACCTATGATATCTCCCTTCATGGAACTGGGATCTAAACTTTCTTGCATCAAATTGTGGAGGTTCGGTCACCATAGGTTCTTTTCCCGGCCTTCTTTTTGAGCTTGAGGAGGCCATTGAAAATTAAAGTGAAAAGAAAGAGGAAGTAAGAGTAGAAGAAATATGTGTTGTGTTTGGGGTGAACTTTGGTTCGGTTTTGATGTGTGAGGTAAGGACGAAATATGTTGGCTTTGGAAGTGGAATAGAGTGTGGTTTCATATGAGAGTAGCTTGAATAGGAATGTGGATGCCGTGTTAATGCAACGACTATTAATAGGCCATGTTTCCAAGCTTTTCAACAAAACCACAATGAATGAATGAAGAGGGAACCGTTTGTGTTCATGAAGGGCTGAGATTGGTTTGCTCATTTAAAGAATACATGAGATGGACGGCTTGCATGCATGGTTGAGGCTTGACGAGGATTCTCCTCCCATTGGCTGCATGCACTTCGGTGTCCAATGTTGTATGCATGCAGATTTTGTTCCCCATGAGCACGTTCTCCTAGGCACATGTGACCTCCTTCACATAGCTCCTCCTAGCCGTGGCCCCTCCTTGTGTTTGTCTTACCCTTTTTCTCCTACATAAATCAAAACAGCAAGATAAGAATATAATATAACCGTGGCAAACTTATTTGCAATAATAAAATAGATTGTTTTGGTTTGTTTAATAGTTATTAAAATTTTTTTGTGCTCAATTGTGTCCTTAAATAAAATGTTAAAAGTTGGTGTACACCAAACTTGTCTTTTATTAAGGGGACGGCTTAACAATGCAAACCGTTTTCACAATTGATGCATTTTTAAAACAAATTGATGTATGATCCCTTATCTGTATGGTTTTGAGTCCATGCTTGGAAAATGATCCTCTGAACCTTGTTGCATATGCGGACACCAAACTTAGTGTTTGGTCATATGCTTTATCAAAAGACTTATGCATATGCTCTAAAAGACAATATTCTTTTTTGAACAATGAATTTGGGTGTACCTTAAGGTACACCAAACTTAGAAGTTTGCCATGTGCTTCAAAATGACATATGTATTTACCAGGCATGAAAATTCAAAACCATATTTAGAAGAATCATAGCTTATTAAATAAAGGAGAAGACAGAAATCCACCATTTGTCTTCACTGTGTCACAGATTCTTAAGAATGTGGACAGATGCTGATTTGGATCTTCCAAAGGCCCTCCTCCAAAAGAACAATTGTTTTGAACCAGAGTGATGAGTTGTGGCTTGAGTTCAAAATTGTTTGCATTGACATTGGGAGGAAGAATGCTACTCCCACAATGCCTAGCATTTGCAAATGTGTATGAAGCCAAAACTCTTCTCTGTTGTTGATTATTGTTGGCTCCTTCTCCTCCTGGTTGATTAGTATCTCCTTCCATGTCTTGGAATTCCTCCTCAGATTCTTCTTCTCCAATAATATTCTTCCCTCTTTCAGCTCTTCTTATTCTCCGAAGAGTCCTTTGATCAATTTCAGAATGGTTAGGGGAAGATCTTCCTATACCTGACATACAAACACACAGCAGTAAACACACAAACCCAGAAATACTATGAAACTTCAATCTATGGCTAGAATGAAGGTTTAGTTAGTTTAAGCAAAAATTCAAACAGTTAGTGTGTTAGTAAGAATTAGAACAACAGAAAAGAAAAATGCTTAATCTAGATCTCCACTTCACTTAATCATTGTCAATCTATTTCAATCCCCGGCAACGGCGCCAAAAACTTGATGTGTGGAAAACGATCCAACACAAAACTCACCGGCAAGTGTACCGGGTCGCATCAAGTAATAATAACTCACATGAGTGAGGTCGATCCCACAGGGATTGAAGGATTGAGCAATTTTAGTTTAGTGGGTGATTTAGTCAAGCGAATCAAGTTTTGGTTGAATGATTTGTGTTTGACAGGAAGTAAATGACAGTAAATGTAAAGGGGGAAGGGAGAAATGCAGTAAAATAAAGAACAGAAAAGTAAAATTGCAGAAACTTAAAGAACAAGAAAGTAAATGACTGAAACTTAAAGCAGTAACTTAAATGGCAAAAAAGATAAATGGCTTGAATATAAAAGGGAATCGAGGAATGGGATTGCAAGATATAAACAAAGCAGAAGTAAATTGCAGCAAGAGATTGAGCAGAAAGTAAATTAGAGGCAAGAAGCATT
>NC_029776.3:77074777-77079471 GCF_000817695.3 Arachis duranensis | reverse complement strand
TGCTGCCCTGCCCGCGCCAAGGGCAGGGCAGGGTCCTTTCCTTCATGGCCCATGTTCGAAACTGGGAAGAGGCAAACACGCTACATTTTTCTTGGCTTCTTGGCACGGTAGTTGGTCTTAGAGCTTGGCTTCCTCATGGTTCTTTGTTCGAACCTTGTGGCATGCATGGATGACCTTTTTTTCTTGATTTCTTTCCTTGAAGTGCCCGATTCTGCCCTCCACAAGGGCAGGGCAGAGTTTGCTTCTCTTGGCTCCAAGCCACCATTTTGTGCTCTGCCCTTGGAGTGGGCAGGGCAGAGTTGCCTTCCTTGGCTTGGTCACTTAATGTTGCCCTCCTAGAGGGCATTCTGCCCTTGTGGAGGGCAATGTTGCTTCCCCCATTAGTTGCGGCACGCTTCTCTCCTCTTTGGCCATGCTTTCCTTTTCTTGTGTTACGCTTCTTAGGCCACGCTTTTCATTTTCTTTTCTTTTCTTCACCTACAATAAACCAAACAACCACTCAAAGTATCACTAAATTCAAGAGGCTTATAAATCAATTAAAATTCAATTAAAATGAGCTCAAACCTCATGGATTAACGTTAATTTCATGGTGGTTTCTTGATTTAGAGAAGTTATGCATTTTCACTCTAAATCACTTACTTAGGATGCAAGAAAGTGCATAAATGCTAACAAAACAAGTGAAATTAGCTTGAAAAATGGGTATATGATGACTTGTCATCAAGTAGCAACACTAGTGAATCTTAAAAGGGACATTTCTTATCTATCAGCAAAGAATAAGTGAGCTGCATCTTGTCTACATAAAACCCCATGAATCAAATTCAATTACCTGCTAAATAAGGACATATATGCTTCTCTGTTTCATTTCATTTCTTCTCATGTTTAGTGCTTGCTTGGGAACAAGCAAGTTTTAAGTTTGGTGTTGTGATCACAAGTCATCTTATGCTAGTTTTACAAGCATTTTTCATTAGTTTGATTAGGTTTTATGCACTTTCTTACACAATAAGTAAGTAATTGGAGTGGATTCTCATGATTGTTTTGAATCAACAAAACATCATTTATTTTACACAAAATCATAGGTTTTATGCTAGAATTAATTGATTTTATAAATGATGCAAAGATCTAGTGATTTTGGTGGAGCTTTGATTAGTTGTTTGGTTGCTTGTAGGTGAAGAAATGATGAAGAAAAGAAAGAACTGGAAAAGCGTTGCATTACCAAAGCGTGGCAATTCATTAAGGCAACGCTAAGCAAGGGAGCACAAGACTAGCGCCCAACCAAGGGAGCATGGCATGCAAAGGAGTGAACGCTGAAGCACTAGGCGCGCATCAAGACAGCACAACAAGAAGCCTAGTTCAATAAATTAAACGTAGAGTTCAAAACAATAAATGTTTTCGGCTTATGGAAGCAAGGGAACAATGCGCATCAAAGGCAACACAAGGCTGGCATTTGAAGTAGTGAACTTAGCGTTCACTTTTGTGAACTTCTTCGTGCCTTTAACCAAGGAACGAAACTCGTGCACCAAGACATGCCAAGAAGTAGCGTTCAAAAGTTTGAACGCCAAGTTCACCCTTGTGAACTTTATCGTGCTCGAAGAGGGAACCAAATCACTAAAGAGAGCACGCATCAAAATTCACCAAATATGCGCTGGCCAAGGTTCGAAAAGGGAGCATGCACCAAAGAGCATAGCGCTCAATCAAGGAAGCGCAGCGCTCAAATGAAGCAACGCTAAGGCAAACAAGGCATGCACCAAGACAAAAGTAGTAGCGCTCATGTTTCGAGCACATCGTTCACTTTGTGAGCGCTAGTGATGCCATGACACGGACGAGGCGCCAAGGCTAGTGAACGCAACATTCACTCATGCAATGGAGCGCTCCACTGGAGCATGCCCCAACCCATTTTTCAAACAAGTGCCTCCTGACCCACGCAATCAAATGCCATCTTGGATCCACTTCTCACCAATTTGGAAAGCCCACTCCACGTCTTGAAGACCAAAATAGAAAGTGTATAAATAGGAATTAGTTTGATTTGAGAAGGACCTTTATCTCATTTTAGTTTTTCACTTTTAATTTTCATTTGTTTTGAATTTTGGAATTAGGATTAGATCTAGTTTGCTTTCTGTTTTCATTTTCTTTCTTCTGAAACTTCTACTTTCTATTTTGGGTTTTTGAATTCAAATTGAAAAACTCCATTGAATTTCTTGATCTAAGGATCATATTTGCTTTCCTTTCATTTATTTCTGAGAATTGGAGAATTGGATCAAGATCTGCTCTACTATTTTCATTTTCATTTCTTCTGTAATTTCTTTTCTGTTTGGTCAAGAGAGTGATTAAGATCTAGATCTGCTTTCTGATCTCATTGCTCTTCTTCGATCTTCAATTTCTCTTTTAGAATTTCATAAGCTAAGTTTTCTTGCTGTTTGTTCCTTCAAGCAATTTTTCATTTCTGTTTTGCTACTGAGCTGAATCTCTCCATCTCTTAGTTCTATAATTTACTTCAACATACATTTTCTAGTTAAATTCTGAATCCCAATACCCAAATCCCTTTAATTCTTCAAGCAAATTTACATTTTCCGACAATTTAAATTCAGCAATTTACATTTCTTGCACTTTAAGTTTCATTCATTTATATTTCTTGCAATTTAAGTTTCAGCTCTTTTACTTTCTTGCACCTTAAGTTTCTGCAATTTTACTTCTTCTGCACTTTAGTTTTCAGCCAATTTACATTCTGCACTTTAGTATACTTGCAATTTCACTTCTGTTGATCAAAAGCACTCCAATCATCAAATATTTGCTTAACTAAATTCATCACCTAGCTAAAATTGCTCAATCCATCAATCTCTGTGGGATCGACCTCACTCTTGTGAGTTATTATTACTTGATGCGACCCCGTACACTTGCCGCTGAGTTTGTGTGGAATCGTTTTTCACCCATCACCTCCCAACAAGTGCTTCTTTAACGTCACTAGCTTGACGGTTAGCTCGTTATGGAGATTGATATGGGCTCAAAATTTTGCCCCTTACAGTGAACTTTCTTCCTATCTTTTCATGGATGAGCTCCACATGCTCTAGAGACAAGATATGACTCACTGTATGTGGTATGACTGGTTTCTGGGTGAAGACAACTCTCATGCCAGGTGAGAGGTCTTCAGTGGGGATCTTTTTGTCCCTCCAGCCTTTAAGTACTTTCTTCTTAGTACCTTTGTTCTCAGTGCTTGTTGATGGCTGCCCAACACCAAACTTAGAATTGGTGTTTGGGGACTTAGTAAAGCTCTGCATTGAAAGAGATGGTTGGAACACTAAGTGTTGCACAGTTATCTCTCTTTTCTCATAGGGAGAGTTGGGGTGAGGCATCTTGAACAAGATGTGCTTCTCCCTTAGTTGTAAAATCAGTTCTCCCTTTGCTACATCAATGATAACATTGGTAGTGGCTAGGAAAGGTCTTCCAAAGATAATAGACTCATCCTCATCTTCCCCAATATCTAAGATTATGAAGTTTGTAGGGATGTAAATGTCTTCAACCTTCACCAAGACATCCTCTACTAGGCCATATGCACTTTTCATTAACTTGTCTGCCATCTCTAGTGAGATATTTACAACTTGTACCTCAAAGATTTCCAACTTCTCCATCACAGAGAGTGGCACAAGGTTTATACTTGACCCTAGGTCACACAGAGCCTTCTCAAAGGTCATGGTGCCTATGGTGCAAGGAATTAGGAAGCATTCGGGATCCGGAAGCTTTTGAGGTAGCTTCTGCTTAACCAAAGCATTGAGTTCTTTAGTAAGCACTGGAGGTTCTTCCTCCAATGTCTTTACTCCAAATAACTTGGCCTTTAGCTTCATGAGAACTCCTAGGTACCGAGCAACTTGCTCTTCCCTAGTTTTCTCATCCTCATCAGAGGATGAGTATTCATCAGAACTCATGCATTGCAAGAGTGGATGCATGGGGACCTCTATGGTCTCTACATGAGCTTTGGCTTCCTTTAATTCTTGGATAGGGACTTCATCAGTGGGTGTTGAATACTCAGTAGAAACACCCTTACTGGCGTTCAACTCTATCTCTCGTGGCTTTTTGGGCGTTGAACGCGCAGTGGGTACATCTTCACTGGTGTTAAATGCCAGCTTTTCTGCCAATTTAAGCGTTGAACACCCACCTCCTTACTGGCGTTCAACGCTAACTTGATGAGCGGATAATTTGTATGCTTTTTGGCATTGTTTTTAGTATGTTTTTAGTATGATTTAGTTATTTTTTAGTATATTTTTATTAGTTTTTAGCTAAAATTCACTTTTCTGGACTTTACTATGAGTTTGTGTGTTTTTCTGTGATTTCAGGTATTTTCTGGCTGAAATTGAGGGTCCTGAGCAAAAATCTGATTCAGAGACCAAAAAGGACTGTAGAAGATGTTGGATTCTGACCTCCCTGCACTCGAAGCAGATTTTCTGGAGCTACAGAAGCCCAATTGGCGCGCTCTCAACGGCATTGGAAAGTAGACTTCCTGGGCTTTCCAGCAATATATGATAGTTCATACTTTGCCCAAGATTTGATGGCCCAAACCGGCGCTCAAAGTCTCCCTCAGAAATTCCAGCGTTAAACGCCGGAACTGGCATAAAACTTGGAGTTAAACGCCCAAACTGGCATGAAAGCTGGCGTTTAATTCCAGAAAAGGTCTCTACACGAAAATGCTTCATTGCTCAGCCCAA
>NC_029776.3:77070482-77070617 GCF_000817695.3 Arachis duranensis | reverse complement strand
GGTAGAGAAATTTCTGGAAGTCTTCATGGATGACTTCTCAGTATATGGAGACTCATTCAGCTCCTGTCTTAATCACCTAGCCTTTGTCCTGAAAAGGTGCCAAGAGACTAACCTGGTTTTAAACTGGGAGAAATA
>NC_029776.3:77069669-77070232 GCF_000817695.3 Arachis duranensis | reverse complement strand
GACACACCATTTGTGTTTGACACACAGTGTCTGCAAGCATTTGAGACCCTGAAAGCTAAGCTGGTCACAGCACCAGTCATCTCTGCACTAGATTGGACATTGCCATTTGAATTAATGTGTGATGCCAGTGACCATGCCATTGGTGCAGTGTTGGGACAAAGGCATAACAAGCTTCTGCACGTCATTTACTATGCCAGCCGTGTTCTAAATGACGCACAGAAGAACTACACAACCACAGAAAAAGAGTTACTTGCAGTGGTCTATGCCATTGACAAGTTTAGATCATATCTAGTAGGATCCAAAGTGGTTGTGTACACTGACCATGCTGCTCTTAAATACTTACTCACAAAGCAGGATTCAAAACCCAGGCTTATAAGATAGGTGCTGCTTCTGCAAGAGTTTGATATAGAAATAAGAGACAGAAAAGGGACGGAGAACCAAGTAGCTGACCATCTGTCCCGGATAGAACCAGTAGCTGGGGCGTCCCTCCCTTCTACTGAGATCTCAGAGACTTTCCCAGATGAGCAACTATTTACCATTCAGGAAGCTCCATGGTTTGCAGA
>NC_029776.3:77065340-77065517 GCF_000817695.3 Arachis duranensis | reverse complement strand
ATGAGTTTGTGTGTTTTTCTGTGATTTCAGGTATTTTCTGGCTGAAATTGAGGGTCCTGAGCAAAAATCTTATTCAGAGACCAAAAAGGACTGCAGATGCTGTTGGATTCTGACCTCCCTGCACTCGAAGCGGATTTTCTGGAGCTACAGAAGCCCAATTGGCGCGCTCTCAACGGC
>NC_029776.3:77064657-77065064 GCF_000817695.3 Arachis duranensis | reverse complement strand
AAGTGGACCCAGAAGTGGATTTTTACGTCATTTACTCATTTCTGTATACCCTAGGCTACTAGTTTACTATTAATAGGATCTTTTGAGATTGTATCTGTACCTCATGACACTTTACACATTTTCTTTGTGTACTTTCTACGGCATGAGTCTCTAAACCCCATGGTTGGGGGTGAGGAGCTCTGCTGTGTCTTGATGGATTAATGCAACTACTACTGTTTCTCATTCAATCATGCTTGCTTCCATTCTAAGATAATACTTGTTCTTAACCCGGATGAATGTGATGATCCGTAACAATCATCATCATTCTCAACTATGAATGTGTGCCTGACAACCACCTCCGTTCTACCTTAGATTAAGTAGTTATCTCTTGGGTTCTTTAACCGGAATCTTCGTGGTATAAGCTAGAA
>NC_029776.3:77046881-77064205 GCF_000817695.3 Arachis duranensis | reverse complement strand
GAAGGCGGGGCGTTAGTGACAGACGCAAAAGAATCACTGGATTCTATTCCAACCTGATTGAGAACAGACAGATGATTAGCCGTGCTGTGACAGAGTGCGTTGAACATTTTCACTGAGAGGATGGGAGGTAGCCATTGACAATGGTGAAACCTTACATACAGCTTGCCATGGAAGGAGACTTGCGTGTTTGAAGAAGAAGACAGTAGGAAAGCAGAGATTCGGAAGATGGAGCATCTCCAAACCTCAACCTATTTTCCATTACTGCAAAACAAGTAATCATTTCATGTTCTTTAGCTTTTCACAATCAATCCTGATAGTTTCTGATATCCTGACTAAGATTTACAAGATAACCATAGCTTGCTCCAAGCCGACAATCTCCGTGGGATTGACCCTTGCTCACGCAAGGTATTACTTGGACGACCCAGTGCACTTGCTGGTTAGTTGTGCGGGGTTGCAAAAGTGTGATTGCAATTTCGTGCACCATAACTCTTGTGCCAGTTTGGGTGTTGAACACCTAGTAAGGTCTTCTTTACTAGCGTTCAACGCCTTTAAAGGTGTAGCATTAGGCATTGAATGCTAAGTAAGGACTTTCTTACTGGCATTTAACACCAAGAATGGCATATCATTGGGCGTTGAACGCCTATTAGGGATCTCATCATTGGCGTTCAACGCTATATTACTCCCTTCAGATTTGGCCTTAGCTTCAATAGTGATGACCTTGCACTCTTTTTCTTGGGTTTACATCAATGTTACTAGGAAGAGTGTTAGGAAGACTATCAGGGATTCTCTTGCTCAGTTGACCAACTTGTACCACCAAATTTCTGATAGAAGATATTGTTTCAGTTATACAACTATCAGTGGTCTTAGAGAGATTGGAGACTATAGTGACTAAGTTAGAAAGGCTCCGCCTAGGAGTCTTCATATGTTCCTGAGAAGATAGGAATGGTGTCCTGTTGTTGAACCTATTCTGGGTTCTTCCACCTTGATTATTATTGAAGCCTTGCTGAGGCTTTTGTTGATCCTTCCATGAAAGGTTAGGATGATTCCTCCATGATGGATTGTAGGTGTTTCCATAGGGTTCTCCCATGTAATTCACTTCCTCCATCATGGGTTGGTCAGGATCATAAGCTTCTACTTCAGAGGAAGCTTCTTGGGTGCTGCCAGTTGCAGTTTGCATTCCAATCAAATGCTGAGAGATCATATTAACCTGTTAGGTCAAGATCTTGTTCTGAGCCAATATGGCATTCAGAGTGTCTACTTCAATAACTCCTTTCTTTTGAGCTGCCCCATTGTTCACATGGTTTCTCTTAGAGGTGTACATGAATTGGTTGTTTGTAACCATCTTAATAAGTTCTTTTGCCTCTTCAGGCATTTTCTTCAAGTGGAGTGATCCACCTGTAGAGTTGTCCAATGATATTTTAGACATCTCAGACAAACCATCATAGAATATACCTAGGATAGACCATTATGATAGCATGTCATGCGGACATCTCCTGATCAGTTGCTTGTATCTTTTCCAGGCATCATAGAGGGATTCACCTTCTTTTTGTCTGAAGGTTTGAAATTTCACTCTAATTTTGCTCATCTTCTGAGGTGGAAAGAACTTGGCTAAGAAAGAATTGACCAATTTTTCCTAAGAGTCTAGGCTTTCTTTAGGTTGAGAGTCCAACCATATCCTAACTCTGTCTCTAACCGCAAATGGAAAGAGCATAAGTCTGTAGACCTTAGGATCCACTCCATTGATCTTAATAGTGTCACCGATTTGCAAGAATTCAAATAAGAATTGATGTGGATCTTCCAATGGAAGTCCATGGAACTTGCAATTTTGTTGCATAAGAGAGACTAACTGGGGCTTAAGCTAAAAGTTATTTGCTCTAATGGCAGGTATGGAGATACTTCTTCCATAGAAATTAGAAGTTGGTATGGTTTAGTCACCAAGAACCTTTCTTGCATCTCCTCCATTGTTAGGCTCGACTGCCATGCTTTCAGCTTCTTGTTCGAAAATCTTTGTGAGATTTCCTTCAGAGTGTTGTGCTTTAGCTTGTTGCAAACGCTTCTTTAAGGTCCTCTCAGGTTCAGGATCAAGATTAAAGAGAGGTTCTTTATCTCTGTTCCTGCTTATAAACAAGAAAAGAAAGCAAAGAAAGAAGAAGAAAAGAAGTCTCTATGTCACAGTATAGAGAATTTCTTATGAGATGTAAAGAAGAAAGAAGAATAATGATAGAAGAAGAGAAAAAGAATTTGAATAAAAGGGAAGAAGAATTCGAAAATTAGAAGTAACAAGAGAAATAAGAAACAAAGATACTTTAATTCTAGTTTCTCTTTTTGTTTATTACTTGAAACTTGAAAACAAGAAACAAACTAAGAGTTAAGATAACTAATTAATTAAAAAGATTTGAAAATTAAACTGTTATTTTCGAAAAAGAAGAGAGAGAAATAGAAGAGAAGTTTTTGAAAATAGAAGGAAGAGGAATTAGTTAGGAAGTTTTGAAAAAGAAAAAAGAGAAAACAAGTAACTAATTAAGAAAGATTTAAAATTAAGATAAGACAGAAGATTAGAAAAGATTTGAATTTAAAATTTAGAATTAGAAAAGATAAGATAGAAACTATAAAGATTTGAAAAAGATTTGATTTTAAAAATTGAAATTAGAAAAAAATAAGATAAGAATTTGAAAAGATTTGAAAAAGATTTGAAAGAGATAAAAATTGAAATTTGATTTTTTTGAAAAAGATTTGTTTTTTGAAATTTAAAATGTGAAATAAGATAAAATAAGATTTTTGAATTTTAAAGAAAGATAAAAAGATAAGACAGTAAATTGAAAAAATATGATTTTTTGAAAAGATTTGATTTTGAAAAGATTTAAATTTGAAATTTAAAACTAAGATAAGATAAGATAAGGATTTCGAAATTAAAATTTGAAATATTTTTTATATTTTGAAAATATTTATTAAACATAGGAAAGATATTTTTTTATTTTTTTTAATTAATGAAGAAAGAGAAATACAACTAAATAACACCAAACTTAAATGTTTCAAAAATTTTATAGAAAAACACCTAAAAACACCAAACTTAAAATTTTAAAGATTAAAATAAGAAGAAAAACAAGAACAACTTGAAGACCAAGAAGAATACCAAGAACAAACTCAAGAAATTCAAAGCAATTAAAAAATACACAATGGATATCAAACTTAAGATTTGACACTAGACTCAAACAAAAGACACTATTTTTGAAAATTTTTGGAAAAAGATTCAAGAAAGTTCGAACTCAAACAAGAACAAGAATAAAAGACTCAAACAAAAGATAGAGATTAATAAAGAAAGAAAAAGATTTTTGAAAAGTTTTTATTTTTTATTTTTTGAAAAAGAAAATAAAAGACTCAAATAAAATTAAAAACAATACCTAATCTAAGCAACAAAATAATTCGTTAGTTTGTTCAAACTCGAACAATCCCCAGCAACGGCGCCAAAAACTTGGTGCGCGGAATTTAACTTCGCACAACTGAACCAGCAAGTGCACTGGGTCGTCCAAGTAATACCTGAGGTGAGTCAGGGTCGATCCCACGAGGATTGTCGGCTTGTATCAAACAGTGGTTATCCTGTAAATCTTAGTTAGGCGGATAGAAAAGTTGTGTAGTTGTTTAAGCACATAAAAGTAAAATAAAAATAACGTTACTCAGTGGTTGTGAATTCAATGATAAGAAGATGGTTAAGGCTTCGAAGATGCTTTACTCTTCGAGATCAATCCTTTCTTACTATCTACTCTAACTGTGAATGATTTCTTCTATAGCAGGCTGTATGTGATCATCGCCGGTTGAGAGGCCACCAATCTTCCTCTAAGCTGAACACCAGGTTTAGTGCGCATCCAGTCTGAATGAGTGTGAAGCTCTTGAAGTTCATCCCCTTGGTGATCCTACTCAAAACGCCACAGACAAGGTTGAATCATCTGAATCAGAGAATGATGTGCCTTGATTCTAGCCTTTATTACAAAGACCTTAATCTCCCTATACCTCGGCTGAACTGATATCTCAGGAAGTCCCCAACGAAGACGTGGATTAGCCGTCTAAAAGATATATCCTCAAGCTAGTGGTTCAGTAATATCCGATGAAAGATGCTCGTTGAACCCATTAGAATAAAGATAACTTGTGATGGTTCAATTCATTCATAAGGTTGAAGAACGAAGATGCATCTTAGGAGAGAATCAAACACGAATTGAAATAGAACAGTAGTACTTATATTAATCGATAAAACTCAGCAGAGCTCCTAACCTTAACCAAGGAGGTTTAGTGGCTCAAACTGTATAATGAAACTCAAAAATATGAAAATAATGTTCTCTGGTGGTCGAAGATCCTAAAACAAGGGTGATCTTCTCCTATATATACTAATCGAATAACTAAGGATTACAGAAATATGATAGGCTTAGGCCTGTAGTGAGAAAATCCACTTCCGGGGCCCACTTGGTGAGTGTTTGGGCTGAGCTAAGTGTGTCTCCACGTGCTAGTAGGCTCATTGGGCATTGAACGCCCACTTTGGACTCCCCTTTGGGCGTTGGATGCCAGCTGCTCTCTTTTGGGCATCCAACCCCAAAAAGGGGGTACATGGCTGGCGTTGAACGCCAGGTTTGGGCCTTCATCTGCAAAGACAAGTATAAATTATTATATATTGATGGAAAACCCTGAATGTTACCTTAAAAATAGCCATTGATAACACTCTATTTGAATATTCGTAGCTCCATAAATGCTTGCTTGAGTGCACAGAGGTCAGATCATGACAGTATCTGCTACGCTTTCCTTGCATCTGAATCAGCCTTTGTCAAAACTCTCATATTTCAGCCAGAAAATACCTGAAATCACCATAAAATACAACAACTTATAGTAGAATCCAAAAATATGAATTTTACATTAAAACATGTGAAATTATAATGAAACTTAAATAAAATATAACAAAAACTATATGAAAATCATGTCAAAAAACGTATAATCTGCTCAAAACTGAGGATACATTGCTCTGTCGTGGTTATGTTGATAATTATACCATGTGGCCAACACGAATATGGTTAAGTTGGTCGGTCCATTGCAGCTCCTCCAGTCATGGATTTTTTGGCAGTTCCCGGGTTTCAGGTCGGATAGGTTTGACGCCTTTCATTGGCCATTGACGACGAGGTGCAAATTATCGTTGTTCATAACATGTATGGGGTGTTAGGTGGTCCGGTTATCAACCAATATTAAGCAAGAAAGGGCCTAGAGTCGCACAGTGGAAGCTCATGATAGATTTACTCCGGCCAAGGGATGTAAGTGTTTTCCCTTTGAAGCATTCATTGTCGGTGTTTCTTTAAAGTACTTACTGGTACTAAATTGACTTGAAATATTCTTTATTGTTTACCAGTTCACGTGGATGCCATATAGCGCACTAGATGTTGTTCAGGTAGTTCATCCCGAGATCTTGGAGCCTCGACATATGGCGCTATGGAGATCAGTAACGACATTGATCTACTTTGCTGTCATAGAGTGGCATCAGGTGGATAGGATGCTACCACAACTTGGTGGAGTATAGCATCACCCCCACTCTGTACTCGACATTGATTTTCTAATGTCGAAGGATTGTAAAGGCAAGGACCGATGGTCTCTAGACACTCTACAGAGTTGACACGTACATTGGACTAGCCGGGCCGACTATGTGCTACAATTTGATGTGATAGCTGACCCAGGCCTATCACATGCTTACTTGGAGTGGTAGCATGAGCATGGGAGGAGATTCCTATCACCAGAGCTTTTTCACGAAGACCCCAGGGAAGATTCTATCGCAGCCGAGGTAATGCAAGGAGGTCCAGGCCAGGTTCTTGAGATGGATCAGGTGCTAGATGTTCCTGACAGACGTCGATTCGAGCGGAGACGTCGTGTTGGTACATGAGCCTCTGATCTTGAGTGGAGGTGGCTCGATGATGCAACTGATGCCATGGAAGGAAGGGGTCGAGGTGTCGACGAGGTAGAGGGGGCGGTCCAGAGAGAAGGAGGGATGAGCGTCGAGGTAGAGGTCGATGTATTAGGAGAGGCAACTATGACGGTGGTGATGGTGGAGATGACGGTGGAGATGATGATGTGGGTGAAGCTGGAGATGGTGGTTCGGGAAATGAGGTAGCAGTGGTGGTAGCGGTTTCAGGGGTGGATCTAATGACGGCGGAGGTGATTGGGGTTGAGGAGGTGGTGGTTGTATAGTTGAAGGTGGAGATGGTGGTGGAGGTGGAAGTGGAGATGAAGATAGAAGAGGTGGTGGAGGTACTGGGGGTGGGGTGTTGTCTAATGTGGTACTTTATGGGCTTTAGGCGATTATATTATTCCCTAGCACTGATGAGGGCCTATATGAGAGTTAGACATTCATGAGCCTGAGTGAGCTCCTTTGGACTTGCTAAGTAGCCCAAGCCTTGATAGCAATTTCAGAGGATCTCGCTTCCTCGAGGAGATTAGCGTTATTATCCAGGAGGATGAGTGGTGCAAAATTTATGACCCACAAACTTACGGGCAAGTGCATCGAGTTGTACCAAGTAATACCTCAAGTGAATGAGGGTCGATCCGACGAGGATTGATGGATTAAGTAACAATGATTGAGTGATTTACTTAGTTAGACAAGCAAAAAAGAGTGGTTGGGTCTCAACTGTATTAAATAGTAAATTCAAAAAATCAGAAAGCAAGCAGTAAACAGGTTGTGAAATATATGAGTAAAACAGTTAAGGTTTCAGAGATGTTTATTTTCCAGATTAACTTTTCTTACCAACTACTTTAATCATATAAGATTCAATTCATGTCAAACAATATGTGACTAAACCCTAATTCCTTAAACCTTTTTAGTCTCCTCTAACCATCATCAATCGTCAATTCCTTGGTCACTTGACTCCGATTCGATGGTTAAGTTCCAAACTAGTTTATGTGCCACAAAAACCCTAATTATCCAAATATAAGAGGATTATATGTCACGTATCCCGTTAAGTCCAGATAATTAGAAATTTAGGAGAATTTGTTTTCAAGTTGTTGTTCAGGCAAATTGCTTTTCCAAGGTTTACAAGAACTCAATAGAATAAGGGTCATACTTCCGTTCCACCCAGATTCATAAGATGAACAACGAAAACAAATTCTTAAATTGAAATAAAAACATTAATTAAAATAGAAGAGTAATAGTATCAATCTATACAATAAACAGATCTCCTAACCTTAATAGTGGAGGTTTAGTTGTTCATGGTTCAAAGAGAAAACAAGGATTCTGAAAAACTGTAAAGTGCGGAATGAGGTAAGAGCGAAGAGAAGAGCCCGAAGGGATGATTCGTTTCCCTTTTATATCTAATCCTAATTAATGTAAAATATATTTTCTAAAACTAAATAATATCTTTTCCTATTTATAAATAAAATAAAGTTTTAAACAAAATAAAATAAAATCTTCATAGCATTCCTTTGATTGACGTGGGGACCATTACTCTCTTTAGGCTTGGTGCCTAACTTCACAATTGTGAAGTTAGACTTAGAGTAGTGGTGCACGAAATTGGCTCAGCAGAATTCGCATAGATAGACCGGCAAGTATACTGGGCCGTCCAAGTAATACCTCAGGTAAGTGAGGGTCGATCCCACGGAGATTGTTGGTTTGAGCAAGCAGTGGACACCTTGCAGATCTTAGTTAGGCGGATAGAAAATATAGTTTGTCACGAAAAAATGCATAAAACAAATAAATAATAAAATGATACTAGATAGATGAGAATTCAATGGTATGAGAATGGTTGAGACTTTGGAGATGCTTTGTCTTTTCGAATTAACTTTTCTTACTGTCTTCTTCAATAACCTTCTGATTCCTTCAATGGCAACCGTAAGTGATTAACTCATGTCCTCTCATCAAGTTAACCTCTTCTACTGTAGCAATCCACCACGTTGAGATGACTCATGTCCTCTGATGCACCACTAATTCGTGGTACATCTTGTGCTTAATTGAGTGGATTTTATCCACTATTCTCACATTTATTCATAGAATCTGCATGTTTTATACTTTCCTTCCTAATTTTATGCTATGATTGAAAACATGCTTCTTTGACCCTAAATTTGCTAAATTTACTCCTCTCTTATTACTATTCGATGCCGCGATATGTGTGTTAAGTGCTTTCAGGGTTTATAGGGCAGGAATGGCTTAGAGGATGGAAAGGAAGCATGCAAAAATGGAAGGAACACAAGAAACAAAGAAGATAGCCAGCGAGAATCGATGCGCACGCATGGCTCACGCGTGCCCTTGACTTGAAGACTTTCACAGTGACGCGTGCACGTACCTGACGCATACGCATGACTTGGAGACTTGCACATCGACGCGTATGCGTGACATACGCCACGTGCAGAAAATGTTGGGGGCGATTTCTGGGCTCCACTTTGGCCAAGTTCCAAGCCTGAAAACATAGAATAGAAGCTGCAGAGTGGGGGAATCATGATTCATTCATACAATTGATTATTCACAAATTTAGGTTTTAGATATAGTTTCTAGAGAGAGATGCTCTCTCCTCTCTCTTGTATTTAGGATTCTCTTAGTTTTAGGTTTATTTCTTCATCAAATTCAAGTTCAATGTTCCTTTAATTTAGTTTCTCTTCTACTTTAATTGTTCTAGCACTTTGGTTTATTTAATTCTCTTGTTGAGTTGTTTATTTCCCAATTTGGTTTTGGAACTCCATGAGATTTGATTTTCTATTTAATGCAATTTGAAGTATTTTATATTTATGATTGCTTTCTTCAATCTGTGTTGTTGATGCTTTCAATAGATTGTTTGGATTTAATATTCTCTTATTAATTTTCCTTGTTTTTATTTTGTGCCTTCCAAGTGTTTGATGAAATGCTTGGGAGGATCATAAGTTAGACTTTTATGTTCTTGGCTTGGGATGGTAACTTAGGAACTCTTGAGTTACTAATGTCCAAGTAATTGATGATTGGGAGCCATTAAATCTAGTTCTCACTAATTGAATTCGTGTAGAGCTAGGACTTATGGACTTGGATTGATATAGCTCATTTAACTTTCCTTTACTACTAGTTAGAGGATGACTTAATGGGATTGATCCTTGTCAATTCTCATGTTGTGGTTAGTGATAAGGATAGAGATCCTTGACCACCAAACCTTGCCAAGACCTATTTATCATTTGAGTTTCCTTGCCATTTACTTTTCTTGTTTCTTATTTCAAAACCCCCAAAAGATACCTTTACATAACCAATTATAAGAACACTTCCTTGCTATTCCTTGAGAGACGACCCGAGGTTTGAATACTTCAGTTATTATTTTTAAGGGGTTTGTTACTCGTGACAAATAAATTTTTGTATGAAAGGATTATTGTTCTTTAGAAACTATACTTTCAACGAGAACATATTTGCGAATTCTAGACCACACAAAAGTCCGTTCATCAAAATGGCGCCGTTGCCGGGGAATTACAAATGTGTGCCTTCTTATTGGTTATTGTAAATATTTGCTTTTTGCTTGTTTGTTAGTTTTTGTTAGTTTTTAGGAATTAGTTGCTTATTTTACTAGTTTTTGTTTTTATTTTCCTTAGCTACTATGAACTCTCACCCCTTTGGCTATGAGTTTGGTTACAATTATGTTGCAGGAAGAGGAGATTACAATGAGAATATGCATCAAGGATGGGAGAATCAAAGATGGGAGGAGCCACAAGGATTTGATCAACCCTCTTGGCAATAACCTCCACCAACATACTATAAGCAAGAGCCATTCCAAGAAGCATATCAAGATGACGGCTATGGTGAGCACTCTTTTGATTATCAACAACCACCACCATACGCCTATAAACCCCCTCCTCAACATGATTTTGAACCACCATACTCACAAGCACCTTACCACCAAACACCCCCATATGACCCTAATCCTTACCCACCATACTAAGAGCCTTATGAGCCATACTTAGAACCACCACCTCAATATACACCATCTCATATCCTTATCAAGAAGAACCACCTCTGTATTATGAGCCCTTTCTCCCAACAAATGAACCCTCCTATCCACCCCCAACCTCCGTTGGATAACAACACACTTATCTCTAATCTCATTTGTCTCACCTCTAAACTCCAATATCTTATATCCCGCAGGAACCAACCCTCTATCTCCAATATTCAACCCTCAAGCTTTAGTGCACCACCACCCTCCGTGCAAGAATACCCATATCCATCAATCCAAGAGCAACATGATCCCAATGATGCTACTGACCTGGAACAAGAGTGAAGAGATCGTCTTAGGGACGTAATGGATCAGCTATACGCACACATACTTCAAGAAAAGTAAGAGGAGGCCCAAAAGGTGGAGGTAGTAGAGACCCTTGAAGGCGAAGGAGTGGTTGAAGAATTAGTAAAGGAAGACATCAAGGAGGAGTTTGATTTTGTACTAGAGTAAGTGGAGAAAGCTGAAACTATAGAAGAAGAGGAAGTAGTTGAAGACTTGGGAGATGCGAAACCTTCCCTGGGAAAGTCAAGTCATAGAGACTCCTTCTAAGACGTTTGTAATTGATGTTGAGGAGGGTGTACAACCTCCCATGCCCTTGGTGAGCAATGAAAAAGAGATTGAATTGGAAGAAAACTACCAAGAGGAAGAGGTTAATATTGAAGAAGCTTGCAAAGAGGTGGAAGTTGTCAAGAAAGAAAACACGAGAGTGAAGCTTGAAATCACCTTTCCAAAGTTGTTGGAGACCCCTCCCCCTAAGTCACCATCATCCTTCACAACATTCAAGTGGGTAAAATTCAAATCCCTTAGCTTTCTCATTCCACTTGAATATAGTTTACTTGAGACAGATGGTCAACTTATAGCTCTTTGTGGCGTTAAGAGTAAGAGAAAGATGGTTAGTGGTTGGAGTTGTCATTGAAGGTTCAATATGGTTGTATGCTCCAAGTTGAAATGCAAAGGTTGGTGGAGAGCTTGATTGAATGGGTCTAGGAAGTTATTTAGAGGCTTCAGTGAGAATTCAAATTGCTTTCCACCCGGTTGGAACAATGGTGATCAACATAAAGACGGGTGCAAAAGCAAGGTTTGGGACCCCGGAATTTATTCTAGCAATCAACACTCTTGGGACCTTGTCGCTTGCTTCAACTTGCTTGAAGGCGTTATGCGCCTAGTTTGGGATCCTGGAGGCTGTTGGAATTGCAAACATTGGTGAAAGTTTCAAGATGAGTTCAAGCACAAGCCACCATGACAAGGAGCTCCCAAAATGTCCAACTTAAGGACAGTAAATAAAAGTGCTAGGTGGGAGACAACCCACCATGGTATGATCGTTCCTTTTTATTTTTAGTTTTATTTTGTTTTATTTTTATTAGTGTTCATTCATTCATTCATTCTGCATCTTCACATGCATTATGCATTTATAAAAAGAAAGAGAGAGAGAGAGAGAGAGAGAGAGAGAGAGAGAGAGAAGTGCGTTCCACGCGTGCGCGTGAACCACGCGTGCGCGTGAACCACGCGCATGCGTCACATGCGACGCTAAAACTTACAGCAAGTTATGCGGGAGCTGCACAGGAAAGGTGCCTTGCACACGAGCCAACCCACGCGTACGCGTGGGCGACGCGTGCGTGTCACTTGTATTTTAGTCAACCCACGCATAGGCGTCAGCGACGCTTACACGTGGGGTGCAAAATCGGCGTCAATGAGTGATTTGGTCGAGAGTTGTGCTGCCTTGGTGCTGGTAACGTGCGTTTCGCACGACCAGAGGTCACGCGTACGCGTGACCGACGTTCACCCGTCAGTGTTCATTTTTGGCCGTACGCGTGGACGACGCTTACGCGTCGCATGGCCATTTCAGTTTTCACGCATACATGTGATGCATGCGCGCACGTCGCATCCGTTTCTTGTTCTCTTATCATTTCTCCTTCTTTCTTCTCTCCTTTTCTTCTATCCTCCTCCTTTCTTACTTTCTTTTCCTCCCTTCTCATCCTTATTCTCTCTCACTCTCTTTTACAGACTGCATTTGCATACTTTCCTTCATTGCATTTTAATTTTATTTATATTTTTTATCTCCTTTTCTAATTTTCTATTTTACTATTGGTGTTAAATGTTCTTATTCAACTGTTGCATCTTTTCTTGAATTATTTTTGGTGCTTCGTGACTTGTTTTGAACTGTGGGGTGTTATTAATTATAAGTCAATGCTAATTTTTATGATACTTGTATTCCATTTGCATGGATATACACTTATATTGTCTTTTATTACCCACACTCTCTCCCCCATTATTGCAAGTTTTGCACTATTCATATGCCATTTGCTTCTACTGTTTTCTCACTTGCATGTTGTAGCTACCATGTAGTTGAGATCCTCATTTTTGGCAGCAACCCACCTATGTTTTATTTGTTTTCCTATCTTTGTTTGTGGGTTACTCTTCTTCCTTTCTCTCTTCTTCCAGGATGGCCATCAAGAAAGAAAAAGGAAAAGCCTTTAAATGGGGCGAACAACAAGTTCATCTGCACAATCCATTGAAGAAAGAACAGTAGTTATAGCTCACAACCCCCGTCCACGTGCACATCTTTGCATGCACCGAGGACGGTTCAATCTTTAAGTGTGGGGAGGTTGATACTAATCTCTGTGGGTTAGGTACTTTCTTCTCAACACCAATTTTTATTTCTCTTTGTTAGTTCATTGCTGCATTTGCATGGTTGATTGCATGTTTGTTTGATTTTGTGCATATTTTACCAACTACTTGGTTGAATTAATATTTTCCTTTTCAAGAAAATTTTATAGCATTTCACTAACTTAAATTAAAACTTTGTTAAACTTGTTTAAAGAAATATTATATTGGAACATGGTTTAGAGCTCGAACACACAAAACCAGTGAGATTTTGAGCCTAATTGATTGGTTGTATTTTATCAACCAATGTTTTATTTTGGTGTGTGTGTGGGGGTGAAGAGCTCTGCTGTGTCTCAATGGATTAATGCAATTACTACTGTTTTCTATTCAATCACGCTTGATTCTATTCTAAGATACTCATTCGTACTTCAATTTGGAGAAGATGATGATCCGTGACACTCATCATTATTCTCACATTTATGAACGTGTGCCTGACAACCACTCCCATTCTACATGAGCTCAACGTAGTCACTGGGTGACAGCTTGAGTGCATATCTCTTGGGTCTCTGATTCACGGACTAAGTCCGTGAGATCAGAATCTTCGTGGTAGAGGCTAGAAACAATTGACAGCATTCCTGGGATTCGAAAAGTCTAAACCTTGTCTGTGGTATTCTGAATAGGATCTGCGAAGGGATCACTGTGACGAGCTTCAAACCTGCGAATGTTGGGCACAGTGACAGTGTGCAAAAGGATAAAGAGATCTTATTCTGACGCTAGCGGGAGCCGACAGATGATTAGATGTGCGGTAGTTGTACATGGTATTTTTCATCCGAGATGAGAAATCCGACAGTTGATTAGCCGTACAGAGACCTTGCCTGGTATTTTTCACTGAGAGGATCATACAGCCTGCCATGGAAGGAAGCCATGCGTGTTTGGAGAAGAAGACAGTAGGAAAACAGAGATTTAGATGTCAGAGCATCTCCGGAAACTCAACCTGTTCCTCATTACTGAATCACAAGTACCTTTTAATTCATGTTATTTACTTTTCATAACAAATCATTTTTATTATTAATCTCCTGACTAAGATTTACAAGATAACCATAGCTTGCTTCAAGCCGGCAATCTCCGTGGGATCGACCCTCACTCACGTAAGGTATTACTTGGACGACCCAGTACACTTGCTGGTTAGTTGTACGAGTTGTGAAAAGTGTATTTACAATTTTGTGCACCAATAGCCCAAGAGTTTAAAGTGTTTGTTTTTAAAATAAAGGTTTCTGGGGAGCAACCAAGTGTCCAAGATTTATCCATAGGAAACTTACAAAAAACTAACAAGTTCAACAAGTCCACAGGTCAGACTATACCAATACATAACCAAAACGAAGATATAAAGAGAAAGTTATGAAGGGTCCGGATTCGCTCCAGCAGCTGCACCCTTGGGAGAAGGGGGAACGAACAAGATCAGGGTAGCGTTAACAACTCCATCCAGCCCAGTTAGAATCTCGACATCAGGCTCGGGCTCCGGAGGAATCACATCGGCAGAAGGGGCTGTAGTGGCTGAGGCAGTAGAAGCTTTAGCTGGTGGTGCAAGAAGAGGACCCTCATCATCATCATTTGGGGCAGGCACAATCTTGCCATCCTCCACCACATTATCCAGGCTGAATAGAGAGAGGTCGAGAGCAAGAACACAGACCTAGGCCTTCAGGTTCACATACATCTCGGTCATGCTGCTCACCATATGGCCCTGAAGCTCGGCATAATCATCCTAGGCAGACTGAAGTCTCTCCCTAGTCTCCAACACCTCGCCATATGTCTGAGTATAGCTCTCCTTGGCTTTCTTGGCCATGTCCCCAGCCAGGTTAGCAGCCGCTTCCGCCTCAGTAGCTTGGGTCTTCTCCCTCTCCACATCTATCTCCAACTTGGTAACCCTGGCATCCAGCTCGTCCTTCAGACCTTTAATTCTATCAAACTCAGACTTGGCATTCTCTATAAAGGCCTTGGTTGCAGGAACTGGGGACTGCTGGACAACTCGGGATAAGGCCACACAAAGATTGGCCATCCGAATACTATTGCTTGTTATGAAGTCAAGGTGATAAAGGATCGACACGTCGTCAGTCGAAACCTGGCCATAAGGAGCAATCAACTCTATAGCAAAGGCCACACCATCAAATTCTTTGTCATCCAGGTTGTAAGTCCCAACAGTCTTTTGCTTTTTTGGAGGGGGACTAGCAGTATGGGAGGAAGCAGCACCAGAAGTTGTCTGAAGAGGGTCGGAAGGAACTGTTCAAACTCGTGGGGTTGGGATGATCTTCCTCGGACCCTGAGACTGAGCTGCCGGCTTCTTGGGAAGTAACTGGTCCGAAGAACCCTCCCCCAACATCTTATTTGACAGATTCTGGGCAGCCACCGCCTTCTTGGCCTTCCAAAAAGACTTTATGGAGTCCGAAGATTTCACCATCTCCGAAAAGAACCCAGGAAAACAATTACACAGTCAGAAAAAGGATAAATTCACAAACAATAGAAGAAAAACTATCAATAAAGAAGGAGGTCGGATGCTACCTAGCTCAGCACGAATGAGGGAAGGATCTCCTAAAAATCTCTTCGTATCCAAATAAGGAGGTTCCCCCCAGTGCTCCTCTAAAACACCCACAAAGGCCTGTTCTACCTCATCTAAACTTTCCCAAAGGTACTTAGGGGCTACAGGTTGTTTTTGCCACCATAAAGGAAAGGTAGGCTCATCATTTTCATCCAAAAAGAAAGGGCGAGTACCCTCAACAGCTCGGACTTTAAAATAATAGTTTTTAAAGTCACAAAAGGATTCGTCAAACATCGAAAACACCTTTTCCCCTGGGTAGCTCGGAAGGAGATCCAAGAAGCCTTCTTCTTGGCCACCCTAGGCTTGGTCAACACAAATAGGTAAAGGAAGAGGGATATTGTAGGTCAGACACCCAGCTGTTGGCACAATAACTGAAAGATTTTCATAAAAGCCCAAGAGTTCGGATGAAGCTGGGAAGGGGCCACATTACATGTCCATAAGAGCTCGATTTCAAAAGTAGTGAAAGGAAGGGTAATACCTAGCTGGATAAAGAAGTAATCATAAGCATAGAAAAAAGGACGCTCTGCCCGAGTTAAGGAAGGAAAACTAACCCTCTCCTCAGGGTCGGGCAACACCAGCTCATATTTCTTCTCGTCTTCCCTATTACTACATACCCTATGGAACCTCCTAAGTCTCTCACAGTACTCTGGGTCGGCTACGGTAACACACATCAGGACTATGGAGTCTAGCCAATCAACCATACTAGCAACGACTTTGGTGGACATCTTGACAAAATTCTTACGGAAAGACATAAAGCAATTACACCTACAGCAAGAAAACAAAAAGGGGGTCACTACCAAAACAACTCGGATAGCAAAAAAAATAATAGGAAGGAACAACCAACAAGCGTCAAAGTATGGCAACAAAAGGGAACCTCAAGACTTACAAAGAACAACAAATCAACACCAAAAGCCCAGGGGCACCCTTTAGAGGCAACAACAAGAGCAGAATGCAGAAAAAGAAACGATGCAAAAGCCCTAACCCTCTCAAACAAAATACAAAGAGGCAAACAGAAACCTAGATATCAACATTTATTCACATAAACAGATCGCAACTTTGAAGGGAAACAAAGACATGTAGAAAGCTTCAACCTTTTCAAAGGAACTTCAGCAAAGATTAAAACTTTTTCCAAAAAGATAACATGCAGCAGTTGTTAAAACGCATAAAAAAGAGAAAAGGTATAAAGAAAATACCAACCTGCAAAGAGGAACAAGAGGTAACAACGGACGCACAGCAGAGACAAGAATGATCTACACCGAATAACACTTCAAAGAAAGAAGAGAGCTTGGGGAAAACCGAAAGCAAAGAAGGAGGAGCCAGACGAACAAAAATCTCTCGCAAACAAGAAGCAAGGAAGCAAAAGGAAGAAAGAAAACTTCTCTATATTCAAAATTGAAATTAGGGAATGAAAACGGCAAAAGAAAATTGAAAACCCTATTAATGGGCTTTTAAAGCGCTCGCACATTCCCAAGGAAGCTAAACGCATCCCAAAAGCACGTTGCAATTAAAAAGCTAGAAACGCTTCGCATTAAAAAGCAACGCTAGAATCGCCCGAGGAGGAGCTACTCAAAACCCACCAAAACAATGCTCGAGCACGACTTCCTCAAAGGGGTCGAAGTCTAAAAAGCATGACCTCAAGGGGAAGATCGAAGCTCAAGTAGGGACACTGTTCATACCTTGGACAGAGCTGTACGATCCGGGTTGGACGAGGACAAAGCGGCCGACCTCTTGAAAGGCTGTTTACACCGACCTCTTTCCAAAGAGCTCGCCAAATCACCATAAATTTAGCAATATAAATTCTATTATATCTTCCTAAACAAACCTAAACAACTCTACACTAATAGCCCGCGCATGTCGTGTTTTTCAAGACTTATAATTAGGAACATATAGAATTTTAATAATAATACACGGGTAATTGAAATAGTTTATATACGGATTTTTAAAGTTATTATTATTATTATTATTATTATTATTATTATTATTGTTGTTGTTGTTGTTGTTGTTGTTGTTGGATAATAAATAAGAATTAGAATTATATTAATATTTTTAAAATTAATATAATTAAAATGACTAAAAATATTTAAAATTAATGTGCGTTATTAATATCATAAAATTTGATCATTTTATGATTAGATTCAAATATTCTTATCATGATTACTATGACCGGTGCA
>NC_029776.3:77045024-77045450 GCF_000817695.3 Arachis duranensis | reverse complement strand
ATTTTTTATTTAATTATTCTATAAAAAATTTTTGAATGGTTGATATCTTAAATTTTCTCTTAAAATGATAAAATATGACTTAACAAGAAAGTATGAAAAATAAGTATCTATATAATAGTTATATATCTAGATATCTAAATCAAACAAAAAAATAATTCTTTTAACAAATTTTTAACAACTCAAAAGTTAAAACAACAGATACGTATGGATCAAAGTGATAAACAAAAATGAGAGTTGCGATAATGGTACGATGGTAATAGATTGCGGTTGGGGTTAATAGAAAAAAAACATTAAAAAAGGAGAATAAAACAAAGCAAGATAACAATGACGGCAAGATAATAATAGTTATACATATAAAAAAATAATAAGAGAAAATGATATAATCAAAATAAAAATTAATAATTTTGAAATAACAATAAAATTAAA
>NC_029776.3:77044357-77044643 GCF_000817695.3 Arachis duranensis | reverse complement strand
CGAGATGCGCATGAGCCCAGCCACATGCTATCGTTTCTTCCTCTCGTCTCTCTATCTCTGGTGACTGACTGATGTACTCTGCCGGAGACCCAAAATCAGAAGAACACTCCCACACCGTCGACCCCCACAACACAAACCTATCATTTTTCTTCCAAAAACTCGCACAAATTCTTCATCCTCGCCCCCAATCTAAGCCCGTTTTTTCTTTCCTAAATTTCCCAATTTGTTTTTCCTTCTTCTCCCCTGTGATTTCTCATCGATTTCTCATCTGGGTACCCCCAAAGTT
>NC_029776.3:77017740-77044300 GCF_000817695.3 Arachis duranensis | reverse complement strand
AAGGGAACCAAGAAGAGGAAGAGTACGACGAAGAGGAATTCGGTTCTTCTAAGAAACAAGGCCCTTCCTCTGCCCCTAATAACGCCAATAACACCAACAAAGGCAACTCCCTTTTTTAATCATTTTTTTAGTGTAACATGTTAGGGCCTTGCTCTTATGTTAGCCTTAGATCCATTTGTTTGAAGGTGTTTTATGTGTGTCGTACGAGGTTGTGTGAAAAGGTGGTGTTGGTGGTTGTTTTTTCATTTCCCTAAATTATGTTTTGAATATGTTACGGTGACTATGTTGAGTTACAATTTTGAAGTTTTAATTTTGGGGGAAAATATGTTATATTTGGTGAATTTAATTATTATGTAGAGTTTGCTTCTTCATTTGTGATTTTGAGTTATTCTTAGGACAGATTTGCAGTTGTTATGTTTAGTTTCTGGTTTTGTTAATGCAGATGCCAAAGCTGTTGATAAAGCAAGCGTGATAAGATCAAAACATTCGGTGACTGAGCAGCGAAGAAGAAGCAAGATAAATGAGAGGTATGTGCAACGGGCCAGTGTCATAAGTTCAGTCCTCAGTGCCAGTGTATTTGATGTTGGAGCCCTCAACCATGATGGTAAATTGAAATGTTGTTGTGTGCTTCATGTGTTGTTCTGAGTGTAACTGACAGTGTTTTGAAGTGATTGATGGAATTTATTGAGATTTCTAGTGTAGATTGCCTGGAATTCAATTAAGAAATCAACTTTAGTTTATTATTGCTGGATTGTTTGAGGTTGAATGTAATTGTTTAATTCTCTGAATACTTCATTTTTGGCATGATTACATGTTGAAGTTGCTAATGTTGGCAAAAATGTTTGTGTTTTTTGGTTTTTGTTTTCATTCCTATGTTTTCTACTTTAACATTGTGTGAAGAAAATAACAGAAACAAGTGATGAAAGAAACGTTAGAGCACATTTGGTTTGTTTGACTTTCATTTCCATGGAAACCAAGGGTATCTTTTTTGGTTGCTTATAGATGTTATGTTTGGTTCACCAGCTTCATTTTAAGTTGTAGGGATTGTTTATGGAAATTTTGGAAATAACATCCGATAGTTTTCAGCATTTTCACATTAGTACAGTGGCAAATTTGTAGTTTCAGCCACTTTCTCCTATACCTGTGAGTGAGGTTTCACACATAGTGCCAAAGAGCCACCACTGACTCTCATTTGCACTTTCCTCCACCCTTATTCACCATTACGTCCCTAGACCCTACTGGCTTTGCTGTCAGCTTTTGGCCGTCAAGCTGTCAACACTGTTGGCATAGTTATCTGCTATGAAGGTGACTTGGCTTAGCACCTCCCTCCATTCCCTGTCTATTGGCAGCCCTTCCTTCCTGGTTGAGGTAGTAGATAGCCACATCCCTCCATAAGCACCACCACAACAGCATGGTCACTGATGCCAATCACGCCAGCAGTTGCAGTGTACTCCAAGCCAGGAATGAAGGGTATCTTGACTGTTTAGTGATGATGTCATTGGTTCTATCTTTGTTTTGAAATTGCATGGTTGGTTGGTTCCAATATTCACCAGATTTTTAAACTTACAAAAATGTGCAATGCTGTAGTATTCTTTTGTTGTGTTCACTATTTTGCTTTTTCTGTGTCAGATAGGGGATGGACAACTGGACAAGTTTGAATACTTGCATGTCGTTTAGGGTAGAAAACTGGGTTCAGAGAAATAAAATAGAAAACAAAGAATGAAAATACGAAATGTTTTCACAAAATCAAGTAAACAAGAAATGCAGGAGATAAAATCAAGAAACAAAGATAAATCCAAACAAATCCTGGGGACTTTTGGTTTCTTTCTTTCAACCTGATATGCTTTTAATTGAAATTACCATAATGTGTTGCTAAGCTGGATATTGGTGATCTATTTTCAGATTTCAGATATTGAGGGATCTCATACCTCATAGTGATCAAAAGAGGGACACAGCATCATTCTTACTGGAGGTACATCGTGATACAGAAAGCAAATAATAAGTTGTACTTTATCACTATTTAAATTAGGATAGGATATATCTTTAGAACTTGCTGATTTTTGCTTTCTTTTTTCAGGTGATTGAGTATGTTCAGTACTTACAGGAGAAGGTACAAAAGTATGAAGGCTCATATCAGGGTTGGGGTCATGAACCCTCAAAGTTGATGCCATGGGTAAATTACAGAAACTATAGAAACTATATTGTTTCTAGATCATGTACTTTTTGACTATATACAAATCCCTCATCGTATAGTACTTTCAAAGTAGCTGAGCCCAAATTCAGACCACTTTTCTTGTGTGGAGAAAACGATGATATGACATTTGGCTTAACTTAACCTATTATATGTAGTTGTGGTGGTTGTGCTCATATGTGTACATTCAGATGAAAAATAAATGACACTCAGAGTACAGAGTGAAATTGAAATTCAAGATTATGTTCTTGTTGATCATATCTGTTAGAACAGCTGTTTGGGTTTGTAATTTTTGTATATTTTATTATGCATTGTTTGCCAAATTAGTCACACTCATTTGATTTTTTAGTTTTGTTGTCATAAAAGTATATGGGTTAGTGTTCAAATTGGTCCTTGAAAAATTATGCACGAGTCAATTTGATCCCTAAAAGATTCAATGCTTCAATTTTGTCCCTAAAAGATACCAATGCTAGTCAAATTGTTCCTTAATTTTCAGCTGACATATTATGATATCAACGTTAAGTTCAATATAACCCATTAAGAATGTCGTATGTGGCAAATGTGACCTCACACGTCAACAATTATCAATGACACATCAACGGAAAGTTAATGGAATGACTAACTTGACTCACATTGGTATCTTTTAGGGACCAAATTGACTTATGCATGATCTTTCAAAGGCTATTTTGAGTATTAGCCCCTTATTCTCGAGTTGTGTCACTAATTGATTCAACCCTTTTCTGTATTTAAAATAAAATTAGGGATCTAGTTTCCTACTTGGATTTTAACTATATTAAATTTATTTCCTGCAAATGAGGCTTTCTACTTTTGCTATCTTATAGTGGACTTCGTTTAGTCCTATTGGCTATTGTTTTGGTTGAATACTGTACAGTATTTTATCATGATCTACCTAGTTTAATGTTAAACCTTTATTTTTATTTTTCTAAACTTGTTTACTCACCTTAATGTTGCAGAGAAATAGCCATTGGCGTGTGCAAAGCTTTGTTGGGCAACCACAAGCCATAAAGAATGGTTCAGGTCCTGTGTCACCTTTTCCTGGAAAGTTTGACGAAAGCAACATTAGTATCTCTCCAACTATGCTTAGCGGCAACCAGAATATGATAGACACCGATCAGGGTAGGGATATTGTCAGCAAAGCATCCGAAGGACAAACTGATTTAGCTAGCAAGGGAATAGCTCTGCCCTTGGGTATGCACCCAAACATGTCTATTCCTGTCAGAAGCGATGGTGTACTTTCACATCCTCTACAGGGATCTGTTTCAGAAGCGCAGTCAACTGAGTGCCCTGCCGCTAGTGAACCACTGAGCCAACAGGACGAGCTGACTATTGAAGGAGGGACAATCAGCATTTCTAGTGTGTACTCCCAAGGGTGGGTGCTTACTTTTTCTTTTGTTGACTTTTTGTAACTGTCTATTGTTGCTGCATGGTTTGTTTAATGGGAACCACTTAACCTTCTATTAGCTCTTCCCCTTGTCTTTAAAATTTAAAGTTTGCAAATAGAAACTGTGATATAAGGACTAAATATATTGGCATTTGCATTAAAAGATGGCCATTGTTGATACTGTGATGCTTGTAGTGCTGTAAAGAATTCCAATGGTTATGAATACGAGTATGGCTTGAATGAAATTCTAATCTTCTCGCATTTGTTTATAAGGCTATTTATCAGCTTTAGTAACAATTATTAAAATGATTTGAAGAACAGGTTGTTGAACAATCTGACTCAGGCACTACAGAGTGCTGGTTTAGATCTATCACAGGCCAGCATTTCGGTTCAGATTAATCTTGGAAAACGAGCAAACAATGGACCAAGCTGTGGGACCTCTTCTCCCAAGGTATATATAGGCTATACCATATATAGCGTATCTTACTTGTTCCTTTCGTCAGCAAGATGTCCAAGATAAATTTTTATTTTTATTATTTTATTTTATTTTTTGATGCAATCTATGGAACATTGTATATAAAATTAAGATCATCATATGAATTGGAATTCTATTTGCCATCTTAGTAGTTAATAGACTGTTATTGGCAGGGACTAATACCTTTCAAAGTTTTTATTTTGCTGGATTGAAACCCAAAAAACAGGGATTTAGCTAAAAAAGTGCCTTATCTTTTTAGTAGCATTCAATAAAATTTTTCTTTTATGGTGCTCTTAACCAATTCCCTTAGGTCAAGACCCAAAATTATAAGTATCAAACCAAAAACCAGATATTTTATAGGGACCAAAATCTTATTTCTGCCTAAATTTTAATATGCTTGAAGTGGAATTTCAACATAGTTAGGGCTTGAAAATTATGCACTAGTGAAGATCACTTATTGGAAAATAATTATGTTTGGTGTGTCTTTAGTTGGTTCTAGTTCTGGAGTTTTGGGCAGGCAAAAACTATTTCTTGTCTTCCATCATGATCCTCATACATTTTTTTGGGTCTGCATTGTCATACCTGCGTACTATGTATAAGTAATAAGGTTACATATTTTAAATACAAGCCAGTTATAAAGGGAGCCATTCTTTAATCAAAGATTCCATCCCCCTTTGCTGTGCTCAGAATATATATTGTACGAATAATCTACTTAAGTGGTAACTATTTGACTTAAAAAAATTGATCAATGTAATGTTTAATTCAAATTTAAACATAGTTGGCATTTGCCTTGAAACCTAAGATTGAGAATTACTTGGTTCTGTGGTGAATGCTTGCTGATTTGTGGTTTCAAACTTCTAATGCTACTTTACAATAGAGTGCTGCAAGAGATGTATAGTGTGTGAGACGAATTCAATTGGATGAGGCATGGACATGTAACATGTATTCAGTTATTCATAGGTAGTGACCTATACTTTAGATACCATGCTTAGTTAACGGTAGTTAGAACCTTACATTTGCGATTTGAGTCTCTCAATTTGATAGGATTTAACATGCTATCGGTATGTTTTATCATGTTAGTGTATCTCAAATGTGTATGATTCTTACGGTACATGTATGATTCGATGTGATTTATATCACTGATATGATTCATACTCGGGGATATGATGATGCATTTTGATTCCGTTTTAGTCTAGATTTTATTTTATTTTTCCGTGTTGTGCAGAATCACGACATGGTTCCTTCCAGCAACCAAGCTTTTGCACAGTTTAGAGATGCAGGCAGTGAAGACTCGGACCAAGCTCAGAAACGTCTGAAAACATTCAAGTGATTTCTCCAGGCTTTTCGGCAACTCCTGCAGGGGTCATCCAGAATCTGCACTGGTTCCCGACGTGGTATATCCTTCTGTTAATGTACATCCTTGGCCAGTTTCTAATTCACTTACGAAGGAGGTCATTTTGGAAACAAAAACCTAAGAACGCAAATGTTATTGTGGGAATATTGTTGAGATGACTTATGTGACTGGACATGTCATATGCCATATCTTGTATTTTGTTTGTATGGTACATATTATAATTATAGTTAGTGTTATGTAGCTTTTGGGTTGGTAAATTTGTGTTAAATACTTCCATTTCTTTGGTGTATGTATCCTATTCCTAGGCAGCAAAACTGCATAAGTACTCAACATTAGTTTGATGTTGAGGAATTATCTTTTCAGACTTCCAGGCTTCCAGCGGTAATTTTTTATCCAAAATAAAAAATAAATTGATAGCTACTTTGCTTCCCAATAAGACAATTTTCATGAATAATGGTAAAAGTTACCTCAGTAGACCGAATTATTCTTGCCGAAAAAGAATAGATTTTGTTCTGAGGGTTATCTAAAACTGGGTTGTGTTTGGGTCTAAACGTGAAGTCCAGGCTTTTTCTGTGACAGCGTTCGACTTGTATTGAAGTTGAGGTGTTACCGTCCGAGTTCTTCGTAAAGAGGTGGGAGGTGGTATATGCCGTCCAAGGTTTTAGACAGATGTTTAGTAGATTGGGTTCTGAATATACCTGAGGATGTTAGCGTATTTATAGTAGAATAGTTAACCACCTTTTAGAGTAGTTCCACCTTTGATAGTGGATAGCCATTTCCTTTTGATAGAAAAGTTGTTGACATCTCTTTCTATATGGATAGGAGATATCTTAAGAAGTAGTTATTTAGATAAGTAGGTCTTTATACAACTGTCGTTGCGCTCGATCTCTATGAGGTTGGGTAGGTGCGGAGGAGGCCTGATCTCTTGTGTTGGCCTATATTCTTTTTGGGCCTAGCTTTATTTTGGACCAGAGTATGAACAGTGCCCCTACTTGAGTATGAGCTTTTAGAGGTCAGACTCGAATATTTGTAGTTCAGACTAGTTACTTGTGGATTCGAACATTGGTGTCCCTTGGTGTTTTTTCCCTTAAATTTTAAAAAACATGGGGTGCTAGATTCTAAAAATTTTAAGTTGTGTCTTTTATTTGTTTTTCTCTTTCATCATTAAATTCAAAAATAAAAAATATCCTTTCTACTTTTATTTTAACTATATTTTTGAAATTTTTAATTAAAAATTCTGATTTTAATTTCAAAATTTTTATCTTATCTCATCTTAGTTGTAAAATTTCAAAAATCAAATCTTTTCAAAATTAAAAATAATATCTTTTCCAAAGATCTTATCTTTTTCAAAATCAAATTTCAAATATGATCTTTCTAAAATCTTTTTCAAAATTTTTTTGTTTTTTATCTCATCTTTTCTACCTTCAATTTTTAAAATCAATTTTTTTTTCAAATCTTTTCAATTTCTTATCTTATCTTTTCTAATTTCAAAATCTAAAATTCAAATCTTTTCATATCTTATCTTTTATCTTACTTTAAATTCAAATATTTTCTTAATTAATTAACTATCTTCTCTCTCTTCTTTTTCAAAACTACCTAACTAACTCTTCTCTCTCTAAATTTTTGAAAATTACTTCTTCTATTTCTCTTCCCTCTTTTTCGAAAAACAATAATTAAAATTCAAATCTTTTTAATTTAATTAAACTTAATTTTCAAAAACAATTAATAAATAAAATAAAAATAAAAGTATTTTATTTCTTATTTATCTTTTCTATTTATACCTCTTCTCCTATTCACTTCCATTTATTCAAACTCTACTTCTCTCTCTTCTTCCATCTTTACTTTTCTTTCTCTCTTCTTTCTTTCCTTGTTCACATCTAACTGGAAGCTCTTAGTCCAAGTGGCACAAAAAGCTTTCTTCCTTTCTCTCTTTTCTTCTTTTCTTGTTTATGACCAGAAACAAGGATAAAGAACCCCTCTTGACTCCTGATCCTGAACATGAGAAAACTCTAAGGAGGTGTTTACAACAAGTTAAAGCACAACACTCCGGAAGAGACCTTTCAGAAAGTTTTTGAACAAGAAAGGGAAGACATGGCTGAACCCCAAGAGGAAGCAAGAAAGGTTCTTGGTGACTACACTATACCTACCTCTGACTTATATGGCAGAAGCATCTTTGTACTTGCCATTGGAGCTAACAATTTTGAGCTTAAGCCTCAGTTAGTCTCTCTTTTGCAACAGAATTGTAAGTTTCATGGACTTCCATGGAAGATCTATATCAGTTATTAGCTGAGTTCTTGCTAATCTGTGATACTGTAAAGACTAACGGAGTAGATTCTGAAGTCTAGAAACTTATACTCTTTCTCTTTGCTGTAAGAGACAGAGCTAAGATATGGTTGGAGTCCCAACCACAAGAGAGTTTGAACTCTTGGGAAAAGCTGGTTAATGCTTTTCTTGCTAAATTCTTTCTCCCTCAAAGGATGAGCAAAATTAGAGTGGATATTCAATCCTTCAGAAAAAGAGAAGGTGAATCTCTCTATGAAGCTTGGGAAAGATACAAGTAACTGGTCAGGAGATGTCCTCCTGACATGCTCTCAGAATGGTCTGTCATAGGCGTGTTCTATGATGGCTTGTCTGAGATATCCAAGATTTTATTGGACAGCTCTGCAGGTGGATCACTCTACTTGAAGAAAACACCTGCAGAAGCTAGATAACTCATTGAGATGGTTGCTAACAACCAGTTCATGTACACTTCTGGAAGAAATCCTGTAAACCATGGAAACTCTCAGAAGAAAGGAGTTCCAAAAATTGATACTCTGGATGCCATACTAGCTTAGAACAAGATCTTGACCCAACATGTCAATATGATCTCCCAGCACTTGACTGGAATGAAAACTGCAGCAGGCAGTACTCAGGAAGCCTCTTCTGAAGTAGAAGCTTATGATCCTGATCAACCCACCATGGAGGAGGTGAACTACATGGGAGAACCCTATGGAAACACCTATAATCCTAACCTTTCATGGAAGGATCAACAGAAACCTCAACAAGGTTTCAATAACAATCAAGGTAGAAGGAACCAGAATAGGTTCAACAACAGACCACCATTCCTTTCTTCTCAAGGGAATATGGAAACCTCTAAGCAAAACCTTTCTGACTTAGTCACTCTGGTTTTCAGCCTCTCTAAGACCACTCATAGTTTCATGAATGAAACAAGGTCCTCCATTAGAAATCTGGAGGTACAAGATGGTCAACTAAGCAAGAGGAACCCTAAGGCTCCTCCTGACACTCTTCCAAGCAACACTGAGGTGAACCCAAGAGAAGAGTGCAAGGCCATAACCATGGAAGTAGAGGCTGAATCTGGAGAGAATGGGGTGACGTTGAACGCTAGTGAAGGACATATCACTGGGCGTTCAATGCCCAATCTGGCAGCATCCTGGCAGCAGAGCTGGCGTTGAATGCCAACCAGAGAGTACTGGCTGGGCGTCCAACACCCAAACACCCAGGAACTCTAGCACTGAACGCTAGTGAGGAACCCCTCACTAGGCGTTCAACGCCCACACACCCAAGAAGCTGGCGTTCAACGCCAGCCAGGACATCCCTGCTGGGCGTTCAACGCACAAAATGGTAGAGGGACTGACATTTAACGTCAGTAAGGGTGCACATCATGTGCCTTTAACGCCCAATAAGCTAACAGAGCTGGCGTTAAACGCCAGTGAAAGCACACCTTCTGAGTGCTTGAGTCCCACTCAAGAAACCTCTATCCCAGAACCAAAGGAAGCAAAGGCTCACATAAAGACCATAGAGGTTCCTTTGCATGCACTTATGCAGTGCAAAATTTTTGATGACTACTTATCCTCTGATGAGGATGAAGACACTAGGGAAGAGCAAGTTGCTCGGTACCTAGTAGCTCTTATAAAGCTGAATGCCAAGTTATTTGGTTCAAAGCTTTTAGAGGAAGAACCTGCACTGCTTACCAAAGAACTCCATGCTTTGGTTTAGTAGAAGCTACCTCAGAAGCTTCCAGATCCTGAATGCTTTCTGATTCTTTGCACCATAGGCACCATGACCTTTGAAAAGGCTCTGTGTGACCTAGGGTCAAGTATCAACCTCATGCCGCTCTCTGTAATGGAAAGTTGGGAATTTTTGAGATATAAGCTGCAAATATCTCATTAGAGATGGCAGACAAGACAATGAAGAAGCCATATGGCTTAGTAGAGGATGTTTTGGTAAAAGTTGAAAACCACTACATTCCTGCAAACTTTATAGTCTTGGACGTAGGAGAGGATGAGGATGACTCTGTCATCATTGGAAGACCTTTCCTAGCCACTGCCAATGCTATCATTGATGTGGCTAAGGGAGAACTGACTCTACAAATAGGGAAGGATCACATCTTATTTAAGATGCCTTATCCCAATTCTCCCTTAAATAAAATAGAGATAACTGTGCAACACCTAGTATTCCAACCCTCTCTTTCTGTGCAGAGTATTACAGAGCCCACATACATCAATTCTAAGTTTGGTGTTGGGCAGCTATCAACAAGCTCTAAGCACAAAGGTACTAAAAAGAAAGTACCTAAAGGTTGGAGCGACAAGAAAGTCCCAACTAAAGGCCTCTCACTTGGCATGAGAGTTGTCTTCACCAAGAAGTCAGTCTTACCACATACAGTGAATCGCATCCTGTCTTTAGAGCATGTGGAGCTCATTCATGAGAAGATAGGAAGAAAATTCAATGTCAGGGACGAAAATCTGAGCTCATACTCACCTCCATAAGGAGCTAACCGTCAAGCTAATGACGTTAAAGAAGCGCTAGTTGGGAGGCAACCCAACCTTATTTAATTATTTTTATCATTTTATTTTTAGAGTCATGATCATGTGCATCAGACAGAACAGTGACAGAATTCACAGCAGTGAAAATAGAACACTCCGGATAGAGTGTTAGTAAAAGTTGAACGCCAGCCAGGATATCCCTGCTGGGCATTCAACACCCCTCATGGGTAGCATTGCTGGCGTTAAACGCCAGCTAGGGAGCAGCCCTTAGGTGTTCAAATGCTAGTGTAGAGAATCAGGGAATCTGATTCCCTAGCCTCTCAAGACCAGTGGGTCCCACAGCATCTTCACCTACCCCACTTGCTTTCACACTTCCCCATATATACTTTCCTATAAACCCTAACCCAATCACATCCATACCACTTCCCCACAATCATCACAACTCCCACCAACCCCCCACCCACTTCAAAATTAAATTTCTGACCCAAAACCCTACCCATGACCAAACCTAACCCTACCCACTCCCTATAAATAACCCTATTCATACCCCTTCATACACACACCTCTCATACCCTTATACACCCCACTTGGCTGAGAGCCATCTCTCCCTCTATCTTCTTCTATTTCCTTCTTATTCTACTTCATTCTTCTCTTTACTTTAATTTTTCTCGAGAATGAGCAAAGTTTTAAGTTTGGTGTTGGAAAGGCATAGCTTTTTTCTTTTCATTACCATTCATGGCACCCAAGGTTGGAGAACCCTCTAGAAAGAGGAAAGGAAAGGCAGTAGCCACCTCCTCTGAATCTTGGGAGATGGAGAGATTCATCACCAAAGCCCACCAAGACCACTTCTATGAAGTAGTGGCAAAAAAGAAAGTGATCCCTGAGGTCCCTTTCAGACTCAAGAATAATGAGTATCCGAAAATCCGAAGAGAGATCCGGAGATGAGGTTGGGAAGTCCTAACCAATCCCATTCAAGATGTTGGGATTCTAATGGTGCAAGAGTTCTATGCTAATGCATGGGTTACTAAAAATCATGACACTAGTGTGAATCCAAATCCAAGGAATTGGAGCTCCATGGTCCGAGGAAGAATCTTAGATTTTAGCCCGAAAAGTGTGAGGTTGGCATTCAACTTACCTCTAATGCAAGGAGATCCTCATCCTTACATTAGGAGAGTTAACTTTGATCAGAGATTGGATCAAGTGCTCTCAGACATCTGTGTGGAAGGAGCACAGTGGAAAAGGGATTCCCAAGGCAAGCCCATTCAACTAAGAAGGGTTGAAATTAAGCCCATAGGTAAAGGATGGTTAGAGTTCATCCAAAGATCCATCATCCCCAGTAGTAATCAGTCAGAAGTGACCATTGACAGTGCTATCATGATCCATTGCATCATGATTGGAAGTGAGGTGGAAGTGCATGAGGTGATTCCTCAAGAATTGTACAAGATAGCTGAGAAGCCTTCCACCAATACAAGGTTGGCATTCCCACACCTCATCTGTCATCTATGCAATTTAGCTGGAATTGTCATAAATGGAGACATCTCCATTGGGGAGGACAAGCCCATCACTAAGAAGAGGATGGAGCAAACTAGACAGCATGCACAAGAGCCTGTGTTGCTGCCTCAATATGAGATCCCTGAGATGCGTCAAGGGATTTATTTTGCTCCTCAAAGCTATTGGGATCAATGGCAAACTTATCTTGGAGAACTGAGCACTAACATGGAGCAATTGAGGGTGGAACATCAAGAGTACTCCATCACCCTCAATGAAATACGAGAAGATCAAAGAATCATTAGAGAAGATGAAAGGGCTATGAGGGAAAAACAACTAAGGAAAAGAAGTGACATTGAAGATATCAAGCATCACATTGGATCCTCAAGGATAAGCACTAGTCGCCACCATTAAAGGTGGATTCGTTCTCTTTTACCTCCTTTCCCTTCTGTTATTTTTCTGTTTTCTGTTATGTTTTATCTATTCTCTTGTTCTAGTTGCATGATCATTTGCATTGATGTCTTAAAGTTGTAAAATATTCCATATATCTCTCACCTTACTTAAAAGAAAATTTTATTTGAAAAGAATTGAGAGATGCATGAATTTCAAGTTTAAAATAAGAATAGTTTAATTATGTTGTTATGGGGCAATGCTTTTGTTTTATGAATGTATGAATGAACAATGCATATTTGAAGTTGAAATTTATGAATGTTGGCTCTTGAAAGAATGATGATGAAAGTTAAATATTATTGATAATATGAAAAATCTCAAAAATTGATTCTTGAAGCAAGAAAAAGCAGCAAAAAGAAAAAAGAAAAAAGCATGTTGCAAAAGAAAAAAATAAATATGTGCATGCGAAAAAGAAAAAAATGGCAAAAAAGAAAAAAATAATAAAAAAAGCAGAAAAATCCATTACTGCAAAAAAATGCAGGAAAAGGAGGGCATATTGAAAAAACCTATAACCCTTTAAACCAAAAGACAAGGGTAAAAGGATCCACGATTTTGAGCATTAATGGATAGGAGGGTCCAAAGGAATAAAATCTTGGCCTAAGAGGCTAAACCAAGCTGTCCCTAACCATGTGCTTGTGGCATGAAGGTGTCAAGTGAAAAGCTTGAGACTGAGCGGTTAAAGTCATGATCCAAAGCAAAAAGAGTGTGCTTAAGAACTCTGGACACCTCTATCTGGGGATTCTAGCAAAGCTGAATCACAATCGAAAAAGGGTTCACCCAGTTAAAGTGTCTGTGGCATTTATGTATCCAGTGGTAATACTGGAAGACAAAGTGCTTAGGGTCACGGCCAAGACTTTGAAAGTTGTGTTCAAGAATAAAAAAGAACTTAACTAGGAGAGTAAATAATATCATCTGGATTCCAAGTTCCTAAAGATGCCAATATCTCTGAGTTTCAATGGATAGTGAGATGCCAATATCTTAATTTTATTTTTTATCCTACTGTGTTTTTAGTTGCTCGGGGACAAGCAACAGTTTAAGTTTGGTGTTGTGATGAGCGGATATTTTATACGCTTTTTGCCATCATTTTCATATAGTTTTTAGTATGTTTTGTTTAGTTTTTATTAAATTTTTATAGGTTTTAGTGTTAAATTCACATTTTTGGATTCTACTATGAGTTTTTGTGTTTTTCTACAATTTCAGGTATTTTCTTACTGAAATTGAGGAGTTGGAGCAAAGGTCTGATTCAGAGACAGAGAAAGCACTACAGACGCTGTCTGGATCTGACCTCCTTGCACTTTGAAGAGCTTTTCTGGAGCTACAGAAGTCAAAATGGAGTGTTCTCAACGGCTATGGAAAGTGTTCTTCTAGAGCTTTCCATAATGTATAATAGTCCATACTTTGCTTCAGATTAGAAGGCTCAAAACTGGCGTCCAACGCTAGGTTCCTGCTTCCTTCTAGGCGTCCAGTGCCCAAAGAGCAGAGACCAGCGTCCAAACGCCTAAAGAGGATTCCCTAGCCAGCGTTTCATGCCCTAGAGACCTCATAGCACGTGGATCTCATCAAAGCTCAACCCAAATACTCACCAAGTGGGCTCCAGAAGTGGATTTTAGCACTAGATAGACTGTTTTACCCTTACTAGTCATCTGTTTAGTATTTAAGACTTATTTTACATCTCTCTAAAAGGAAGACACATACTTTACATGTTTTACATTGTATTTTCCTTTAAGTATGAGTTTCTAAACCTCCTAGGTTGAGGGGAGGAGCCCTACTGAGTCCTATGAATTAATAAAAGTATTACTGTTTCTTCTTCGATCCGTGTTTGATTTATTTCTAAGATGTATAATTGTTCTTCAACATGGTGAATAGGATGATCAATGATAATCAGCTCTGTTCATCATACTAAGATGAACATTCCTGACAAACACCCGCGTCTACTTGGGTTCGTGTGAATACGTGACTGGAAAGTGCGAGCCAACAAGTATGTTTTTACATCTCTCAGACGGCTAATCCACGACTTCGTTGGGGACTTCTCGAGACATCAGTTCAGCCAATTTCCAGGGAGATTAGGGTCTCCGTGGTATAGGCTAGAATCTAAAGAAGCAACATTCTCTGATTCGGAAGATTCAACCTTGTCTGTGGTGTTTTCAGTAGGATCGTGATAAACCTTAATTTTGTGGTTTATCTTGTGCTTAATTTGGAGGTTTTTGTCAATATTTCTCGCACTTATTCACAAGAAATGCATGGTTTTGTGTTCACTTCCTAATATTGCTCCATGATGGAAAACATGCTTATTTTGCCTTAGAATTGCCATAATTTGATCCTCTTTATTGCCATTCGATGCCATGACGTATTTGTTGAGTGATTTCAGAATTAATAGGGAAGAATGGCCTAGAAGAGAGAAAGAAAGCATGAACAAGAGGAAGGAACATGAAGATTTGGATTTTGGAAACTTCAGCACCGACGCGCACTTCACGCGCACCCGTGGATGAGGATAGCTGGAAGTGGCGCACAAGGATGGACGCATCCGCGCAGGCCAGAGAATTCCAACCGACGCGCGCGCACTTGGCGCGCACGCGTAGATCACAAAAGCAATCGGCGCACGCGCACGCGCGGGAAGCTGCACGTGACCTCATTAAAGGAAATCGTGTCTGGCGATTTCTGAGGCTCATGAGGCCCAATTTCAAGCTGTTTCTGTATGGAAAAAGATCCAAGGATGCTAGGGAGAAATGGGGGATCAATCATTTTACACTAAGACACATTTTCTAGTTTTTGGTTCTTTGTTCTTCTAGAGAGAGAAACCCTTGTTCTTCTCTAGATCTAGCTTTAATTTGATCTTCCCTTGTTAAACTCTGAAGTGGATCTTTTTAATTACTAGTTTTGATTGTTTAATTTGAATTCCTTAGTATAATTTTGCTTAGATCTTGTGTTAGTTTTATGGATTCTTGTCAATTGTTACTTTATACCCATTGCATGAATGTTGTGAATCTTGATTTGTTGATGTTACATTGATGATTTCTATGATTAATTGTGTTGTTTGAGTGGTTGTATGTTGATATTTGTTTGTGGGTATTTGTCAATTTCAATCCAATTGCAATTTGAACATGTCTTTTGTTAATGCTTACCATGTGTTTGATGAATTGTTTACCTTGATAATGGAGTAGTTCTTTTTACTCTTGGCTTAGGCCAAGGGAATTGGGTAAACTTGAGTCATTGGGTCTCATGGATTTGATGATTTGGGAACCCTTAGTGGTCAATTTGATAGCCATTGACACTAGCCTACTACTAGGTTAATTAGTAATGAGGTTAGACCTTATGGGTTGATGTTGACCAAACCATTTGACGTACTTCAAGTATAGAAGTAGACTTAGTGGGTTTGACTCCTTATAAGTGTCAAGATATGGTTATTAGACAAGGATAGTGACCCCAATTCCCATGTCTAGCCAAGAGTTGCTTTTATCATTCTTATTTGAAGACCCAAAAATCTTGATTGCTTTGCCTTAGTTATAGTTATTGTTTAGTTGAGAGTAGAATTATATTGAATGTTGTCTTCTTAGTTTGGAATTGCTCACATCTTGCTTAGTTATTGGAATCAGTTCCTTGCACTGTAAGATTACTTGTTTGCTAAGATTCCTAGTTTAATTCCCTACTCATGATTTACAACCCCGGATTTCTAACTAATGTTGAAGCATATGTTTGCCCATTCCTTGTGAGACGACCCGAGGTTTGAATACTTCGGTTATTTTATTGGGGTTGAACTTGTGACAACCTATCCCTTTCTAAATTTGATCCTCGAGGATTGTTGTTGGTAGAGTTATACTTGCAACGCAACTTTATTGAGAAATTCTCTTCCGACAAAGTCCACGAGCGCACCGATCAGATCGCCAGGAGAATGAACTATTAGAGCTTCACCCTTAGTCAGATTAGATTACTACGACCAATGGCGTTCAATCTATGATGGAGGAGATCAATGACCATGACCCATGGCGTTGATCACATACAGCCTTCCATTGATGAAATTACTCACAAGCAAAGAAGACAGTAATACCAGAGTTAATTTAGAAAGGCAAAGCAACTCCAATCCTCAACTATTTCCCTATTATTGATTTTAATATATGCAATATTCCTTTAATACAATTCCATATCCCACAACCTTCTGATTCACTTGACTAAGACCTACAAGATAACCATAGCTTGCGTCAAACCACAATCCTTGTGGGATCGACCTTGACTCGCTCAGGTATTACTTGGACGACCCAGTGCACTTGCTGGTACAACTGTACGAAAGTATGGGGATTCGTGCACCAATTAACAAGAGTTAATCCTATTTCGTCATCTCTAACATCAGAAGAAGGTACAATGTTATCTTCACATTGAGAGAAAGTTAACTAAGACTAGTTAATCTCAATCCATGAGTCCTAATCAACTTACTAATTGAATTAGCAAGAGATTAGAGTCAATGGAAACAATATTAACTATCAACTCTAGTCACCAACATAAGTTGTGTATTAATGACTCAAGATTGCATAATTTTTCTTTCTAAGCCAAGAATGCTCAAAAAGCTACTCTAACATCCAACCAAGCATTTTGTCAAACACTTGGAAGGCATAAAAGGAAAGCATAAAAAAAGTGCAAGAATAATAAATCTACAACTACCCAATGCAAGAAAAGTAACAATCAACAATTAAAGAAAACAATAATAACATGAAGAAACATCAAATTGCATTATGGAAACTAAATTCAATAAAGAGTTCATAAGTATAAAAGTGACATAAAACAAAAATTAACAATGTAAACTAAGAGAACAAAGATGTAGGAACAAAAAGTTGCAAAGAAAACTAGATGAAAACAAGAATTAAACCCTAGATCTAAGAGAGATTAACCTAATTCTAACATAATTCTAGAGAGAAGAGGGAGCTTCTCTCTCTAGAAAACTACCTAAAGCATGATCTTAAGCTAATCTAATTGCTTCCCCTTTGTCCCATCTTAAATTCTGCATCAAATAGCCTCAGAAATGAGTTGGACTTGGGCCTGGAAGGCTTAGAAATCGGCCCCAGCATGTTGCCTTTAATGAGGTCACGTGCCTAACGTCATGCGTGCGCGTGGTTGACGCGTGCGCGTGGCTTGCAAATTTCCTTCTCACGCGTACGTGTAGGTGACGTGTGCGCATGGCCATTAATGTCCTCCTCACGTGTACACATGGATGACGCGTGCGCATGGCCTTGAATCCTCCAAATGCTCATTTCTTTATGAATTCTCCACTTTGCATGCTTTTCTCTTCACTTCTTCCATCCAATCCTTGGCTTATTGGCGAACGGATTTTTGCTAGTAAAGAATTTTACAAATAAGTTCTCGTTGAAAGTATAGTTTCTAAACAAACAAGAATCCTTTCGTATAAAAGATAGTTTGTCACAAGTAACAAAAATAAAAATAAACCGAAGTATTCAAACCTCGAGTCGTCTCTCAAGGAATTGCAGGGAAGTGTGCTTATAATTGGTTATAGAAAAGTGTGTTTTCGGGGTTTTTAAGATAAGAAGCAACAATAGTAAATGGCAAAAGGAATAAACTAATAACTAGAAAATCTCTTGGCAAGGTATGAGAATTGGATGTCCTATCCTAGTTATCCTTATCAATTGTGATGAGAGTTGTCCATTGCTCCCACTTGGTCAACCTCTAACTATGAAGGTATGTCAAGTGGATAAATCAATTTGATTCCTCAAGTCCTAGTCAACTCCTACAGACAGACTAGAGTCATTGGAATTCAAATCAATTAGCAAACATAACAATTATCCATCAACAAAGAAGTTTGATAACTCAAGTGTTACCAATTACTCAACCAAGCCAAGAACATAGAATCCTACTCTAACAACCTTCTAAGCATTTTGTCCAGCACTTGGCAGGTATAAAATAAAAGCATAGAAAAGCAATAATAGAATATTAAATCCAAACAATCAATTGCATTAATATGGAAATTGAATCTAACATCAAAAGTTCACAAACTAAAGTAATAACAATGAGTAATCAGTAAGAGTAGAAGATAAATCCTAAATCATAAAACCTAGAGAAAGGAGAGAGCATCTCTCTATAAAAACTACATCTAAAACCTAAAATTGTGTGAATGAGAAGTCAACGAATGAATGAATGGATTCCCCCACTCTGTAACCTCTAATATGTGTTTTCTGGGCCGAAAACTGGGTCAAAAACAGCCTAGAAATCGCTGGGGGCGAATTCTGATACGCTGAGTTTTCCGCAGATGCGTGCGTACGCGCCAGGTGCGTGTGCGCACCGATGAACTTTTCGCCAATGTGTGCGTGCGCGTGATGTGTGTGTGCGCGCCCCTAAATGCCAAATCAACTATGAAAAATTATATATTGTTGCGAAGCTCCGGATGTTAGCTTTTCAACGCAACTAAAACTGCTTCATTTGAACCTTTGTAGCTCAAGTTATGATCGATTAAGTGCGAAGAGGTCAGGACTGGCAGTTTTGAAGTTCCTTCAGCTTCTTGTATTCCTTCCACTTTTGCATGCTTCCTTTCCATCCTCTAAGCCATTCCTGCCCTATGAACCCTGAAAGCACTTAACACACATATCATGACATTGAATGGAAATAAGAGAGGATTAAAATTAGCTAAATTAAGACCAAAGAAACATATTTTCAATCAAGCACAAGATGTACCACGAAATAGTGGTGCATTAAATCTCCCCACACTTAAACATTAGCATGTCCTCATGCTAAGCTCAAGAGAAGCTATAAGAGAGTGAAGAGGAATAATGTAATGTATGAAATGAAACCTATCTATATGAATGCACTAAATGTGAAATGCTTCTACCTACTTGGTTAAAAGTAAATAAATCTTTTAAGAACAAATATAAATTGAGTTTCACTAATTCAAATCATAAAAATGAATTACAAATAACTTGCAAGAAGAAGATAGCTCATGAAAGCCGGGAACAAGGAATCAAGCATTGAACCCTCACTGGTAGTGTATATGCACTCTAATCTCTCAAGTGTCTAGGGTTGATCACTCTACTCTTCTCTAATCATGTTTTCTAAAACTTTGTTCTTCATCTAACCAATTAACAAATATTTAGTATACCAATGCAAACATCATGAGGTCTTTTCAAGGTTGTAATGGGGCCAAGGTAAGGGTGAGGATATATGTATGGCCAAGTGAGCTAAAATATGATCATGCTAGCTACCCATAATTCCCACTTTTGTATCACATACTCGTGTACCAAATTTTGTTTAATTTCGCCACCTATGTATTGATCTTTTATTAAACTTAGCATTGGGGTAATTTTGTCCCCTTATTTATTTATTTATTTATATTGTTTTTTTTTTAAAGCAAATATAACATATCAATGCACATAGGTATTTGATTTTTCTGGTTCCACATGAGTAGGTACCCAAATTCCCGATATTTACATAAAGTAGAAACATAACACATTCCCATTAACCCAGGTTCCCACAGTTCTCTACACTTAATTGATACACAATCTCTATCTTAAGCTAACCAAATATTCAATTGGGATAAGTAATTATTTTTCCGCTTAAGGTTAGTGATGTGGTAAAATATAGAACAAATGGGGACTAAAAGGCTCAAAGTGGCTAACAAAGATAAATGGAATGGTAGGCTATTTGGGATAAGTGAGCTAATAGCAAATGATGGCCTCAATCATATGTATGCATGTAACTACACTAAACAATGGACATATAGACTGGAACAAAGCAAAGATTGCAATCATAGAGAAGGAAACACACAAGAATAAAATATTATAGTTAAATAATGTAACCATGTAATTAAGCTCAAATCTCACGGGTTGTGTGTTCTTAGCTATAATTCATGTTCCAAATTACAATCTCCAAACAAGTTTAACACAAATTTTCAATTTAAATTAGTGAAATACTATAAAATAGGGTCTTGAAAAAAAACTAATTACTTTAATCAAGTGGTGGTAAAATATGCACAAAATCAAACAAACATGCAATCAAATATGCAAATGCAACAACTTAGTAACTGATGAGCGGATAATTTATACGCTTTTGGCATTGTTTTTAGGTAGTTTTTAGTAGGATCTAGCTACTTTTAGGGATGTTTTCATTAGTTTTTATGCTAAATTCACATTTCTGGACTTTACTATGAGTTTGTGTGTTTTTCTGTGATTTTAGGTATTTTCTGACTGAAATTGAGGGACCTGAGCAAAACTCTGATAAAGAGGCTGACAAAAAACTGCTGATGCTCTTGGATTCTGACCTTCCTGCACTCGAAATGGATTTTCTGGAGGTACATAACTCCAAATGGTAAGCTCTCAATGGCGTTGAAAAGTAGACATCCAGAGCTTTTCAGAAATATATAATAGTCTATACTTTATTGGAGATTAGACGACGCAAACTGGCACTCAACGCCAGTTCCATGCTACATTCTGGAGTCAAACACCAAAAACACGTCACGAACCAGAGTTGAACGCCAAAAACACATTACAACTTGGTGTTCAACTCCAAGAGAAGCCTCTGCATGTGTAAAGTTCAAGATCAGCCTAAGCACATACCAAGTGGGCCCCAGAAGTAGAGTTCTGCATCAATTACTTATTTCTGTAAACCCTAATAGCTAGTCTAGTATAAATAGGACTTTTTACTATTATATTCAGTGTCTTTTGACTGTCTAGTCTTTTGACCATTGGTCCTTCTCCCTATTTTCGAATTCATATCATATTATGGGGGCTGGCCATTCGGCCATGCCTGGACCATCACTTATGTATTTTCAACGGTGGAGTTTCTACACACCATTGATTAAGGGTGTGGAGCTCTGCTGTACCTCGAGTTTTAATGCAATTACTACTATTTTCTATTCAATTCAATTTATTCCTGTTCTAAGATACCATTCGTACTTCAACCTGATGGATGTGATGATCCGTGACACTCATCATCATCCATCCTTATGAACGCGTGCCTGACAATAACCTCCGTTCTACAAGCGAGAGCTAGAGTGTGTATCTCTTGGATTCCTGATGCACGATTCATGGTTGCCCTCACCTGACAAACGAGCCTTCCATTCCGTGAGATCAGAGTCTTCATGGTATAAGCTAGAATTGATGGCAGCATTCATGAGAATTCGGAAAGTCTAAACCTTGTCTATGGTATTCTGAGTAGAATTCTGGGATTAAATGACGGTGATGCCCTACATACAGCTTGCCATGAAAAGGAATAAGAAGGATTGAAGGAAGGCAGTAGGAAAGCAGAGATCCAACAGGGACAAAGCATCTTCATACACTTATCTGAAATTCTCACCAATGATCTACATAAGTATTTCCATCTTTATTTTCTGTTTATTTATTATTATTATTCAAAAACTCCATAATCATTTATTATCCACCTGACTGAGATTTACAAGATGACCATAGCTTGCTTCATACCAACAATCTCTGTGGGATCGACCCTTACTCACGTAAGGTTTATTACTTGGACGACCCAGTACACTTGCTGGTTAGTGATGCGAAGTTGTAAAGAAAGTGCTGAGTTAGTAGATGCGCATACCAAGTTGAATGCCATTGTTAGAGATCACAATTTCGTGCACCAGGACTAAAGAAAACTAAATTTTTGTTCCTCTCTTGGCCGGTGTCTTTGTAGAGGCTTTCTCTTTACCCTTCTTGGTGGCCATCCTGAAAGAGGGGAAAAGGAAAGGGACATGTAATTCAAATAGCTAGAACCGGGAGGAGGTAGGTTCAAGTGATAATCAATGCCAAGGTAAAGGATAATGTCTAAAATACATGGTCGCGACTACATACAAATAGGACATCAATTTAAGGCAATGAAGGCATATTAGAGCAGCTAGATGCAAGAGGTTTAAAAGCATGCAGGCAAAGGCATGAGAAGCATAGGTCAAGCATCAATAGAAACAATGAATATCACATGTAACAAAATAACAATCATGTTTATGTGTGACAATTAAGTTCAATATATAAAGGATTGCATGGTTTTTGTGAAAAATAGGCATTTAAAGTAGAAGGATAGAATAAATAAGAGTACATAATGCCATAAGGATCTTTTCACAAACACTTGGTATACATGTAAAACATGTAAAGTGGAGTAATTAATCCAAGCTTGAAAGCAACCCAAACTGAATAATGTCAATTGTCAAATCAATCCTCAATATATCCGCAAGCAAAGATAGAAGAAAGCAATTACCCAATTAAATTACCAACACCAATCATAAGAATGCAAAAATAGATAATGAATAAGAGAGAAGAAGAAGAACAAAGAATAAAGAAGAAAGAAGAAAGAACTAGGATTGAGAGAGAGGTAGGATTTGGGGGGTGGGAAAGAATGAAAACTGGCAGTGCTGGGATTTAGTGGTGCGGCGCAACCGATGCGCATGCGTACTACGTGCGTCCACATGGGTTGCGCAAAAGGAAAGGGACGTGGGGGCATCCAGTACGCGGACGCGTGGGTCAGGTTGTGCCATTGGCGCGAGTCCAGCCTTGCGCTCGCACAACTCTCTGGTCAGTCTGGGCTTACGCCGATTTTCTCATGCACGCGGACGCGCCAAGGGCGCGGATGTGTGGGTCGCCAAAAGTGGACACGATGCATGCGCATACAATACGCATGTGGGTGGGTGGGATTGTGCCTAAGGAACGTTTCTTGCCCAGCTCCCGCGCCACTCTCTGTTCAATCTAACTCATGTCGCATCCACAAAGGACGCGAACGCGCACTAGGCGCTGGCGCGTCGACCCCCCACCCCTTTTTTTTGTGATGTAGTATGCAAGTGATGATGCATAATGAATGAAGGAACACTGATAAAAATAGAACAAAATAAAACTAAGAATGAAATGGAATGATCATACCACGGTGGGTTGTCTCCCACCTAACACTTTTAGTTAAAGTCCTTAAGTTGGACATTTGGTGAGCTCCTTGTCAGGGTGGCTTACGCTTGAACTCTTCCAGGAATCCCCACCAATGTTTGTACTTCTAGTAGTCTCTGGGATCCCAAACTAGGTGCATAAAGCCTTCAAGCAAGTGGAAGCAAGTAACAAAGCCCCAAAAGTATTGATTGTTGGAGTGAATTCCGGGGTCCCAAACCTTGCTTTTGCACCCGTCTTCTTGTTGAGCAATATTGTTCCATCCAGGTGGCAAGAAGTTTGAATTCTCACTGAAGCAGCCAAACAACATCCTAGACCCATTCAATTAAGCTCTACACCAACCTTTGCATTTAAACTTTGAGCACACAACCATGTTGAACATTGTTTGACAACTCAAACCATTAACCATCTTCCTCTTACTCTTAATGCCATAAAGAGCTCTAAGTTGACCATCCGTCTCTAGTAGCCCATATTCAAGTGGGAAAGTAAAGGTTAAGGATAAGAATTTTACCCACTTGAATATTGTATTGGATGGTAATGGCTTTGGGAGAGGTGCTTCCAATGATCTTGCAAGCTCTACTCCCTTGTGCTCTTCTTTGAATTCTTCCACCTCTTTGCAAGCTTCTTCAATATCAACTTCTTCCTCTTGGTAGCTTTCTTCCAATTCAATCTCTTCTTCATTGTTTACCAAGGGCATGGGAGGTTGTGCTTCTTCTTCCTTAATCTCCATATCTTGATCAACCTCTACAAAGTCTTTAACCATGATATGTCTTGGAGGTTGTACACCTTCCTCAACATCAACATCAAACACCTTGGAAGGAGACTCTATGACTTGACTTTCCCATGGAGGTTCCGCATCTCCTAAGTCTTCAACCATTTCCTCTTTAACTATTGCGGCTTTGTCCAGTTGTTTTAGCATAAAATCATACTCCTTCTTGATGATTTCCTTTCCATGACAACTCTCTTCAACTACTCCTTCATCTTCAAGGGTCTCTCATACCTCCACATTTTGGGCCTCCTCTTGCCCCTCTGGAAATAAGGCTGCGTGTAACCGATCCATTGCGTCCCTAAGCCGATCCCTATTCTCTTGTTCCATGTCAATAGCATCATTGGGATCATGTTGCTCTTGGATTTATGGATGTGGGTGCTCTTCCATGGTGGGTGGTGATGGGATGGAGAGATCATTATGTGGTTGAGAAGGAAGTGCACTAGAACTTGAGGGTTGAGTATTCAAGGTAAAGGATTGGTCCATGCAGGATATAAGATTTTGGAGTTTAGAGGTAAGACCAATGAGAGAGGTAAGTATGTTCTCCATGGAGGTTTGGGGTGGATAGGAGGGTTCATTATTTTGGAGAAAGGGTGCATGGTAGGAAGGTGGTTCTTCTTGGTAAGGGCATAGAGATGGTGAACACTGAGGTGGTGGCTTGACGAACGAATTCTTGTGTGGTCTAGAATTTTACAAATAAGCTCTCGTTGAAAGTATAGCTTCTAAACCAACAAAAATCCTTTCGTACAAAAAAAAACATGTTTGTCACTAAAGCAAACCCAGTAAAATTTATAACCGAAGTATTTAAACCTCGCGTTGTCTCTCAAGGAATTGTAGGGAGGTATGATTTATTATTGGTTATGGAAAAGTAATTTTTGGGTTTTTTGAAAGGTTTGAACAAGAAATTTAGATGGCAACAAAATAAATTAATAACTAGAAAAACTCTTGGTAATGTATGAGAACTGAAAATCCCATCCTAGTAATCCTTATCAGTTGTGATGAGAATTGTTTATTGCTCCCACTTACTTAACCCTTACTAAATAAAGGAAAGTCAAGTGGACTAATCAGTTTGATTCCTCAAATCCTAGTCAACTCCCATGGAAAGACTAGCGTTAGAGGAATCCAAATCAATCAGCAAATTCCTATTTTTAATCAGCACAGAGTTTGATAACTCAAGTGTCACCAATTACTCAACCAAAGCCAAAGGGGGAAAAATCCAAATTATTTATATCATAAATAAAAGAAAGCAATCATAAATATGAAATACCTCAAATTATATTAAAGATAAAATCAAATCTAACGTGGAGTTCATAAATAAATTGGGAAAATAAACGAACTAAAGTCATAGAATAGATAAAAGTAGAAGAGAAACTAAATTAAAGGAACAGTGAACCAGGAATGAAGAAGAAGTAAACCTAACCTAAGAGAAATCCTAAATCCTAAATCCTAAGAGAGATGAGAGAGCCTCTCTCTCTAGAAAACTACATCTAAAATCTAAAATTGTGAAGAATGAATGTTGTATTGAGTCTATGCATGTTCCCTTGCTTTAGTCTGTATTTCTGGGCTGAAAACTGGGTCAAAACACGGCCCAAAATCGCCCACAGCATTTTCTGTTAATTCTGCAGATCGCGCATGTCACGCATACACGTCAGTCACGCGTTCGCGTCATTGGTCGTTTTGGCGTGTCACGCGTTCGCGTCAAGTACGCACTCGCGTCATATTGCAGAACTCTAATCCACGCGTACGCATCAGGCACGCGCACGTGTCACTGCAGTTTTCTCCATGTCGCGCGCACGCGTGAGCCATGCATGCGCGTCGCTGCTTGCTGGTTATCTCCTTAGTTTTTTGTGTTCCTTCCATTTTTTGCAAGCTTCCTCTCCATCCTCTAAGCCATTCCTGCCCTATAAAGACTGAAACACTTAACACATGGATCACGACATCGAATGGTATAAAGGAGAGTTAAAATACACAAATTAAAGACTTCTAGGAAGCAAGTTTTCAACCATAGATCAAGATTAGGAAGGAGTTGTAAAGCCATGCAAATCATATGAATAAGTGGGTAAAGACTTGATAAAAACCACTTAGTTAAACACAAGATAAACCATAAAATAGTGCTTTATCAAACTCCCCACACTTAAACATTAGCATGTCCTCATGCTTAGCTCAAGGAGATAAAATAAATGAGTAGGTAAAAGTAAGATTCATGCAATGCAATGCAACCTATGTATGAATGCAACTATATGATTCTGTCTACTTGGTTAAAAGTAAATAAGATCTTTAAGACAAACATAAATTCAAATTTCACTAATTCTAATCATATACTAAAAGACAAGTAAACTTGTAAGAAGATAGCTCATAAAAGCAGGGAACATAGAATCAAGCATTGAACCCTTACTGATGGTGTATATGCAGTCTATTCACTGAAGTGTATAGGGTAATCACTCTTGTCTTTCCTAGTCATGCTTTCTAAACTTTGTTCTTCACCTAACCAATCAATAATATTTAATGTACCAATGCAAACATCATGAGGTCTTTTCAAGGTTGTAATGGGGCTAAGGTAAGGGTGATGATATATGTATGGCTAAGTGAGCTATAATATGAATCTTTGATTAACCTAAGTTCTCACCTAACACACACACACTCTATGTAATTCTAAATTCATGCCTAGCTACCCAAAATTCCCACTTTTTGCATTACATACTCATGTATCAACTTTTCTTTAATTTTATCACATATGCATTGATCTTTTATTAAACTTAGCATTGGGGGTAATTTTATCCCCTATTTATTTATTTATATTATGTATATATATATATAT
>NC_029776.3:77010751-77011052 GCF_000817695.3 Arachis duranensis | reverse complement strand
TCCTACTCGGAATACCACAGACAAGGTGAGACTTTCCGGATTCCCAGGATCCTACTCGGAATACCACAGACAAGGTGAGACTTTCCGGATCCTCATAAATGCCGCCATCTATCTAGCTTATACCACGAAGATTCTGTTGGGGAATCTAAGAGATACGCATTCAAGTTCTGTTGCATGTAGAACGGAAGTGGTTGTCAATCATGCGAGTTCATAAGTGAGAATGATAATGAGGGTTACTTATCATCACATTCATCATGTTCTTGGGTACGAATGAATATCTTGGAATAAGAATAAGAGAGAT
>NC_029776.3:77007885-77008742 GCF_000817695.3 Arachis duranensis | reverse complement strand
AAAATTTGGAGGAAAATAAGGAAAAGTATTTTTTTTTATTTTTTGAAATTTTTAATTATGAAAGAGAAAAACAACAAAAATATTCAATGCATGAAATTTTTAGATCAAAACAATGAATGCATGCAAGGATGCTATGAATGTCAAGATGAACACCAAGAACACTTTGAATATTATGATGAACATCAAGAACATAATTTTGAAAAATTTTTGATGCAAAGAAAACATGCAAGACACCAAACTTAGAAATCTTTAATGCATGAAAAATATGAATGCAAAAATGCACATAAAAAACAACAAACAACACAAAACAAGAAATCATCAAGATCAAACAAGAAGACTTGTCAAGAACAACTTGAAGATCATGAAGAACACTATGAATGCATGAGATTTTCGAAAAAATGCAAGAAAAATTTTGAAAGCATGCAATTGACACCAAACTTAAAAATTAACACAAGACTCAAACCAGAAACACAAAATATTTTTGATTTTTATGATTTTCTAATTTTTTTGTATTTTTATTAATTTTTTTCGAAAACATTTTTGGAAAAACGGAAAAGAAAAGAAAAATTTTGAAAAAGATTTTTGAAAAGAAAATTACCTAATCTGAGCAACAAGATGAACCGTCAGTTGTCCATACTCGAACAATCCCCGGCAACGGCGCCAAAAACTTGGTGAACGAAATTGTGATCATATTCATTGTAATTGGATTTTAGAAATTGGCACGAGTGGACACAACTCCGTTCAACTAACCAGCAAGTGTACTGGGTCGTCCAAGTAATAAACCTTACGTGAGTAAGGGTCGAATCCACAGAGATTGTTGGTATGAAGCAAGCTATGGTCACCTTGTAAATCTCAGT
>NC_029776.3:76993083-77006559 GCF_000817695.3 Arachis duranensis | reverse complement strand
GTTATGACGTGTTTTGGGCGTTCAACTCCGGATCATGACGTTTTTCTGGCGTTTAACTCCAGACAGCAGCGTGTACTTGGCGTTCAACGCCAAGTTACGTCGTCATTCTTCGAATAAAGTATGGACTATTATATATTGCTGGAAAGCCCTGGATGTCTACTTTCCAACGCCGTTGAGAGCGCGCCAATTGGAGTTCTGTAGCTCCAGAAAATCCATTTTGAGTGCAGGGAGGTCAGATTCCAACAGCATCAGCAGTCCTTTTGTCAGCCTTCTTCAGAGTTTTGCTCAAATCCCTCAATTTCAGTAAGAATTTACCTGAAATCACAGAAAAACACACAAACTCATAGTAAAGTTCAGAAATGTGAATTTAACATAAAAACTAGTGAAAACATCCCTAAAAGTAGCTCAAACTTACTAAAAACTATATAAAAACAATGCGAAAAAGCGTATAAATTATCCGCTCATCACACACGGATCACGACATCGAATGGTATAAAGGAGAGTTAAAATACACAAATTAAAGACTTCTAGGAAGCAGGTTTTCAATGATAGATCAAGACTAGGAAGGAGTTGTAAAGCCATGCAAATCATATGAATAAGTGGGTAAAGACTTGATAAAAACTACTTAATTAAACACAAGATAAACCATAAAATTGTGGTTCATCATGGCTCATGAGAGTAATTGTGTTGGAATAGGGGTGGTTCTATGTATGGTTCATTTGGCTCAAAAGGTGGTTGGTGTGGTGGATACGGGTTAGGGTCATATGAAGGTGAATGGTGGAAAGGGGCTTGTGAGTATGGTGGTTCAAAATTATATTGAGGAGGGCGTTCATAGGCATATAATGGGGCTTGTTGGTAACTACAAGGGGGTCCACCATATCTATCATCTTGGTACGCACCCTGGAATAACTCTTGACCATAGTAATTTGGTGAGGTTGGTTGTCACGAAAGGGTCCACCATAACTATTGTCTTTGTATGCATCATGGAATAGTTGTTGGTTATAGCACATTGGAGGTGGTTGTTGCCAAGAGGGTTGATCAAATCTTTGTGGCTCCTCCCATCTTTAATTGTTCCAACCTTGATGCCTGTTCTCATTATAGCTTCCATTCCTTACAACAACATTGGAACCAAACTTATAGCGACAGGGGTGAGAATTCATAGTAGCTAATAAAAATTAAAAACAAAAACAAACAAACAAGCAGAAAGCAAATATTTATAATAACCAATAATAAGGCACACGTTTGCAATTTCCCGGCAACGACGCCATTTTGACGAACGGATTTTTGCTAGTAAAGAATTTTACAAATAAGTTCTTGTTGAAAGTATAGTTTCTAAACCAATAAGAATCCTTTCGTACAAAAGATTGTTTGTCACAAGTAACAAAACCCAATAAAAATAAACCGAAGTATTCAAACCTCGGGTCGTCTCTTAATGAATTGCAGGGAAGTGTGCTTATAATTGGTTATGGAAAAGTGTGTTTTGGGGTTTTTAAGATAAGAAGCAACAATAGTAAATGGCAAAAGGAATAAACTAATAACTAGAAAAGCTCTTGGCAAGGTAAGAGAAATAGATGTCCTATCCTAGTTATCCTTATCAATTATGATGAGAGTTGTCCATTGCTCCCACTTGGTCAACCTCTAACTGTGAAGGTATGTCAAGTGTATAAATCAATTTGATTCCTCAAGTCCTAGTCAACTCCTATGGACAGACTAGAGTCATTGGAATTCAAATCAATTAGCAAACATAACAATTATCCATCAACAAAGGAGTTTGATAACTCAAGTGTTACCAATTACTCAACCAAGCCAAGAACATAGAATCCTACTCTAACAACCTTCTAAGCATTTTGTCCAGCACTTGGTAGGTATAAAATAAAAGCATAGAAAAGCAATAATAGAATATTAAATCCAAACAATCAATTGTATTAATATGAAAATTGAATCTAACATCAAAGGTTCACAAAATTGAGTAATAACAATGAGTAATCAATAAGAGTAGAAGAGAAATCCTAAATCCTAAAACCTAGAGAGAGGAGAGAGCCTCTCTCTCTAAAAACTACATCTAAAACCTAAAATTGTGTGAATGAGAAGTCAACGAATGAATGAATGGATTCCCCCACTCTGTAGCCTCTAATCTATGTTTTTGTGCCGAAAACCGGGTCAAAAATAGCCTAGAAATCGCTGGGGGCGAATTCTGATACGCTGAGTTTTCCGCAGATGCGCGTGTACACGCCAAGTGCGCGTGCGCACCGATGGACTTTTTGCCGATGTGCGCGTGCGCGTGATGTGCGCGTTCGCGCCTCTAAACGCCAGATCAACTATGACAAATTATATATTGTTGCGAAGCTTCGAATGTTAGCTTTTCAGCGAAACTAGAACCGTCTCATTTGGACCTCTGTAGCTCTAGTTATGATCGATTAAGTACAAAGAGGTCAGGGCTGACAGCTTTGCAGTTCCTTCAGCTTCTTGTATTCCTTCCACTTTTGCATGCTTCCTTTCCATCCTCTAAGCCATTCCTTCCCTATGAACCCTGAAAGCACTTAACACACATATCACGACAATGAATGGAAATAAGAGAGGATTAAAATTAGCTAAATTAAGACCAAAGAAACATGTTTTCAATCATAGCACAAAATTAGGAAGGAAAATGTAAAATATGCAATTTACATGAATAAGTGTTGTAGAACCTATGCACAATTACTCAAGAGGGGGGGTGAATTGAGTATTGCAACAACAATTAATCTTTTTACGAAAGTTAAAGACAATATATAAAAAGTGTTATTGTACTAGTATTTTTCCAAGAGCTTAACTCAATTGCTAAGCATTTATAAGGAGCTTTTACTTTCCAATAGACACCAACTCAAATAAATTGATCAAGCTTTTCACCAATCGGACTTAAGCCACTCCTTAAGTACTTACGAAGCTACTTTTCGATCACAATTTATTTGCTCAAAGGTAAAAGACAATAATATTGAAGAGATGAGTTTGGAGAGATGCAAACGCTATTTAGAGTGGTTCGGCACAATCCTTGTCCTACGTCCACTTTCTTTCTCAATCGCAATTGAGAAGTTCCACTATTGCCAAGCTTCAAGGTGCTCGCGCAAAACCTTTTACAATCCGAGTCCTTAGTTTCTAACACCTCACGGTATATGATCACCACTAGTATACTAACCCACTCCACTTAGAGATACCTTCTCTAAAATTTGCCTTGAGTACTTAGTATACCTCTTTGGTATCCTCACCGACTATAGTGTTTATAACTCTTGACTCAACCTTGGAGATCACACTCCAAATTACAAAGTGTACAAGAAAACAATTCTCAAAGAATTATTGAGATGAAATGAGTACTCTCTAGAAGAGTGTATGATTACAAGTTTAGCACTACTGAACCATCGATGCAAGATGAGTGTGCATCGATGCAAACCTTAAAGAATGGCTTAAAATCACTTCAAAATGCTTAGGATTGATCTCAAACTTGTTGGAGTCAATTCCTATGCTTTTGTACCTTTGAAAACAAGTTTTTAAACCATTTGGCTAGCATCGAATTGCAAGATGTGCATCAAAACATTTTGTGAGTGTGTGTTGAGAGATTTAGCAATTGGTTCTTAACAAGAAGTTACCTAAGTCCTAAGACACTATACTTGTCTTCAAATGTTGTGGACTTGAGTTTCTTGTTGTTGTTGTGTTGCTTTCAACTCTTCATTCCTCAACGTTTGAATGTTGGTTGATCTTTCAACATGCTTGTTCATTCAAGTTGTTTGTTGGTTTGTCTTTCATGTCGTTTGTTGGTTTGTCATTCATCAAAACCTACGAATACAAACTTCGCATACAAGCAACATGATTTACAAGTGTGAGATAAGTGGATAAAAATCCACTAAATCAAGCACAAGATGTACCACGAAATAGTGGTGCATCACTTATAAACATGAAATCACTCAACAAATATATCAAGGCATCGAATGGGATTAAAGTGAAATAAAATTGGCAAATTAAAGGCCCAAATAGCATGTTTTTAACCATTAAGCACAATTAAGAGAAATTCATGAAACCATGCTAATTCATTGAATAAATGTGAGATAAGTTGATAAAATTTCCTAAATTAAGCACAAGATAAACCACAAAATTGGAGTTTATCAAATATCTCCACACTTAAACTAAGCATGTCATTATGCTAAACTCAAGAAAGAGACAAAGGATATCAACATTCATTCAATGCACACTATCTATATGCCTTCTATCTAAATGCAATCTATCTAAATGAATGCAACTACTTGGTCAAAATAAATCAATTTCCAAGGATACATATATGAACATGAAGGCTAAATGTATTAACAACCAAGTCAAACCCACAATTGAATTGAGTTATTAAAAGATTTTACAAACTTGCAAGAAAAGAGATGATCATGGGTGAAAACATGTAATTGAGCAATCGAACCCTCACCGGATGTGTGTATCTGCGCTAGTCGCTCAAGTGTATAGTGTTGATTCACTCAATTCTCTTCTAATCATGCTTTCTAAGATTATTTTTTCATCTAATAGTCAATAATTATTCAATGCATGCATACAAATATCATGAGGACTTATCCATAGGTTGTAATGAGGCTAGGGTCAAGGTAGGATTGTATTTGGTTAGGTGGACTAGAATTTGAATCTTTGATTAACTTAAACTTCTCACCTAACTTATGACAACCTATACTATTTAAAGCACACCTAACTACCCATTCTTCACTTTTTCACACACATGCATTCTGTTTTTGATCATAACACATATGCATTGATTATTATATATATATATATATATACATTTTTTTCTTTTATTTCTCTTTTGTTTTTATTTTTTTCTTTTTGATGAATTATATACAAAGGTACCAATGCATATGGTTAAAACATTTAATGCATGAGCACGTGCCCAATTCCCATGATTTTTAACAAAACTACAAAATACACTTTTATCTCACCCAATGTTCCCAAATTTTCCACAATTGAATGATAAACACCCTCACTAGCCTAAGCTAATCAAAGATCCAACGGCCTCAATCATATAAATGTATTCATTCACAAAATAATGGACATAAAGAATCAAACAAATCAAAGATTACAATCATAGAAAGAGAATAATACACACAAGAATGAAAATCGTGGTTATATGATGTAACAACACAATTAGGCTAAAAACTCACATGCTTATGTGTTCTTAGCTCAAAAACATGTTTCACAATGTATAATTCAAGCAAGTTTAATGAATTTTTTTCGCAAATCAATGAGGATGCCCTATAGATAAAATCCTTGGAAAATTTTATTATTTTGACTAAGCTTACTATATATATGCAAATCAAGAAAATGCAACTAAAATTTCTAAATGACCTAAAAATGAAATGCGAAAGTATTGGGATTAGAAATTTGTCACCCAAAAACGCCGATTGGTCAAACGACCTCCCCATACTTAAAAGTTTGCACCGTCCTTGGTGCATTCAGAGATGAGCAAGGGGGTATGGCGACTTTCTGGATTGCCATCTTCAGTTGGTGGATCAACCGGTGGCTGTATGCTCTTTCTTCCTCCGCTTCCGCTTTTGCTTATAACAAATCATCCTAAGCAATAGGAAACAGGATATAACATGGCATGTAAATGCACAAGCAAGGAAGCATAGATTGTTAGAATGAGGTGATGATCACCAAAATGAAGTGAGTGACTTAGTTTTTGACATGAAGGAGAATAGTGTGTGAGTTCTAAGTTTGCATGGGGTTTAGAACACACACACTAGCATGTAAAGCAATGTCACAACTACAGAAAGTAAGCACTTCACTCATTCTTGTCTGCTTGAAATACTTCAAAGAAAACTTGTATGTTAAGATAAACAAACAAGTAATAAAGAAGCATGAAAGCACTCAAGCAAATAATCAAGCAATTGTGAATAGGATAATGAATGGACATGGATTGATGCGCAAGGTAACTTTAATGAACAGAATGGAATATGAAACTTACACATTAATCAATGACACACTTTGAATTTTATTTGCACTACCTAATTGACATAAAAGTGGAAGACATTGGTGCCACTTAGGAAAAGAGGTAGAAATTAAAATCAATCACATAGCAAGAATGGTCCACAAAGCTTTACAAAGCTAAAAAATATGTCACTAGGTAAGCGTACGATCCAATTTCACAATTCTAAAATCTCAGTGCATGAAATAGGTGATATGAATAAAGGGCAATCATAAATAAGCATCTCCTAATAAAAAAATGCATTGATAATACACAATTGCCTCATTATTGATAATGAAATCAAATCACATGCTGGCCAAAACATGCAATTCAAAAGATTTAGGAAGTTTGAAGGCAGTGTCATATGTACTTGGTGTTCAAAAACATTAAGCATGAAGAACTCAAAACCAAGCAAAAAAAGGTAACCTCAATCGAAGAAACCCAACAATGAAAATTAACAACATTGATGTTGAAATAACATCCTATATTAATCAGCAACAATAATCAGCAAACAAGATTAATCATCCAGCACTTATCATGAGAAACAGAAAATTAAACAGAAGTTAAACTAACTAACTAAATAACAAACAAACTAACTAAAAGAAATGGTGATAGATGGTGATTGGTAGTGTTGGATGATGGTTGAAGAAGGGAGAGAAAAGAATAGAAGAGGGAAGAAGGAAAGAAAAGAAATGGAAAGAAGAGAAGAAAAGAAGCGAGTGAAACAGGGCAGGGGGTCATGCGTACGTGTCAGGTCACGTGTACGCATGCATGGAAGCAATGGGATGCAACGCGTACACGTCAAGCAGGTGCGCGCGTGATAGTGCAGAGAGAGACAGATGACGCGTACACGTGGGTCACGCGTACGCGTGGGTCAAAATTATGCTGGACACACAATTTCAGCACACTATGCGCACAACTCTCTGGTTTTTGTACTGCACCTGAAAATTTTAGGGGTGACGCGTATGTGTGGGTGATGCATACGCGTGAGGGGTTGGAAACTTGGGGTTCACGCGTACGCGTGGCTGGGTGCACTGTTTTTCAAAATTTTCTAATTTCTTGCACCAAACCAAGCATTCCAAACATCCAAACAGCTACCAAAACACTATCAAACCTTTTTCAACATACTAGACTCCTAAATAAACTCAACTAACCAAACAAAGAACTAAATTAAACTTATTTTACTTACAAAAAGAAAAACAAAAAAGATGTTACCATGGTGAGGTGTCTCCCACCTAGCACTTTTATTTATTGTCCTTAAGTTGGACTTACGGAGAGCTTTCATTAAGGTGGCTTGTGCTTGAATTCATCTTTGAACTTCCACCGATGCTTGAATCTCCAATAAGCTCCATCATTCCATGTCAATTGCATCAAGTTTTGATGGAGTTCTTCACAAGTCATGAGCTCCCAAAATTGATTCTCTTTGTGTGATCCGGGATCCCAAACCTTGTTTTCACACCCATATTAAAGTTGATCATCATAGTTCCAATTGGGTGAGAAGCAAGCCGAATTCTCATTTAGGTACCAAGCTATCCTCCTAGACCCATCTATTTGAGCACTATAGTCCAACTCTTGCTCCTCAATTTTGTGCTTCCAACCATAATGAGCCTAGTTTTACAACGCCAACCACTAAACATCATTCTCTTATGCTTCATTCCATAAAACGCCCTAAGTTGGCCATCCGTTTCAGGCAAACTAAATTCAAGCGGGATAATAAAGCTAAGAGTAATAAGTTTTACCCACTCAAATGAAAGATTAGATGAGAGCTTAGGTAGAGGAGTTTCCAATGATCTTGATAGAGCATATTCCACTCCCGTCCATCCTCTTCTAGGGACTTCCGCCACTTGACAAGATTCTTCAAGCTCCACCTCTTGCCAAGCTTCCCCAAGTTCACATGCTTCTTCACCAATGTCCTCTAACTCTTCCCCATCACTCAAATCATTTCTTGGAAGTTGAGTGAAATCTACCTCATATCAATTCAATGTTCAATGGGGAAGGATTCATCAATCTCAAAAGGATCATATGTTGATGCGGAATTATAATAGATAGTAGGACTTGTTGCTTGTACCATTTCTTCCAATTCTTCAATCACATCATGCCTTGGAGGTTGTGCACTACCCTCCTTAACATCACTTTCAAACTCCATAGAAGAAGGTTCTACAACTTGAGCTTCCCAAGGGCATTCAACATCTCCTAAATTTTCAACTACTTTTTCTGGTTCAATTATCTCTGCTTTCTCCTCTTCTTGCAATTCTTGCTTTAACTCCTCTTCTTCACCTTGAAGCTCCAAATTCTCCTTCTCATTGTTCTCCTCAATTAATCCTCCACATTTAACAATAAGGGTCCCTTGGATATTTGAGCACAATGATGTCAACTGGCTCATCACTTCGGTTAAGCTAGCTACAAACTCCCCTTGCTTTTGGCAACGAGCTAGAAGTTCTTGTTGTTCTTGCATTAGAGGTTGGAGAGATTCGTCCAATGAAGGTGGTGGTGGAAGAGAGGGTTCATTGTTTGGAGGAAGAATGTCACAGTTGGAAGGTGGTTCATATTGGTGAGAGTCTTGAAGTGGTGTATAAAGAAATGGTGGTTCTTGGGAGTGTTGGTGTTGGAATGGTGGTGGCTCTAGGTATGGTTCATATGGTGGTTGGTATGGTGAATGTGGGTTAGGATCATATGGAGGTGAATGGTGGTATGAGGCTTGTGAGTAGGGTTGTTGGGAGCTATATTGAGGAGGGAGTTCATAGGCACATGGTGGTTATGGTTGATAACCACAAGGAGATCCACCATATCCATTGGAATGGTATGCATCATGGAATGGTTCTTGCTCATAGTGCATTGGAGGAGGTTGTTGCCAAGAGGATTGATCATAAGCTTGTGGCTCCTCCCACCTTTGATTGTTCCATCCTTGATGCATGCTCTCATTGTATTTTTCATCTCCTACAACATAGTTAGAACCAAACTCATAGCCAAAGTGGTGAAAATAAACTCCTAAAACATACAACAACTAACAAAGAAGCAAAAGGAAAACATATTCACAATATTCACATATATACAATAACAAATAATAAGCACACATTGCGATTCTTCGGCAACGACGCCAAAAACTTGATAAGGATTTTATGTCAATCTAGAATTACTCAATAAAATTGAATCACTTCGTTGCAAGTATAGTCTAGACCAACAACCAATCCTCCATCAAAGTTTAATTTTTGGTTGTCACAAGTTCAACCCAATAAAAAAAACTGAGAGTATTAGTCCCGGGTCGTTCTCCCTAGGAATTACAATCGAGTGCTCAGTTATTAGTTATGAGTTTCAAGGGGCTTGGGTTGATAAAACAAGAAATTAAATGAGAACAAAATAAAGAAAACAACTAAGGAAAACAATTACTAAAAAGAGGCATTCATGGCAAGGATTGAGAGTCAAGGCTTTCTATCCTAGTCATTAATTATCATACAATGATTAACAAGAGTTAATCCTATTTTGTCATCTCCAACATCGGAAGAAGGTACAATGTTATCTTCACATTGAGAGAAAGTCAAATAAGACTAGTTAATCTCAATCCATAAGTCCTAATCAGCTTACTAATTGAATTAGCAAGAGATTAGAGTCAATGGAAACAATATTAACTAACAACTCTAGATCACCAATATAAGTTGTGTATTAATGACTCAAGATTGCATAATTTCTCTTTCCAAGCCAAGAATGCTCAAAAAGCTACTCTAACATCCAACCAAGCATTTTGTCGAACACTTGGAAGGCATAAAAGGAAAGCATCATAAAAGTACAAGAATAATAAATCTACAACTACCCAATACAAGAAAAGTAACAATTAACAATTAAAGAAAACAATAATAACACAAAGAAACATCAAATTGCATTAATGAAAACTAAATTCAACAAAGAGTTCATAAACATAAAAGTGACATAAAAGGAAAATTAACAATGTAAACTAAGAGAACAAAGATGTAGGAACAAGAAATTGCAAAGAAAACTAGATGAAAACAAGAATTAAACCCTAGATCTAAGAGAGATTAACCTAATTCTAGAGAGAAGAGGGAGCTTCTCTCTCTATAAAACTACCTAAAGCATGATCCAAAGCTAATCTAATTGCTCCCCCTTTATCCCATCTAGAATTCTGCATCAAATAGCCTCAGAAATGAGTTGGACTTGGGCCTAGAAGTTTCAGAAATTGCCCCCAGCTGTTGCCTTTAATGAGGTCATGTGCCTAACGTCACGCGTGCGCGTGGCTGATGTGTGCGCGTCGCTTGCAAATTTTCTTCTCACGCATACACATGGATGACGCGTGCGTGTAGCCTTGAGTCCTCCAATTGCTCATTTCTTGATGAATTCTCCACTTTGCATGCTTTTCTCTTCACTTCTTCCATCTAATCCTTGTCTTATAAACCTGAAACCACTCAACAAACATATCAAGGCATCGAATGAGATTAAAGTGAATTAAAATTGGCAAATTAAAGGCCCAAAAAGTATGTTTTTAACCATTAAGCACAATTAGGAGAAATTCATGAAACCATGCTATTTCATTGAATATGAGATAAGATGATAAAATCTCCTAAATTAAGCACAGGATAAACCACAAAATTGGAATTTATCAACAACCTTGCATAAGAATAAATAAAAACTTGTTTAAAAAGGTTTTAAACTACTCCGAGAATATACTCGAAATCACAACCTTATAAGGATGTTCAATAATATTAAAATGCGCTAGGAAGGAAACCAACTCTTTTCAAGAAAGAAACTTAAATAAATGGAATTCAAATATGATTTATCAAGCATGATATTCATAAAAACGAAAACTTAAGAAGGAATTAATCCATCCTTAAAAGAAACCCAATGTTTTCAGAAGAACAATGACAAACCCCAATTTGACGGTTTATCTTGTATTGATTTTAGGGGATTTTATAACCTTTTACCCACATTTATTCAATGTAAAATAACTAAATCTAATTCTCCTTGATTCCATTAGATGCCTTGATATGTTTGTTAAGTGGTTTAAGGTTTAGGAGGCAAAGATTATATCAAGAGAATGAAGAAAGAAGCATGAAAAGTTGGAGAACTCATGAAGAAATGAAAGAACCGGAAAGCTGTCAAGCCAACCTCTTCGCACTTAAACGACCATAACTTGAGCTACAGAGGTCCAAATGATGCGATTTCAGTTGGGTTGGAAAGCTAACATCCGGGGCTTCGAAATGATATAAATTTTGTCATATGTTGCTTCGCGTTCAGGGGCGCGCACGTGCACTTTGCGCGCGCGTGCCGATTCTGTCCGTGGCCCACTTTAATGAAATCGTCCCTAGCGGTTTTAGGAGCCTTGTGGGCTCAATCCAACTCATTTCTGATGCTATTTAAGTCAAGGATTGAAGAGGGATGAGACATCTAGTTACCATTAGTTTAGTTTAGTAGTTAGAATTAGTTTCTAGAGAGAGAAGCTCTCACTTCTCTCTAGAATTAGGATTAGGATTAGGATTAGTTCTTAGATCTAGGTTTTAATCTTTGCTTTCTTCTACTTCTACATCTCAATTCCTTGTTGTTAGATTCATTCTTGTAGGTTTTGTTCCTCTTGGCCTAGGTAGAGTAATTAGTGACTCTTGAGTTATCTAATTCCTTTGTTGATTGATAATTGGAGAGATTGCTAATTGGTTTGGAGTGCACTAAAGCTAGTCTTTCCTTGGGAGTTGGCTAGGACTTGTGGCTCAAGTCAATTCATCCACTTGACTTTCCTTTATTTAGTAAGGGTTAACTAAGTGGTAGCAATGAACAATTCTCATCACAATTGAGAAGGATAACTAGGATAGGACTTCTAATTTTCATACCTGCCAAGAGTCTTTTATAGTTGTTAGTTTATTTTCATTGCCATTTACTTTTCATGCTTCTTATCCAAAACCCCAAAATAACTCATAACCAATAACAAGACACTTTATTGTAATTCCTAGGGAGAACGACCCGAGGTTTGAATACTTCGGTTATTAATTTTAGGGGTTTGTACTAGTGACAAACAACTTTTTGTATGAAAGGATTATTGATTGGTTTAGAAACTATACTTGCAACGAGAATTCATTTGTGAAATTCTATACCGTCAAAAATCTAATCATCAAAATGGCGCCGTTGCCGGGGAATTGCAATGGTGTTATGTTATTGGTTCTTGTATATATGTGAATATTGTGAATAGCTTGATTTTTTTTGGATTGCTTGCTAGTTAGGACTTTGTTTCATTATTTCTTAGTAGTTTTTGTTTTTATTTTCTCTTTTCACTTTGAATTCTCATTTTGGCTATGAGTGTGCTTACAACTATGTTGTAGGTGATGAGGACTATAATGAAGTTGTGTATCAAGGATGGGATAATCAAAGGTGGGAAGAGCCATATGCTTATGATCAATCCTCATGGCAACAACCCCCACCAATGCACTATGAAGAAGAGCCATTTTTTGATGCATATCAATCCAATGGCTATGGTGAATCTCCTTGTGATTTTCAAGAACCACCACCATATGCCTATGAGTCATATCCTCAACATGAACCACACTCACAAGTCTCTTCTTACCAACAACCTTCATATGACCCCAATCCATATTCATCACACCAACCAACTTTTGAACCATATGAGCCATACATGGAACCACAATTCCAAGATTACTACTCCCAAGAACCACCTCAATACACACCACCACCTTCCCAAGAAGAACCACCTTCCTATAATGAACCCTTTCTCCAAAATGACAAACCCTACCATCCACCCCAATCTCTAATGGATGAAACCCTCGGTGTTCTTCTTCAAGGACAAGAGGAGATGACAAGGGATGTGCAACAATTCATGACCGCCTTGGATGAGGTGGTAAACCGGCTAGCATCCCAACTTTTGGACACTCACGGAACTCCCATGGCTACATGTGGAGAATCTAAAGAGGAGCAAAGCTTAAAGGAGAGATTGGAAACTTCGGTGGAAAAGGAGGAATGCTACTTTGTGTTAGAACAATTGGAGGAACCTATGACCATTGAAAAAAAGGAAGAAGTGGTCGAAGACTTAGGAGATGCGGAACCTCCATGGGAACCTAGAGTTATAGAAAACTCCTCTAAGAGGATTGAAGTTGATGTTGAGGAGGAATGTACACAACCTCCGAGGCATATTCTATATGAAGACTTGGAGAGAATGAAGCAAGAATTGAGTTCCCTTGGTGATGAAGATCATGCATCCAATCTTCTTGGTGAAGAATCCTTTGAATTTGAAGAACCTTCTCCCAATGAATTTAAAAGTGATGTGGAGGTAGATTTCTCTCAACCTCCCATTTATGACTTGAGTGATGGAGAAGAGTTAGAAGAAGTTGATGAACAAAGGATTGAAAGTGAAGAAGTTTGTGAAAAGGTGGAGGCAATCAAGGAAGCAAACAAGGGAGTAGAGCTTGCAAGCACATTGGAGATACCTCTCCCCAAGCCACCACCATCCACTCTCTCATTCAAGTGGGTAAATTCCTTATACT
>NC_029776.3:76992448-76992536 GCF_000817695.3 Arachis duranensis | reverse complement strand
TTGACAACGGTGAAACCCTACATACAGCTTGCCATGGAAGGAGACTTGCGTGACTGAAGAAGAAGACAGTAGGAAAGCAGATATTCAA
>NC_029776.3:76991382-76992208 GCF_000817695.3 Arachis duranensis | reverse complement strand
CACTTGCTGGTTAGTTGTGCGGAGTTGCAAAAGTGTTATTGCAATTTCGTGCACCAAGTTTTTGGTGCCGTTGCCGGGGATTGTTGAGTTTGGACAACTGACGGCTTATCTTGTTGCTTAGATTAGGACTGTTTTATTTTTGTTGATTTAGAGTCTTTTAGTTGAGTCTAGTTTCATATTCTAAGTTTGGTGTCAATTGCATGTTTTTGTTTTTCTTTTAATTTTCGATTTTTGCATGTTCTTAGTCCCTTTTTGATTTATAAAAATTCTAAGTTTGGTGTCCTCTTCGTGTTTTTCCTTTAAAAATTTTCGAAAATTTTGTGTTTGATTTTCTAAAATTTTAAGTTTGGTGTCTTTTTGTGTTTTTCTCTTTCCTCTTTTTCAAAATCAAATCTTTTTCATAAAAATTTTTCAATCATATCTTTCTAATTGCTGTTTTCAAAATCTTTTTAATTAACTAATTGATTCAGTTTTCAATTTGCTTTGATTTTATTTTCTTTTTGATTTTCGAATTCTTATTTTAATTTTATTTTGTTTTATTTTATTTTTTTTCGTTTATTCAAAAAAAAAAACAAAAAAACAAAATTTATCTCTTTGCAATCATTATCATTTCCCTTTTGTCCATCATGGACTTAAGTGGGATCAATCAGTCCAAATTTTTCTGTCATTTACTCATTTCTGTAAACCTTAGGACACTAGTTTACTATTTATAGGATCTTTTGACATTGTATCAGTAACCTATGCAACCTTTTGATGACCTTATGACATTTTACACGTTTTCTTCCACAGCATGAGTCTCTAAACCCCATGGTTGGGGGTGAGGAGC
>NC_029776.3:76990950-76991282 GCF_000817695.3 Arachis duranensis | reverse complement strand
AAATTATTTGCATGAACATTGGGAGTGAGTATGCTACTCCCGCAGTTTCTTGCATTGGGGATAGTGTAAGAGGCCAACACCATTCTTGCAGGCTGGGTATTGTTGCTCACTCCCTCTTCACGCACCTCAGCCTCCATGACTTGCAAGAATCACAAACAAACCAAATGAAACATGGACATTCTAATGCTAGAATGTGGTTAGAGGGTTAGGTGACACAATGTGTCAAACAGTTAACGTGCTTAGTTAAAAAGAGAAAAAAAATGCTTAATCTAGACCACCACCTTACTTAATCATTGTCAATCTATTTCAATCCCCGGCAACGGCGCCAAAAA
>NC_029776.3:76987214-76990722 GCF_000817695.3 Arachis duranensis | reverse complement strand
CTAAATTGCTTGGAATGTAAAGGGAGAGGGGAGAATTGCATTAAATTAAAGAACAAGAAAGTAAAATAGACTGAATCTTAAAGAACAAGAAATTAAATGTCAGAAACTTAAAGTGCAAGAAATGTAAATTGCTTGAATGTAAAAGGGATTTGAGGACTGGGATTGTAGAATCTAAACAAAGAGAAAGTAAATTGCAACAATTAATAAAGGAGAAGATGAATTGGAATAAACTGAAATTCAACAGAAAATGAAATTAAAGTGCACTAGGTTCACAGAAGAACCAAAAGTAAATTGTGGTCTCAGGTCTCAAGAGACTAGGTAGCAGAGCCTAGATCTCTATTTGCCTTCCCAGATCCAAGTTCACAAAGCAATTGACAGAAAATTAAAGAAAGATCTAAGTTCACAAAGCAATTGACAAGAAATTGAAGAGGAAGCAGTAAAGAGAATGTAAATTGATTCAATTATGCAGAAAAGAAACTAAAGAGTTCTTGAGTGGAGATTGAGACAGAATTTTCTCAATTCTTAACACCCAAGAATCAAAACAAAGAAATTAAAAAGACCCAAGCAAGAACAAGGAAGAAGAGAGATCAATTATCCTCCCCAATTCTCTGAAATCTCGGTTCAGTCTCTCAAGGAAAGTCACAAAAATTCAAAGCTCAAAGAAAGTGCCAAATTCAAAAGCTAAGCCAAAGGTAAGTCAAAAAGGTCCTAATTACATCAAACTAGCTCCTATTTATACACTTTCTATTCTTGGATTTTGGGATTTGGATGGGCTTTTGATTTGGTGAAGAAATGAATTAAATTGGATTTTTAATTTAATTTTCGGCCCAAAAATAATAGCTTCCAGGAGGCTGCCCTGCCCTTGTGGAGAGCAGGGCCGGATTTGGTGCTTGGTGCGTGCGTGGTGCGCCAGAATGGTGCCTTGGTGCGCAGGATGCTGCCCTGCCCTCGCGGAGAGCAGGGCAGAAAATGTTGGTGCGCCAGAATTGTGCTGTGGTGCGCCAGAATCGTGCCTTGGTGTGCCAGATTCATGCCACGACAAAATGCTGCCCTGCCCTCGCGGAGGGCAGGGCAGAAAAACATGGTGCTGCCAGGATCGAGTGTGGTGCGCGCTGATGCTGCCAGGGTAGTGATTTGGTGCGCCAGACTCACTTCTTGGTGCGCCAGAGTTGTGCACCAACAAAATGCTGCCCTGCCCTCGCGGAGGGTAGGGCAGTGTTTTCACTTTGATGTCCCAGGTTCGAATCATGGCCGAAACACACGCTCATTCCTTTTCCTTGGTTTCTTGGCACGGTGATGGGGCTTAGTTCCTTGCTTCCTCATGGTCCCGTGTTCAACTCTTGTGGCAAGCATTTGGAGACATTTTCCTTTGATTTTCTTCCTTGATGAGCCCGATACTGCCCTTGTGGAGGGCAGGGCAACATTTTCTCCTTCTTGATTTCAAGGCACAATTTGTGCTCTGCCCTTGTAGTGGGCAGGGCAGAGTTGCCTTCCAGAATGCTGCCCTGCCCGCGCCAAGGGCAGGGCAGGAAAAGTTGGTGCGCCAGAAATTACCTTGGTGCATAGGATGCTGCCCTGCCCTCGCGGAGGGCAGGGCAGAAAAATATGGTGCTGCCAGGATTGAGCTGTGATGCGCGCTGGTGCTGCCAGGAGAGTGATTTGGTGCGCCAGAAATATCTCTTGGTGCGCCAGATCCATGCACCAACAAAATGCTTCCCTGCCCTCGCGGAGGGCAGGGCAGTGTTTCCACTTTGATGTCCCGTGTTCGAAACACGGCTTGAACACACGCTCAATTAATTTCCTTGGTTTCTTGGCATGGCACTCAACCTTAGTTCCTTGCTTCTTCCTTGTTCCGTGTTCGATTCTTGTGGCATGCATGGGTGACATTTTTCCTTTGATTTTCTTCCTTGGTGAGCCCGATACTGCCCTTGTGGAGGGCAGGGCAAGGTTCTCTTCTTCTTGGTTCCAAGGCACAATTTTGTGCTCTGCCCTTGTAGTGGGCAGGGAAGAGAATCACTAAATTCAAGAGGCTTATAAATCAATTAAAATTCAATTAAAATTAGCTTAAACCTCATGATTTAACATTAATTTTATGGTGGTTGCTTGATTTAGAGACGTTATGCATTTTCACTCCAAATCACTTACTTAGGATGCAAGAAAGTGCATAAATGCTAACAAAACAAGTGAAATTAGCTTGAAAAATGGGTATATGATGACTTGTCATCATTTACATCCCTGCTGATTTCATAATCTTAGACACTAGAAAAGAAGAGGATGATTGCATCATCCTTGGGAGACATTTCCTAGCCACAGCAGAAGCTGTGATAGATGTCAACAGAGGTGAATTAGTCCTTCAATTGAATGGGGACTACCTTGTGTTTAAGGCACATGGCCATCCCTCTGTGACAAAAGAGAGTAAGCATGAAGAGCTTCTCTCAGTTCAGAGTAAGGAAGAGCCCACACAGTCAAACTCTAAGTTTGGTGTTGTGAGGCCACAACCAAACTCTAAGTTTGGTGTTAAGACCCTATATCCAAACTCTAAGTTTGGTGTTGGGACTACACTAACATTGACCTGATCACCTTGTGGCTCCATGAGAGCCACTGTCAAGCTATTAACATTAAAGAAGCGTTTGTTGGGAGGCAACCCAATTTTATTTATCTAATTTTTATTTTTATTGTTATTTTGTGTTTTATTAGGTACATGATCATGAGGAGTCACGAAAAAATCAAAAAAATTAAAAACAGAGTCAAAAACAGAAGAAAAAAATTTTTCACCCTGGAGGATGCACAGGCTGGCGTTCAGCGCCAGAAACAAGCAACATTCTGGTGCTGAACGCCAGGAATGTGCCCAGAGAAGAAAAGCTGGCGCTGAACGCCAGTAACAAGCATGAAACTGGCGTTCAACGCCAGAAACATGCTTTACATGGGCATTGAACGCCCAGAACGTGCACCAATGGGTGTTTAAACGCCAGAATGGTGTGCATAGGCATTTTACATGCCTATTTGGTGCAGGGATGGAATTCCTTGACACCTCAGAATCCTGTGGACCCCACAGGATCACCTCAGGATCTATGGACCCGGCAGGATCCCCACCTACCATATTCCCACCTTACCTCCTAATCCTAATTACACTCTCCTAATCCTAACTACACTCTCCTACTCCCCATGTCACACTTCCCAACAACTTTCACCAATCACCTCAATTCCTCTTCCTAATTACCCCATTCACCACTCACATCAAACCACTCTTCCCCATAAACCCCACCTACCTTCATAGAATTCAAATTCAATTTCCCACCCATTCCCACCCAAAATGGCCGAACATACACCCTCCCCCTCCCTATAAATACCCTTCCATTTTCACACAACCCAAGCCCCTCTTCTCCCTCTTAACCGAACCCACATCTCTCCCTCTCTACCATATTTTCTTCTTCTTCTTCTTCTCTTCTTTTCTTTCTTGCTCGAGGGCGAGCAATATTTTAAGTTTGGTGTGGTAAAAGCATAAGCT
>NC_029776.3:76986066-76987076 GCF_000817695.3 Arachis duranensis | reverse complement strand
AATGAGTATCCGGAGATCCGACATGAGATCCGAAGAAGAGGTTGGGAAGTCCTAACCAACCCCATACAACAAGTCGGAATCTTAATGGTTCAAGAGTTCTATGCCAATGCATGGATCACTAGGAACCATGATCAAAGTATGAACCCGAGTCCAAAGAATTATCTCACAATGGTTCGGGGGAAATACTTAGATTTTAGTCCGGAAAATGTGAGGTTGGCTTTTCACTTGCTCATGATGCAAGGAGATGAACGCCCCTACACTAGAAGGGTCAACTTTAATCAAAGGTTGGACCAAGTCCTAATGGACATATGTGTGGAAGGAGCTCAATGAAGAATAGACTCCAAAGGCAAGCCGGTTCAACTAAGAAGACTGGACCTCAAGCCTGTAGCTAGAGGATGGTTGGAGTTCATTCAACGCTCCATCATTCCTACTAGCAACCGATCTGAAGTCACTGTGGATCGGGCCATCATGATTCATAGCATCATGATTGGAGAGGAAGTAGAAGTTGATGAGGTCATCTCCAATGAACTCTACAAAATAGCCGACAAATCCTCCACCATGGCACGGCTAGCCTTCCCTCACCTTATTTGCCATCTGTGTTACTCAGCTGGAGTTATCATAGAAGGAGATATCCCCATTGAAGAGGATAAGACCATCACCAAGAAGAGGATGGAGCAAGCAAGAGAGGCCATGCACGGTTCTCAAGAGATGCATGAGGAAACTCATCATCAAGAAATCCCTGAGATGCCTCAAGGGATGCACTTTCCTCCCAACCACTATTGGGAGCAACTCAACACCTCCTTAGAAGATTTGAGCCACGATGTAAAACAATTAAAGGTGGAACATCATGAACACTCCATCATTCTCCAAGAAATAAGAGAAGACCAAAGAGCAATGAGGGAGGAGCAACAAAGGCAAGGAAGGGACATAGAAGAGCTTAAGGACATCATTGGTCCTTCAAGAAGAAGACGCCAATAAAGGTGGATTCATTCCTTGTTCTTTATTTCTTT
>NC_029776.3:76985761-76985968 GCF_000817695.3 Arachis duranensis | reverse complement strand
AAAGAATGATGAACAAAGAGAAATGTTATTGATAATCTGAAAAATCATGAAATTGATTCTTGAAGCAAGAAAAAGCAGTGAAAAAGCAAAAGCTTACAAAAAAATGGCGAAAAAAATTATATATATAAAGAAAAAGAAAAAGCAAGCAGAAAAATCCAATAGCCCTTAAAACCAAAAGGCAAGGGTAAAAAGGATCCAAGGCTTTGA
>NC_029776.3:76985024-76985449 GCF_000817695.3 Arachis duranensis | reverse complement strand
CACGGCCAAGACTCATAAGTAGCTGTGTTCAAGAATCAACATGCTTAACTAGGAAAGTCAATGACACTATCCGAAATTCTAAGTTCCTAGAGAAGCCAATCACTCTAAACTACAAAGGAAAAAGTGAGATGCCAAAACTGTTCAGAAGCAAAAAGCTACAAGTCCCGCTCATCTAATTATAATTAATATTCATTGATATTCTAGAATTTATGGTATATTCTCTTCTTTTTATCCTAATTGATTTACAGTTGCTTGGGGACAAGTAACAATTTAAGTTTGGTGTTGTGATGAGCAGATAATTTATACGCTTTTTGGCATTGTTTTTAGGTAGTTTTTAGTAAGTTTGAGCTACTTTTAGAGATGTTTTCATTAGTTTCTATGTTAAATTCACATTTCTGGACTTTACTATGAGTTTGTGTGTTTTT
>NC_029776.3:76941047-76984478 GCF_000817695.3 Arachis duranensis | reverse complement strand
TATTCTTATTCCAAGATATACGTTACACTTAACTTTGATGAATGTGATGATCTGTGACACTCATCATCATTCTCACCTATGAACGCGTGTGATTGACAACCACTTCCGTTCTACCTTAGGCCGGGCGCATATCTCTTAGATTCCCCAACAGAATCTTTGTGGTATAAGCTAGATAGATGGCGGCATTCATGAGGATCCGGAAAGTCTAACCTTGTCTGTGGTATTCCGAGTAGGATCCTGGGAATCCGGAAAGTCTAAACCTTGTCTGTGGTATTCCGAGTAGGATTCCGGTATTGAATGACTGTGACGAGCTTCAAACTCCTGAAGGCTGGGCGTTAGTGACAAACGCAAAAGAATCAATGGATTCTATTCCAACCTGATTGAGAACCGACAGATGATTAGCCGTGCTATGACAGAGCATAGGAACGTTTTCACTGAGAGGACGGGATGTAGCCATCAACCAAGGGTGATGCCTCCAGACGATTAGCCGTGCAGTGACAGCGCATAGGATCATTTTCCCGAGAGGATTGAAAGTAGCCACCGCTGATGGTGATGCCCTACATACAGCTTACCATGGAAAGGAGTAAGAAGGATTGAAGGAAGAGTGAGTAGTGAAGTAGAGTTTCAAGAGGAGCACAGCATCTCCATACACCTATCTGAAATTCTCACTATTGATTTACATAAGTATTTCTATCCTTTTTATTTTCCAATTATTAGTAATTTTCGAAAACCCATAAACCAATTTAATCTGCCTAACTGAGATTTACAAGGTGACCATAGCTTGCTTCATACCAACAATCTCTGTGGGATCGACCCTTACTCGCGTAAGGTTTATTACTTGGACGACCCAGTACACTTGCTGGTTAGTTGAACGGAGTTGTGTCCACACGTGCCATAATAATGATTTCATACAACAACAAAAGAATATGGATCACAATTTCGTCCACCAATACTTCGGTTATTAATTTTAGGGGTTTGTACTAGTGACAAACAACTTTTTGTATGAAAGGATTATTGATTGGTTTAGAAACTATACTTGCAACGAGAATTCATTTGTGAAATTCTATACTGTCAAAAATCTAATCATCAAACAACAAATGCATAAATAATGTGTTATGTTAAACCAAATTCAAATCAAAATAAATTAGGTGAAGTTTGTCAAATGAAAATCAATTGGGATAAAGGCAAAAATCTTCCTTCGATTTTTTTGTAAAATACTTAAGTACATAATTAAGTAAAGATGTGCGTAAAAATTGTAATAAAATTGTTAGAAATTCAAGTTGTATTTAAAGTGAGTATATTTCTGCAAATCAATAAATGAATGGGTGATGTATTGGAAACAAACAGTCATAAATTATATAAGGAAGTTTCAAAGTTCATATAGAGGAGTGTATATCAAATTAGAAACGATTTTATTAAAATTTCAAGAATGATTATAGATATATTCAGATAAGAGAAAAATCGAATCAGAATTTCCTTAAAAGTACTTGAAGCAAGCAATTTAAAAGGTATACTGCATCAAGGCAGGTTTAAGGCACATCCAATAGTAAACGAGTCGATAAGAAAAGTTTAAACAATAAAAACATATATCCAAGGGATTTAAGCAGACATAGGCGCTTAAGATCATACGAGAAAGTACGTGAACAAAAGAATAAGGTTGAAAAATAATCAAACTACTTTCAAAAGAAAATAGCAAACAATAATTTCAAGATAAACTATGAAAGAACAATTCACATGACTCCAGCAGATATCAAGACACATAACTGAATAACCTCGAGAAACAGTTCCTAACGTTCCCAAAACCCATGATTCGCGTCATCTATAACTCGTATCTCGTCTATGATAACCCATGAGTGTTTCCATATACATAATCCACTAGCTATTAAGCCGGCCAAACTCAATACCAAGAATTATGCAATGCAAAACTAATGGCATTTTCAATAGACAGTTATGTGCATAAAGCTCAAATTCTCGTTATCCGAACAAGATCTACTACATGACAGACGCTCAGAGTATGCAATTAAAGCATAGTCAGTCTATTCCTCAGACTCTACAGGAAAGATTGCTCTGATACCATAATGCAATACCCTAATTATCAAAATGTCATGCTTCCAGCTGCGCCACTCTGATAGCTTAGGTGTTACGATGACTCTTAAAATATTTAATACTAAAATATGAGCATGTTTAAAACTTAAACCGAATTTTCCAGAACATATATCCATACTTACAATACAAATTACAATACTTACAGAGAATACACACACACACACACACACACACACCTTGTAAAGAAAAAGGCGAGGGAAAAAGTAACTAATACAACACAAAACATTGTTTAAAACAGAAAAGGAATAAATGGGCTTTTCCAAACTTCGTCGTTCATGACCTGAAAAAGAAAAGACCTGTAGAGGAATGAGAACATCGTCCTCGCTGGTTCTCACTATGGGGTTATAGAATTACATAATAGGATACGAGAAAATAAAACCATTACAGTGATTAATAACCACCTTATGCATCTTTTCAAAACCAAAGACTTAATATAAAAAATCTGAAATCCTTTCTAAAAGAGGAAACTGTTAATCCTTCAAAAATCCAAAACCCTTTTTAAAAGTTTTTCCCAGACAATATAAATGACCAAGTTGTTCCAAACATAGGTTCATTAAGTCTATGCTGAACCAGTTTAGTTTTTCATACTTTCTAAACCAAAAACACAAACCAAACACGGCCTTCGGCCCATCTCATAATCAACCACGGCCCTATGCCCAAACAATCCAAACAACAACCAATCCACCATAATCCAATAGAGTTTCCATTGCAAAAACAAGTAGGAAAGCTCAAGTAGAAACAAGCAGTTACTTCAAGTAGAATAATTAGCAGTTAAACACAATTAATCACAAAGGCAAACCAAATATAATATGCACACCCAAACAATGTCACATAGATGCATATGATGAATGCCTGTCCTAGTGGCTGATGAGTCTCATTTGTCGGTTATAAAGCCAACTTGACAAGTCTTGGTAGCTAACCATTAGACTGTCCCTCTGTCGTGCATTCATAACTCGAGTTATTCAAAATCATAATCATAATCACACAACACCCACACTGGTGTTTATCCATGGGGGTGAGCTCATCCATAACTTTCACGGTGTCTAGCCACACTTATGACATAGGACCATCAGAGTATCGAGTCTCAACCTGGAGCACGTGGTGGTTAGCCACTGCTTTTACCCAAGAAAACTCGTATCTCAGATAATTGGAATTACAACAATCACATCATCAATCTCTAATCATCCATATTCATACTCAGCCATAATTTAATACCAATACTGCCATCCGGCTCAAAACATAACAGCACTTCCACCATTCAACATCATCAAACTCATATAATCATCATTCAAGCCATAAATCACTTTTTGCTCAAACCACTTTACTTGGAAATCAAAAATCAATCCCCTCCAGCCTTAACTTTAAAATCCCTATTTCTCAAATCTTTTTAAGCTCATAAGCCACTTTTCCTCAAACGTAAATTTCTCTTTTCTAAAACAAAGTCATCCTTGGCATCACCTTTCCAAAACTTCCAAAAGCATGCCAAATTAAAATCTCTTTTGAAGGATTCAAAATCATTCATCCTAATATAGGATTCGGTAATAAAATTCCTCAGTTGAGTCTTAAGACTTTAGGGGAGAATAACATAACTCATTTCCTCAAATTCGTTTAAAATCTATAAAGCCTTAACTTCTTGATTTGAGTAATAAAAATGGAACTTTAAAGGATACTTTAAACTTTTTCCAAAACGTCATAAAAATACGATTTATCAATCAAGATTCAAGTTCTTTCAAAACCATTGAAACTCCTCCAATTGAACTCCTCAAGTTAATTTCAAAGACATAAACCCTTTCACCTTTAAAACAACTTAAAACATAAGTTTCCCCTGAATGTCTTGCACCCAAAAGTAAAAATACTTTTCTTAAGAAACAACGCGAAGTCATAATTCTCTTTTTCAATAATTCTTTTCAAAGCATAATAAAAGTCTTAAATTCACAATTTTCCAAGTAAAATAGTAAAGGCCTTAAATTCATAATTTTTCAAATAACATTTCAAATAAAGACTCAGATTTCATAGGAATTTCGGCAGTATCTCCCCTAAAACTTGGACTCTGCTACCCTTTCCGAGTCCCAACCAAACCATTCCACAACCCTCTTTAACAGCTTTCAAAACCAAATCAATTAAACACTTCAAAAACCGTCCGTTTCACAAAACCAAACAAGAATCCAGTCATACAAACATTCATATCCATTCGAGACAACCAAACAATACATAAGACTTATACAATCACCAAAGATAAATTTTCTCACATCAATATCCATATATGATAATCCCAATTTATAAAGTATAGTTTTCTGAAAAGGCCTCTACCTCGAAAAGTTGATCCCATAAACTAAACGCGTCACAAGAACCCTTTCTCTTAGCCCGAAATCAACTGTAGCTTCAACCACAGGTCTATTCACTTCCACAATAGCATAATAGAGCAGCCGTAATCCCGAGCTGACCCGGCGACAGCTCCGACAGCGGCCCGAGACTTCGGTGGTTCAATGGCAGCCTTAATTTTGACATAAAATAACCGGAACTCAATCCTATGATACCAATAGCTCATAATCTTTGATAACTTATATCGAAATACTAATTTCAAAGGTTCCAGAAATAAAAACACTTACTAATGTCAAGAATCTTTATCGGTTCAGAATTTCACAAAATAATTCCGTTGTTAGTATAGCCCAAACCGATAGTCAATCCTCGAATCAAACTAAATTTGGTTGTCACAAGTAACAAACCCCAAATAAGAATTAACCGAAGTATTTAAACTCCGGGTCGCCTCACAAGAAATTGCAATGAAGTGTTCTATTATTGGCTATGAAAGAACAAAGGGGTTTGATTAATAAAGGGCAAGAAAGTAAATGAACAATTAACTAATAAAAGAAAGGGAAGATACTATTGGCTAGACAAAGGTAATTGAGATCACCATCCTTGTCTACAAACCATATATTGATAATCATTAGAGGCCAACCTATTAAGTCTACTTCCAAAAGCCTTAAGTACGTAATATCTACTTCTAGGCTTGAAGTACATCAAATAGGCTTGATCACATCAACCCATAAGTCCCAACCTATCTACTACTTAGATTAGTAGTGGGTTAGCGTCAATGAGTATCAAATTGATCACCAAGGGTTCTCAATCACCAATTCATTGAGACCCAATGACTTAAGGTCACTCAATTCCCTTAGCCTAGGCCAAGAGTAGAGAAAACTACTCTAAAACTAAAGGAAGCATTCCATCAAACAACTAGAGTGCAAGAAAAGTAAACATCACCAATTGCAAGAATTAACAAGATCTATAACCATCATGAGCAATAAATCAACAATATTAATGAAAATAAACATCAAAGAGAGCATGGAAACACAAAATTGCATTAAAAGAAAAGAAAATCCAACAAGGATTCATCAACATAAAAGAGGACAAAACAAAAAATTAACAAGAGAAACTAGAGAGTTAAGACATTAAAATAAGAAATTGTGAAGGAAATAAGATGAAATCAAGAAATTACACTTAGATCTAAGAGAATTTAACCTAATCCTAACCTAATTCTAGAGAGAAGAGGGAGCTTCTCTCTCTAGAAACTAACTAATGGCTCATGTTGACTAACTAAGTGCTCCCCCCTTTGCTCTAGCTTGAATTCTGCATGAAATAACTTTAGGAATGGGTAGGAATTGGGCTTGGGCAGCTCAGAAATCGCCCCCAGTGTTTGCCTTTAAGTGAATCACGTGCGAGCATCGACGCATACGCGTCATGTATGCGTCCCCGCCATTTGGCAATTTCTCTATCCATGCGTATGCGCCATGTACGCATACGCGTCGCCATGCGATGTCACTTTTGCGCGTGTGCGCCTGGTACATGTGCGCGTCCATTAATGCACTCCCAATCCTTATTTTCTCATGCATTCTCCACTTTGCATGCTTTTCTCTTCACTTCTTCCATCCAATACTTGCCTTATAGACCTGAAATCACTAACAAACACATCAAGGCATTGAATGGAATTAAGGTGAATCAAAATCACTAATTTAAGGTCCTAAAAAGCATGTTTTTATATTTAAGCACAAATTGAGGGAGAATTACAAAACCATGCTATTTCATTGAATAAATGTGGAAAAAAGTGATAAAATCCCCTAAAATAAGCAGAAGATAAACCACGGAATCGGAGTTTATCACTTACCAAGAAGGTAAAGGCTTGGCGACGGCTTCCCACAACCAGAACGGCGACAGTTTGCAACAGTGACACGGCTCTCTGGCGGCGAGACAACGGCGGAAGGTGTCTCCCTTTCCCGTTGTGTTCTGATACTTCATCCTTAGCTCAATTTGGCAATAGAGCAGATCCATGGCGCTGATGGAAGCACGACGGTAATGAGCTCCCTCAACGGTGACGCGACGGATCCAACGGCGATGGAATCCTCGGTAACGTGTTCTCTCTTCCCGCAAGCATTCTCTCTCAGTGCGACTATGTGGCGACTTGGCGGCAAGGCTGGGCGCGATGATGGACTCTGCGGCGGCGATGTGATGGTAACGGCAATGCGGCTTCCTGCTTCTCCTCTTCCCTTGCTCATGTCCTCCTCTCTTTCTTCGGCTAAGCTTCCTCGCGCGGCTCCCTCTCTCCTTTGACGGTGACAAGATAGTGCGGCGACAGTGATGCCCGCCAGCGCCGTCTTCCTCTTCCCCTCTTCTCTTCCTATTTCTGCATGTGTGCGTGTATAATTGGGAAAAATGGGGTGACAGCTGATAGGGTAAAAGGGGTTAGGGTTTACGTGTTTAATTTTTAGGGTTAGGGTTTAATTTGGGACAAATTTGAAATTAGGGACATTTCTGTTAAATTAGGGTTTGGAAAATTCTAAATCAAATTAGGTTATATTGTATAAATTTTGAAATCTAATTTAATCCCTCAGAATTACATTAAAAATATTATTTAATTATCAATTTGCTAAATGGGCTTTCTATCAAGTATTCTAATTTAAAATAAGAGACAATATAATTAATTTTGTTTGTTTATAAAAAATTTATAATTTAAATATAGAAAATACTCAATAATTGTAAAATCCGACAAAAACCTTAATTTATTTTAAACTCAATTTACCAAAATTTGTTTAATTATCTTTAATAAAATAAGTTCTGAAATTAAAGTCTTTAAAGAATAAATAAATTGAATTTAGCCCATAATAAGATTTTCTAAAAATTCTGGGCCTTATATTGTCACCCATCTTTCATTAGTTGGTACAACTGATAGTTTAGCAGAAATTTCTATTAAGTAGGAAAAGACGTTGGCAAAGTAAGGATTTTCTTTTTACCCTTAGCCCTCGCTATGGTGCCTCGTTAAAACCCCTTTAAGGAAAATACTTCTCGGAAAAAAAAACCATAAAGTCAAAAAAAAAAGAGTACACCAGGAAGCAATGTGTGCTTTCGAACTGCAGTACCTTTTTAAGTTACACGCGTGCCGCGACCTTAGGAGCTCGTTTCCTTTAAGGTCGGACACTTTATTGTAACCTTTTCCTAAGACTTCGCCAACCTTATAAGGTCCTTTCCAGTTTACCGCCAATTTTTCTTCGCCTGATTTCTGATCTCTGATATATTTTGGATTAGTATGAGGTCATTTGTGGCGAATCTTCTCCTAATGACTTTCTTGTTGTACCTTATGGCCATCCTTTGCTTCAATGCTTCCTCTTTTCTCTAGCTTGTTTTCTGACTTCAGGGAGGAGGTCGAGTTCTTCCTTTTATGCTTGGACATTGATCACTTTATCATAGAATCTAACCCTTGGAGATTCTCCCGTGATTTCTACAAGAATTATGGCTTTTATGCCATAAGCAAGTCAAAAAGGTGATTCCCCAATTGTTGAGTGGGGAGTTGTTCGATATCCCCACAAAACTTGAGGGAGCTCGTCTATCCAGTCTCTCTTGGCATCTTATAGTTTGTATTTCAACATGGCTAGTGTTCCGAGGGTTACCTAAAACTGTAGGTCGATCTCGGATGAGATCTTCTATACTGATCGGAGATGAGGTGTCCGGCTTGGGCGTGGCGGTCAGAACTGTCGTGTCCAACCTGTTGGACTGGCAATGCTGCTGATCCCTCGTCACCAGTGGGTGGTGGTTCCTGCAAGGGACTCTGATGCTTAAGTTAGCAAGGGTATTAAGTAGGTTTTTAGTAGAATCAGAGTATGAGTTATACCTGGGTGCTCCAGTGTATTTATAATGGTGTAAAGTGACCTTTTCAGATAAGATAAGTTAGTTATCTTATCTTATCTTATCTTATCTTCATGGGAACCGCCCTGATCTGTCTAGGCTTGGGCTGCCTTTGGATTTGGGTCGTGTTCCTCTATTTGGGCCCTTTATCAGGCTTCCCTGGCATTTTAGACGAGCTCTTTCAGAAGAGGTCGGGTAGTTTGACCTGAAGAGGTCGGTCGTCTCGTTGCCAATCAGCCCGAGTCGGACAGCTCGACCCAGGGTATGAACAGTGCCCCTGCTCGAGCTCGGTCTTTTTTGAGGTCGAGTCTTTAGTTTTAGGACTTCGATCCTTCTCTGGTGAAGCCAAACTCGAGCATTTGGTCGACTTCTTCTTTGTAGAGATCTCCTTTGAATGCTGAACATTTCCTTTTGAATTTTATACTTTTGAAAACGCGCGTCCCCTTGCTTTGGGAATGTGCAAAGGTTTAATAACCTCATTAATTCTTTTTAAATGCTCTGTTTCTTTGTTCTTTTTAAATCTCTTTCACAAAAACGGTTTCTCTTCTTTGTTTCGTAACTTCCCTTTCTTTCTCACTTTCTGTTTTTGAATGAATATTTGAATTTTGCGTTTCTCCTTGGGACGTTGTTTGGTGATCATTGGTGCTTTCTTTTCTCTGAAAGGCGATTCCGATTTTTCGTCCTCAGTTTCCCTTGAAGCTTCCTTTTTCCAGGTTGGTTCTTCCTTCTGCTTCTTTACTTCTTCTGCTTTGCCTTCGGTTCTTTGGTAAAGTTTTAGTTTTGTTTGAATTCATGTTGGGAAGCTTGAACCTTTTTGCGTCGTCGTGCTTATTTGCTGTGCTGCATGTTTTTCTGACTTTATGAACCTATTTTCTTTACCAAAAGGTTTCTCCTTTTGATGACTTTCGCTATGTTTGATGATTTTACTGATGACGATTTTCTTTTTTTTTCTGGTGGCTCGTTTCTTAATACTTTTGTTGTTTGGTAGTTCCATTTGTTGATAAGCTTGAGATTGTGAGTTGGGGATGTCTGTTTTTTTATGACTTTTGATTTCTAGCCCGTGGCTTTCTTCTCAGAGTGTTGCTTTTGTTGAGAAGGGGATTATCTTCCTGTTAGGATGTGTAAAGATGTAGAGTTGTAGGTTTTCCTGAGTCCTTATTCCATAACTTGCCTCCAAAGGATGCCCCTGGATCTTTAGTGTGGGTCCTGGGGTTTCCTTTTGTTGCTTGTATTGCTTTGTGTCATATTTGTCCGAGATGTTTTTAGTAATCCATTTTCTTCTTTTGTTTGTAGGACTAGTTGGCTATGTCTTCTCGCAAAAATATTGTAGAGAGGTCTTCTAAGGTTTCTGAGGGGATGTCCGATTGGTTGGACTCCCTTGTGTTGTTGTGTGTATCTCTTGCTAATTCGGAATTCTGTGTGGAGCTTAAGAAACATCATCGTATATGTAGTAGTGGGGGATTAAGAAAGCAACTATGAATTGGTAGCACCTAATTCTGACGAAAGGGTCTGCTTCCCTGTTCTGACCCAGGGGGAGCGTCCCTTTTTTATGCATACGATTTCTTCTTTAGCCAGATGAACATCATCCTTTCCTTTACTTCTTTTGAGACCGACCTATTATGGTCTTGTAATGTAGCCCCATCTCGGCTTCATTTGAATTCTTGGGGTTTCATTAAGATTTTTCAGTTGGTTTGTCAAGAATTTGGTGTTACGCCTTCTCAAACTCTTTTTCTGTATCTCTTTGTGTTGACCAAGCCTGGGACTACCAAAAAGAAAGCTTCTTGGATTTCTTTTAGGTTGGCCCAGGGACATAAAGTTTTTTCCATGTATGATGAGTCATTCCGGGATTTTAAGAATTACTTTTTTAAGATCCGAGCAGTTGAAGGAGCTCGTCCTTTCTTTTTGGATGAGAATGGCAAGCCCCGTTTCTCCTTAGAATGGCAGAAGAACGTAGTGGTGTCTAGGTATACTTGGGAAATGTTGGACGAGATTGAACAGGCTTTTGTGGCTGTCTTGGAGGATATTTAGGGGGAGCCTCCTCATCTTGATACCAAGAAATTTTTGGGGGATCCATCCCTAATCCGAACTGTGCTAGGTATTATAAATTGATACGTTTTTGTTTTGTTTTCTGCTTTCTTCTCCTTTTCTGGCTTGTAAACTGTTGTATTTTATTTTTCAGAGATGGCCAAAAATAATGACTCGATGAAGGCCTTTAAGAAGGCGAGGAAGGCTACTGCAGCTCAGAACGTCCCGGCCAAAGTGGCTGGGGAGGGGTCCTTGATGATTAGATTTTTGATGGTATAGAGTTTCACAAATGAATTCTCGTTGCAAGTATAGTTTTTAAACCAATCAATAATCCTTTCATACAAAAAGTTGTTTGTCACAAGTACAAACCCCTAAATTTATAAACCGAAGTATTGAAACCTCGGGTCGTTCTCCCTAGGAATTGTAATAAAGTGTCTTGTTATTGGTTATGAGTTATTTTGGGGTTTTTGAGATTTTAGACAAGAAATATAAATGGCAAAGAAAATAAACTAACAACTAACAAAGCTCTTGGCAAGACATGAGAACTAGAAGTCCTATCCTAGTTATCCTCCTCAATTGTGACCACAAATTGTTCATTCCTCCTCAATTTGATTCTTCAAGTCCTAATCAATTCCTAAAGGAGAGACTAGCGTTAGAGACATTCAAATCAATTAGCAACTTCTAATTATCAATCAACAAAAGAATTGGATAACTCAAGAGTCACTAATTACTCAACCAAAGCCAAGAGGGGCAAAATCTATACTAAAATCCAACCAAGCATTTCATCAAACACTTGAAAAGTACAAAAGAAAAGCAAAGCAAATTGACAGCAAGAATAGAATCTAACAACAATTATTGCAAGGAATTAACAACAACAATCAAAAGAAACACAATTATTATGAATTACCTTGAATTGAATGGAAAGAAAATAGAAGAGACAAGAGTAGATCTACAACAAAATACAATAACAACATAAAAAAGGTTACAACAAAAGAATGGAAGAAGAATGAATGTAACTATAAGGAATTGGAAGATAGAAGTGGAAGAAGATGAATTAAAATCTAGATCTAAGAACTAAACCTAATCCTAATCCTAATCCTAGAGAGAAGTGAGAAATTCTCTCTCTAAAACTAACTCTAAACTAATCCTAATGAGTGTGAATGATCAAAAGTCAAAAAAGTCCCTTTGCTCTTCAATCCTTGGCTTTAAATAGCATTTCTGGCGCCAAAGTTGGTTGAGATTGGGCCCCACAACCCTTCTGAATTCGCTGGCCATGTTTTCATTAAAAAATTGTATTCCAGCATCGACGCGTACACGCACAGCACGCGTACGCGTCCATGGGCCATTTCGCAGGGTGCGCGTAAGCGCCAGGTGCACGCACGCGTCCATGGGCGAGTTCAACTCTTTGACTTTTCATGATTTCCCCACTTTGCATGCTTTCCTCTTCACTCCTTTGATCTATTCCTAGCCTTTTCAATCTGAAATCACTAACAAACAAATCAAGGCATCTAGTGGAATCAAAGGGAGATTAAAATCATTAAGTTAAAGGCCTAAAAAGCATGTTTTCACACTTAAGCACAAATTAGGAGACAATCACAAAATCATGCTAATTCATTGAATAAATGTGGGTAAAAGGTGTTAAAATCTCCTAAAATCAATACAAGATAAACCCTACAAATGGGGTTTATCAACCTCCCCACACTTAAACCAAGCATGTCCTCATGCTTAACCAAGAATGAAGTAAAGGTATGGCATTTATTCAATGGAAACTAACTAAATGTAATCTACCTATATGTAACTATCTACATGAATGCAATTGCTCGGTCGAAATAAATCAATTCCCAAGAAGCATATATGCACAAGGGCTAAGGACTAGCAAGTCTAATCCACAATTGAATTGAGTTATTAAATATTTTTACGAACTTGCATGAGAAGTGATGATTGTAGGTGGAAACATGTAATTGAGCATCAAACCCTCACCAAATGTGTTTGCACTCTGTTCGCTCAAGTGTTTAGGGTCAATTTACTCAATTCTCCTCTATTTCATGCTTTCCAAGATTTGTTCTTCTTCTAACAATTGACATATATTTCATGCATGCATACATCTATCATGAGGTCTTTTCATTGGTTGTAATGGGGCTAGGGTCAAGGTAGGATGTATATATGGTTAAGTGAGCTTGAAATTTGAATCTTTGATAAGCTTAAACTTCCCACCTAACCTATGACATCCTATACAATTAAGTTCTAACCTAACTACCCATTCTTCTCAATTTTTCACATACTCATGTATCCCTTTTCATTTCACAACACGTATGCATTAATTTTATTTAGCTTCACCTTGCTTTGGGGCATTTTGTCCCCTTTTTATTCTTTCTTTTTATTCTTTTTTTCTTTTCTTTTCCATATTATTTTTTTTATTTTTTTATTTTCTTTTGTTTTTCTCATTTTTTTCTTTCTATATACAATAGCATCAATGCATAAGGTTTTACATTTGATTAATACATGAGTATGTACCCAATTCCCCAATATTTACAACAAAAATACAAAACTACCCTTTCATTCACCCAATGTCCCAAGATTTCCCACACTTGAATGTTACGCATACTCTAGCCTAAGCTAATCAAAGATCCAAATAAGGACATTTATTGTTTTCCACTTTAAGGTTTGTAATATGCTAAATTAAGAACAAGGTGGGTTAATCGTAGGCTCAAAGTTGGCTAACAATGGATGATAAGAGGTAAGGCTATTTGGGTAAGTGAGCTAATGAAACAATGGCCTCGATCATATAAATGCATGTATACACAAAGTAATGGACATAAAGAATTAAACAAATCAAAGATTACAATCATAGCAAGAGAATAATGCACACAAGAAGGAAAAATAAGTGATTATAAGATGTAACCACACCATTAGGCTCAAATATCACTTGCTTTTGTTCTTAGCTCAAAAACCATGTTCCAAAATAAGTTCATTCAAGCAAGTTCAAAATTTTTTTTTCAAATTGGTAGGGTGCCCTAAAAAATAATTTCTTGGAAAAGAAATCATCACCATAACCAAGTAGTCCAAATAAGAAAGAAGTGGTAAGAATATGTACAAATTCTAACTAACATGCAACCTATCATGCAATGCAGTAACTAATCTAACAAAGAAACTAAAAAATTGGTGTTGAAAAAGAAATTGTTACCCATGGAGATCGGTCGAACGACCTCCCCACACTTGAAGATTGCACCGTCTTCGGTGCATGTAAAGAAGAGCAAGGTGGATGGGTTGCTACAATTGATGAGCTTCTTCAAAAGATTGTGCAGATGACTTGCTTGTTGCCACATTTAAAAGCTTTCCTTTCCTTCCTTCTTGGTGGCCAAACTAAAAGGAAAGAAAAAGAAAGAAAATTAAGCCTATAACAAAGATATGAAAGTAAATAGAACATAGGCGGGGGCTAATGCCAAATAAGGGTATGATTCTCTACTACATGGTAGCTACAACATGTGAGTGAGAAAACAATATAAGCAAATGGCATATCAACTAATACTTGATGCAAGAGTAAAGTCAAAGTATGAAAAGCATGTTGAGCATCAAGATCAAACAAGAATAGACACAAAGAAGATTAGTGGTAAGCATGAGAGCATTTGGTCCCATCCTAACTCAATGATGAAGAAGTACAAAAACAAAGGATAATGAATTAGGAAGGACTAAAGCACTAATCTTGTGTGTGGACAAATATTACAATTAATGTAACAAGTCATGAAGCACCAAAACAATGCAAGAAATTCTCAACAATTGAATAAAAGAGTTCAACACCATTATTAAAATGAGAAGCTTAGAAAATGAAATGAGAACAAATTATAGAAACAAAATTAAAATGCAAAGAATAAAAGTATGCAAATGCAATAGACAAAAGAAAATGGAAGAAAAGAAAAAAATTTTTTATTAGTATTTATTTACTTATTTATTTTTATATTATTATTTATTTATTTATTTATTTATTTTATGTAATTTTTTTTCAAAAGAGGAAGAAGAAAAAAAAAGTAGAAAGAAAGAAGAAGAAAAGAAAAAAAAGAAGGAGAAAGGAGAAAGGAGGAAAACAGGGTGCAAATCCGCGCGTGCGCACAGCGCGCTTACGCGCGGATGCAGCAGGGACAATCCACGCGCGCGCGTCCAGCACGCTTACGCGCTGCACACGCGCGAGTAGCGTTGTGCCAGGGGCCCAGCGTTGGCTCAAAATTAGCACAACTCTCTGGAAAATGTACTAGGAGTCATGCAGTGCCATCGACGCGTACGTACGCTGTGCGCGTACGCGCACTCCGACCCCCTTTTTTTTTTCGAAATTTTGTTTTCAAATTTTTTTTTCAAAAATACTAAAAATGGCTAAAAATCCCCCTAACACTACCTACAACACACAACCAACTACAAATGCAAAATTACAAAAAATCTTTTGGCCTTGGAAGAGTTTTCAAATATGAGCAAGGAAAACTTGCATCACAAGCAACTAGCAACCAAATTATTAAAACAACTATATGAAAAGAAAAACTAACTATAATGGTAACTCAAATCACTTATTAATGAAAGCTAGAAGAGAGTGGAAAGAGTTTACCATGGTAGGGTGTCTCCCACCTAGCACTTTTATTTATTGTCCTTAAGTTGGACTTATGGGGAGCTCCTCATCAAGGTGGCTTGTGCTTGAACTCATCTTGGAATTCCCACCAATGCTTGGTTCTCCAATAAGCTCCATCATTCAAAATTAATAGCTCCAAGCTTTGATGGAGTTCTTCACAAACAATGGGCTCCCAAACTAGATCCTCTTCTTGTAATCTGGGATCCTACACTCTATTTTCACACTCGTCTTGAAGTTGATCATTATTAATCCATTTGGGTGGCAAAAGAGATGAATTCTCATGGAAGCACCAAACTATCCTCCTAGACCCACTCAATTGAGCACTAGTCCAACCCTTGCTTTTAAGCTTTGAACATGTAACCATGGTGAACCTAGAATGGCATTTCCAACCACTAACCATCTCCTTTTTACTTTTAAAGCCACAAATATGTCTAAGTTGACCATCCATTTCAAGCAAACCAAATTCAAGGGGAATAATAAAGCTCAAGTATAAGGAATTTACCCACTTGAATGAGAGAATGGATGGTGGTGGCTTGGGGAGAGGTATCTCTAATGTCCTTGCAAGCTCTACTCCTTTGTTTGCTTCCTTGTCAATCTCCACCTCTTCATAAACTTCTTCATCCTCAATCCTTTGTTCATCAACTTCATCTAACTCTTCACCATCACTCAAGTCATAAATGGGAGGCTGAGAGAAATCTACCTCCACATCACTTTCAAATTTATTGGGAGAAGGTTCTTCAAATTCAAAGGATTCTTCACCAAGAAGATTGGGTGCATGATCTTCATCACCAAGGGAACTCAAATCTTGCTTCATTCCTTCCAAGTCTTTATTCAACAATTTCCTTGGAGGTTGTGCACTCTCCTCCTCAACATCAAATTCACTCTTCTTGGAAGAATTCTCTATGATTTTAGCTTCCCAAGGAGGTTCCGTATCTCTTAAGTCTTCGACCACTTCTTCCTTTTCTTCAATAATCATAGGCTTCTCCAATTGCTCTAATACAAAATAACATTCCTCCTTCTCCACCGGAGTTTTCAATCTCTCCTTCGTGCTATGCTTTTTAATTGATTCTCCATATGTGACCATAGGAGTGCTTTGAGTACTCAAGCATTGGGAGGCTAATAGGCTTACTACCTTGGTTAAGGTAGCTACAAATTCTAGTGTCATCCTTTACATTTCTCTTTGCCCTTGAAGTATAAGGCTAAGGATTTCATCCATTGAGGATTGGAGTGGATAAGAGGGTTCATGGTCTTGGAGAAAGGGTTCATTATAGGAAGGTGGTTCTTCTTGGTAAGGTTATGGTGGTGAAGTGTATTGAGGTGGTTCTTGGGAGTATTGATATTGGAATGGTGGTTCCATGTATGGCTCATGTGGTTCAAAAGGTGGTTGGTAGGGTGGATATGGGTCAAGGTCATATGGAGGTGTTTGGTGAAAAGAGGCTTGTGAGTATGTGATAAACCACTATTTTATTGTTTATATTGTGTTTAATTGAGTGGTTTTATCAAGCCTTTCACCCACTTATTCATATGATTTGCATGATTTTATAATTCCTTCCTAGTTTAGTTCTATGATTAAAAACTTGCTTCTTAGAGATCTTTTTATTATGTATTTTAATTCTCCTTTATACCATTCGATGCCGTGATCTGTATGTTAAGTGTTTCAGGCTTCATCGGGCAGGAATGGTGTAAGGAATGAAGAAGAAGCATGCAAAAATGGAAGGAACACAAGGAATTGAGGTGATGACCAGCGAGAAGTCACGCGGTCGCCTGGCTCACGCGACCGCGCGAAATGGAAGAAATCACAGTGACGCGCTCGTGTGCCTGACGCGACCGAGCGGATTGGAAGCTACACAAACGACGCGGATGTGTGGACGACGCGCACGCGTGGTACGAGAAATGCTGAGTGACGTGAACGCGTGGACGACGTGAATGCGTGGACGACGTGAATGCGTGGACGACGCGAACGCGTGACGTGCGCGATCTGCAGAATTACAAAAGTCGCTGGCACAGATTCTGGGCCGTATTTCAACCCAGTTTTCGGCCCAGAAACACAGATTAAAGTCAGGGAACATGCAGAGACTCAGGAGATGACTTCAGATCAGATCATATTTCACTTTTCATAATTTAGATGTAGTTTTTAGTGAGAGACGCTCTCTCCTCTCTCTTAGGTTCTAGGATTAGGATTCCTCTTAAAGGATTTAGGATCTCAACTCCTCATCAGGTTCAATATTCCTTTTTCTTTATATTTCTCTTTTACTTTCAGATACTTTAATGCTTGTATTACTTATGTTGCCTATTTGGTTTACAAACCATTCATGTTGGGATTTTCTTTATTTGATATGAATTGAGATATTTCAGACTTATATGTTATGGATGCTTTGGCTTTATTCAAATTATTTTCATTCAAGTAGATTTTTTTCCCTTTTGGCTTTGGTTGATTAATTGGAAACTCTTGAGTTATCAAACTCATCTTGATTGATAATTTCTATTTTTGCTAATTGAATTGAATTCCAATAACTCTAGTCCTTTCTTAGGAATTGACTAGGACTTGAGGATCAAACTAATTAGTCCACTTGACTTTCCTTTGCTTTAGTAAAGGTTAACTAAGTGGGATTAAAACTCAATTCTCATCACCATCGATAAGGATAACTAGGATAGGACTTCCAATTTCTCATATCTTGCCAAGAGTTTATTTTACAGTTATTTATTTATTTTACTTGTCATTTAACATACTTCTTCCTTACTTTCAAAACCCCCAATCTACAAGACTCATAACCAATAATAAGAACATACCTCCCTGCAATTCCTTGAGAAGATGACCCGAGGTTTAAAAACTCGGTTATCAATTTCAAAGGGGTTTGTTACTTGTGACAACCAAAACGTTTGTAAGAAAGGACTCTTGTTGGTTTAGAAGCTATACTTGCAATGAAAATTTATTTTGAATTCTAGACCACGCAAAAGTTCTCTCTTTAAAATGGCGCCGTTGCCGGGAAATTGCAAATGTGTGCCTTATTATTGGTTATTGTAAATACTTTTCTTTTACTTGTTTATTTGTTTTTGTTTTTCCTTCTTATTTCTGATAACTACGATGAATTCTCACCCCTCTCACTTTGAGTTTGGTTCTAATTTCGTTGAAAGGAATGGAAGTTATAATAGGATTATGCATCAAGGTCTAAGCAATCAAAGATGGATGGAGCCAAAAGGATTTGATTACCCCTTTAGGCAACAACACCTTCCAAGATATCATGGACAGAGACCACTCTACAATGCATACCAAACCGATAGATATGGTGGACCCCCTTGTAGTTACCAACAAGCCCCACCATGTGCTTATAGACCATCCTCTCAACATAGCTTCGAACTACCACACTCACAAGCTTCTTTTCACCATTCGCCACCATATGATCCCTATCCACCCCAACGCCAATCCAACTACTCCCAAGAACCACCACCACCCTATGCACCATGTCCATATCCATCAAGCCAAGAATCACAGGCTCGCTTCAAAGAATCAATAGACTAATTTCATACAACCCTTAATCAACTGGAGCAAGCAATAAATCAACTATCTTCCAGACGTTCGGATACTCAACAAACTCCCATGGCTTTATGTGGAGAATCTAATGAAGAACGTAGCATGAAGAAGACACTAGAAGCTTCAGTGGACAGTATAGAGCATAACTTCGTACTAGAACAAGTAGAGGAAGCTGTCATTATAGAAGAAGAAGAGTTGGTTGAAGATTTAGGAGATGCCGAACCTCCACGAGAATCTAGAGTTGTGGAGAATTCCGTCAAGGACGTTATAATCGATGCTAAGGAGGACAGTGCACAACCCCCGAAGCAGGTATTCTATGAAGAACTGGACGGAATAACCCAAGACGCATGTTTCCTTGGTGAATTCTTTGAGATAGAAGAATTTTCCCCCAGTGAATACAAAGATGATGCAGAGGTAGACTTTTCTCAACCTCCCAATTATGACTCAAGTGATGAGGAAGATACCAAAGACTTCGATCAGGACATGGTTGAAATTGAAGAAGATTACAAAGAGGTGGAAGTTGTCAAAGACGAGCACAAGGGAGTGGAGCTTGCAAGATCCTTGGAATCACCTCTCCCAAAGCCATTACCGTCCAATACAATATTCAAGTGGGTAAATTTCTCTTCCTTAACCTTTACTTTCCCACTTGAATATGGGCTTCTAGAGATGGATGGTCAACTTAGAGCTCTTTGTGGCATTATGAGCAAGAAGAAGATGGTTAGTGGTTGGAGTTGTCTAGTAAGGTTCAACATGGTTGTATGCTCCAAGTTGAAATGCAAGGTTGGGTGTAAAGCTCAACTGAATGGGTCTAGGAAATTGTTTGGCCGCTCTAGTGAGAATTCAAATTTCTTGCCACCCGGCTGGAACACTGATGATCAACGTGAAGACGGGTGTAGAAACAAGATTTGGGATCCGGGAATATATGGGGATCAATTTTGGGAGCTCAAAGCTTGTGAAGAACTCCATCAAAGCTTGAGGAATTTACTTAGTATGGATAGAGCTTATTGGAAAACCAAGCATTGGTGGAAGTTTCAGGATGAGTTCAAGTACAAGCCGCCATGACAAGGAGCTCACCAAATGTCCAACTTAAGGACTTTAACTAAAAGTGCTAGGTGGGAGACAACCCACCATGGTATGATCGTCCCTCTTCAGTTTTAATTCTAGTCTGTTTTGTTTGTTTTTGAGTTTTGATTGAACCTGAAATCATGCATAACATTCATATTAACATTGCATTATGCATTTTGCATAAAAAGAAAAATTTGCACGCGACGCGACAGCGTCGCCGACGCATCCGCGTCATAGGTGCGTTAGGAAGAAAACAAGATTGAACAGAGAGTCACGTGAAAGTGCGGCTAGAGGCGTGCCTTTGGCACAAATTGGTCCACGCGACCGCATCGCTGACGCGTCCGCGTCATGTGGGAAAAATGCCTCCCACGCGAATGCGTGCCTCAAAATCGACGTAATAAGGGTGTATGGCCGAAAGTTGAGCTAGAATTGGGTTGGACTCGTGCTAGTAGCACAAGCCCTACCACGCGTCCGCGTCAATCCCCATAATATGGCCTATCACACGATCACGTCCCCCATGCGACCGCGTCACCTAAAATTTTGGCAAAATATGTTTCAAACAGAAAGTTGCACGAGCGCCCGGCTGCCCTCGCGCTAGTAACACGAATTCACTCGCGCGACCGCGTGCCCCACGCGGCCGCGTCACTTGACAATAGCGCCAAGCCGCGCGAACGCATCATGCACACTTTTGCGTCGCCTGCGCCGCACAGCTTATCTAGATCAACCAAGATATCTTATCTTTTCTTCTCCAAATCTAAATCTTTTCTTTCCCTTTTTCATTCTTTCTTCCTCATTTCTCCTTCCTTTTTCTTCATCTCTTTAGCTTCTTATCCTTCTTTTCCTTCATTCTATTTCACTTACTTTATCTGCATACTTTCATTCATTGCATATTTTTATTGGTGTTAAATTTTCTTTTTCAATTTTTGTATCTTTTCTGGTATTATTTTGGTGCTTAGTGACTTGTTTTACAATGTTGGATGATATTATTTTTCTGTCAGTGTCAATCTTTTATGACCCCTGTATTCCTTTGCATTGACATGAATTTATATTCTCTTTCATTATCTACTATCTCTTCCCCCATTTGTTGCAAATTTTGCACCACTGGTATGCCATGTGCTTTTATTGTTCTCTCACTTGCATGTTGTAGCTACCATGTAACTGAGAATCTCACTATTTGGCATTAATCTAACCATATTTTATTTGTTTTCTATCCTTATTTTTGGGTTACTTTTCTTCCTTTTTCTCCTTTTTCAGGATGGCCACCGAGGAAGGGAAAGGGAAAGCTTCTAACTAGGGAGACAAACAAGTCCATCTGCACAATCTTTGGAGAAAAGCATAAGTTGAAGTAACCTATCCACCTGCACATCTTAGCATGCACCGAGGACGGTGCAACCTTTAAGTGTGGGGAGGTCGATACCGATCTCCGTGGGTCAGTCACTTTCTTCTCAACACCAATTTTTGTTTTTCATTGTTGCATTTGCATGTTTGATTGCATATTTTCTTGATTTTGTGCATATTTTACCACTTGGTTGAAGTAACATTTTCTTTTTCAAGAAAATTTTTATAGCATTTCACTAATTTGAATTAAACTTTTTGAAAAACTTGTTTGAAGAAATATTATATTGGAACATGGTTTAGAGCTCAAACACACAAAACCAGTGAGATTTTGAGCTTATTTGATTGGTTGCATTTTATCAACCAATATATTTTATTTTTGTGTGTTATTCTCTCTAAAATTGTAATCTTTATCTTTCTTAATTCTATATTTCCATTGTTTGATGTATGCATGCACTTATATGATTGAGGCCTTGTTTCACTAAGCTTACATACCCATATGGCCTTACCCTTTCATTATCCTTTGCAAACCAATGTTGAGCCTATTTTATCCCTTGTTCTTTACTTTAGCTCATCACTAACTCTAAACGAAAAACAATAATATCCTTAATTTAAATACTTGATTAGCTTAGACTAGTGAGAGTGCTCATGAATTAAGTGTGGGAAAAGTGGATTTGGAAACGTTTGGTTTGGGAATTGAGTATGTTAGACTTTGTGTGAAAATGTGAAAAATGTTAAGAACATGTTCATGTATTCGATACCTTAATCATATGCATTGAAAAAAAAATTTATTAAGAAAAGAAAAATAGAAAAAAAAGGAAAGCAGAAAAATAAAAAGGGGACAAAAATGCCCCAAAGTAAATGGTGATAGCAATGCACATGTACTGTACTCAAAAACTTGGAATGCATAAATATGTAGTAAACCCAGTTAATGTGTAGTTATTGATTTTATATTATGATTACATGGATTGTCCTAAGTTAGGTGGAAAGTTTATGTTAATTAAGGATTCAGATTTTAGTCCACTTGGCCAAATACAATCCTACCTTGACCCTAACCCCATTACAACCCTCAAAAGACCTCTTGATTTGTGTGTTGTGTGCATTAAATTTTTGTTGATTGGTAGAAGAAAAGAAAGCTATAGAAAGCAAGATTAGTAGAGAATTGAGAGAATTGACCCTAGACACTTGAGAGTTAGAATGATACACACTATTAGTAAGGGTTCAGTGCTTAATTCTATGTTCCCTTCTTTCATGAGCTATCTTCTTCTTGCAAGTTATTTGTATTGTATTTTGTGATTTGAATTAGTGAAAATCCAGTTCATATTTGTTCTTGAAAGATTTATTTACTTTTTCACTAAGTAGGTAGAATCATTTTAGCATGTAGATCCATTCACATTCATAGGCTGCATTGCATGAGTCCTGCTTTTCCCTACTCATTTATTTTGTCTCCTTGAGCTTAGCATGAGGACATGCTAATGTTTAAGTGTGGGGAGGTTGATAAACCACTATTTTATGGTTTATATTGTGTTTAATTGAGTGGTTTTATCAAGCCTTTCACCCACTTATTCATATGATTTGCATGATTTTATAATTCCTTCCTAGTTTAGTTCTATGATTAAAAACTTGCTTCTTAGAGATATTTTTATTATGTATTTTAATTCTCCTTTATACTATTCGATGCCATGATCTGTATGTCAAGTGTTTCAGGCTTCATAGGGCAGGAATGGCGTAAGAAATGAAGAGGAACCATGCAAAAATGGAAGGAACACAAGGAATTGAGGAGATGACCAGCGAGAAGTCACGCAGTCGCATGGCTCACGCGACCGCGCAAAATAGAAGAAATAACAGTGACGCGCTTGCGTGCCTGACGCGACCGCGCGGATTGGAAGCTGCACAAACGACGCGGATGTGTGGATGACGCGCACGCGTGGTACGAGAAACGCTGAGCGACGCAAACGCGTGGACGACGCGAACGCGTGACGTGCGCGAACTGTAAAATTACAAAAGATACTGACACAGATTCTGGGCCGCATTTCAACCCAATTTTTGGCCCAGAAACACAGATTAAAGTCAGGGAACATGCAGAGACTCAGGAGATGACTTCAGATCAGATCATATTTCACTTTTCATAATTTAGATGTAGTTTTTAGTGAGAGAGGCTCTCTCTTCTCTCTTAGGTTCTAGGATTAGGATTCCTCTTAAAGGATTTAGGATTTCAACTCCTCATCAGGTTCAATATTCCTTTTTCTTTATATTTCTCTTTTACTTTCAGATACTTTAATGCTTGTTTTGCTTATGTTGCCTATTTGGTTTACGAACCATTCATGTTGGGATTTTCTTTATTTGATATGAATTGAGGTATTTCAGACTTATATGTTATGGATGCTTTGGCTTTATTCAAATTATTTTCATTCGAGTAGATTTTCTTCCCTTTTGGCTTTGGTTGATTAATTGGAGACTCTTGAGTTATCAAACTCATCGTGATTGATAATTGCTATTTTTGCTAATTGAATTGAATTCCAATAACTCTAGTCATTTCTTAGGAATTGACTAGGACCTGAGGATCAAACTAATTAGTCCACTTGACTTTCCTTTGCTTTAGTAAAGGTTAACTAAGTGGGATTAAAATTCAATTCTCATCACCATCGATAAGGATAACTAGGATAGGACTTCCAATTTCTCATATCTTGCCAAGAGTTTATTTTACAGTTATTTATTTATTTTACTTGTCATTTAACATACTTCTTCCTTACTTTCAAAACCCCCAATCTACAAGACTCATAACCAATAATAAGAACATACCTCCCTGCAATTCCTTGAGAAGACGACCCGAGGTTTAAAAACTCGGTTATCAATTTCAAAGGGGTTTATTACTTGTGACAACCAAAGCGTTTGTAGGAAAGGACTCTTGTTGGTTTAGAAGCTATACTTGCAACAGGAATTTATTTTGAATTCTAGACCATGCAAAAGTTCTCTCTTCAGTATGATTGAGGTTCATGTTGAGGATATAACTCATAGGCATATGGTGGTGGTTCTTGAAAGTCACAAGGGAATTCACCATAGCCATTGGATTGGTATGCATCATAGAATGGCTCTTCTTCATAGTGCATTGGTAGAGGTTGTTGCTAGAAGGATTGATCATATGCATATGGTTCCTCCCACCTTTGATTGTCCCATCCTTGATACACATCTTCATTGTAGCTCCCATCACCTACAATATAGTTGTAATCACACTCATAGCCAAAGTGAGAATTCATGATAGCAATAGAAAATAAGAAACAAAAACTAATAAGAAATAATGAAACAAAATACTAAGACTAGCAAAAAACTAACAAGCAATCCAAAAAGCAAGCTATTTACAATATTCACATATATACAATAACCAATAACATAACACCATTGCAATTCCCCGGCAACGGCGCCATTTTGATGATTGGATTTTTGATGGTATAGAATTTCACAAATGAATTCTCGTTGCAAGTATAGTTTCTAAACCAATCAATAATCCTTTCATACAAAAATTTGTTTGTCACAAGTACAAACCCCTAAATTTATAAACCGAAGTATTAAAACCTCGGGTCGTTCTCCCTAGGAATTGTAATAAAGTGTCTTGTTATTGGTTATGAGTTATTTTGGGGTTTTTTGAGATTTTAGACAAGAAATATAAATGGCCAAAAAAATAAACTAACAACTAACAAAGCTCTTGGCAAGACATGAGAACTAGAAGTCCTATCCTAGTTATCCTCCTCAATTGTGACCACAAATTGTTCATTGCTCCCACTTAGTTAACCTCTAACCATGGAAGAAAGTCAAGTGGATGAATCAATTTGATTCCTCAAGTCCTAATCAATTCCTAAAGGAGAGACTAGCGTTAGAGACATTCAAATCAATTAGCAACTTCTAATTATCAATCAACAAAGGAATTGGATAACTCAAGAGTCACTAATTACTCAACCAAAGCCAAGAGGGGCAAAATCTATACTAAAATCCAACCAAGCATTTCATGAAACACTTGGAAGGTACAAAAGAAAAGCAAAACAAATTGACAACAAGAATAAAATCTAACAATAATTATTGCAAGGAATTAACGACAACAATCAAAAGAAACACAATTATTATGAGTTACCTTGAATTGAATGGAAAGAAAATAGAAGAGACAAGAGTAGATCTACAACAAAATACAAGAACAACATAAAAGAGGTTACAACAAAAGAATGGAAGAAGAATGAATGTAACTACAAGGAATTGGAAGATAGAAGTGGAAGAAGATGAATTAAAATCTAGATCTAAGAACTAAACCTAATCCTAATCCTAATCCTAGAGAGAAGTGAGAGCCTCTCTCTAAAATTTACTCAAAACTAATCCTAATGAGTGTGAATGATCAAAAGTCAAAAAAGTCCCTTTGCTCTTCAATCCTTGTCTTTAAATAGCATTTCTGGTGCCAAAGTTGGTTGAGATTGGGCCCCACAACCCTTCTGAATTCGCTGGCCGCATTTTCATTAAAAAATCATATTCCAGCATCGACGCATACGCGCACAGCACGCGTATGCGTCCATGGGCCATTTCGCAGGGTGCGCGTAAGCGCCAGGTGCGCGCGCGCATCCATGGTCGAGTTCAACTCTTTGACTTTTCATGAGTTCCCCACTTTGCATGCTTTCCTCTTCACTCCTTTGATTAATTCCTAGCCTTTTCGATCTGAAATCACTAACAAACACATCAAGGCATCTAGTGGAATCAAAGGGAGATTAAAATCATCAAGTTAAAGGCCTAAAAAACATGTTTTCACACTTAAGTACAAATTAGGAGACAATCACAAAATCATGCTAATTCATTGAATAAATGTGGGTAAAAGGTGTTAAAATCTCCTAAAATCAATACAAGATAAACCCTACAAATGGGGTTTATAAGCCCTCTCAGGTTTTGTCGAAGCCATCTGTTCTGAGCTCTCCTGGACCGAGGAGGATGATCCCTACTCCTCGGGTTTGTTTGGTTGATCCTTCACATGCTTCTGCTGCTACCTCTTCTTCTACCGGTGCTCCTTCTCCGAAAAAGCAAAGAATAGTTGAACCCTTTTAACCTTGATGCCCCTGACTTTGACGCTGTCGAGTTTGTGGACCAGCAAATTGGTCCTTATGGTACCATGCTTACTGACGATGTTTCTCTTCTTCGTCATTTGGACTTTATTACTCGGAGCAGCGTCAAGATGGCACATATGGTACGGCTTTATATCGGACTTCCCAAGATCTTCCCATTCATGCTACAAAAGCCTTTATGGAGGAGGCTAAATTAGAGTTCGACCGGATGAAGGGTTTAAAGGAGGAGCTCGAAGTGAAAGTGACCAAGCTGGAGAAGGAGTTGGAGGGCGAAAAGGCTAGCTCTCTTGCCTTGGCGGCTTCTGTGAGGTTAGCTGAAGACACGGTATTGAAGCACAAGGAGAGATATGTCACGACCTATAGGAAGATGATGCATCTCATGGATGATTTAGAGTCTACTCGAGCTGATTACACCGAGCTCCAGGATCACCTTGTAGGCAGCATAAATGTTGCTTATGAGAACCTGAAGGAGCAGGTTTGGGTTCTTGCACCCGAGCTTGACCTTACTCTCTTCATCTTGGACAACGTCGTAAAAGACGGTAAAATTGTTCCTGATGACCTTGATGATGATGATGTCGACCCTCCTTCAATGCCTGCCACAGAAACCTCTGTTGCGCCGACCTCTTTAACTCCTTCTTCTGAGGTTGGTCATCCTGAGTTAGAACCTGATTGTCAAATCTTGAACCAGAATGATGGGACAGTGGATGCGGTTCCTCTTCAAACTCGTCCTCCTTCACCCCGTGTTGATGTTGCTAAGAAGTCTTTGGATCCTCAATGATTATTCTGGATGTTTGTGTAGATAGCCCGGCTTGTGGGCTTTTGAACTTTTTATATTTTGTAAATGGTGGTTCTGACTTTCTGCTACTTTCTTGGTTGCTTGTTTAGCAACTTTATTTTGAAAAACAAAGTAGTTTTCAAGCTCTTAGGGCTGATTTTGGTGGCCTCTTGAGTTTGTTATTATTATAACTTGTGATTTTTATGACATGTTTTTCTGCATCTGTCTGGTACCTTTTTAGGTTTTTTGGAAGTGTTGGAGCCTTATTGTTCGACCTCTTTGGATTGCTTTTGTATTTTCATACTTTGTGGCTTGATTCTTTGAGGTTGTGGATGTTTGGGTCCAAATTTTATGTCGACTTCCTTACTTTGGTCTGAAGTTATTTCCAGTAATCCTCTTTTTGGACCTTTGTCAGGTCTCCTTTAGGGATTACTTGTTTGTGGGAGGCTGACTTCTTTGCGCAGTCCCTTCTAAGTTTTTTCTAGTAATCCTTTTTCTTAGACCTTTGTCAGGTCTCTTTCAGGGATTACTTTTTATAACTTGTTTGTGGGAGGCCAACTTCATCGTGTCGGTCCCTTCTAAGTTATTTTTAGTAATCATCTTTTTTATGGCTGGCCATGCCTCTTTCCAGGGATTGACTTTTTATAACTTTGGTTGTTGTGGTCGATTGGTCCAACTTCTCTATGTCGGCCTGTCTTTTAAGTTATTTTTAGCAACCCATTTTATTAAGACCTCGTTAGGTCCTTTCTATGGATCACTTTCGATAACTTCTTGCATTATTCTGTTCTATTGCATTTTCATCTTTGCCGATTTTGTCGAAGTCAGGTTTGATCATTGTTTGGTTGACCTTTCGATGAATTTGGTTTTCATTTTTTTTATCTTCATTGTGGTCAGAGAGTGAATTTGATCTTCACTTTCTACCGATCTTGTAGCTTTATAATTGGGCGATGAATTTTTTAGTGTTTCGGACTAATGCGTCTTGAGAATTTGTAGAAAATCTAAAAAACTTTATTCAGAAGAAAATGCACACACACACACACACACACACACATATATATATATCGAGCAATTTTGTAGATCTTGGCTTGGTACCTCATTAAAAAGCCTTTTCAGAAAAAAGAGTGTACCTTATCCTAAGATCTTTATTACCTCTAACTGTAGTATCTTCTTAGGTTGCAAGCATGCCATGACCTGGGAAGCTCTCACCCTTCGAGTTCGGACAGTCTGTAATAACCTTTTCCAAGTACTTCTATGACTCGATAGGGTCCTTTCCAGTTTGCTGCCAGCTTTCCTTCTCCGGGTTGAGTTGTTCTGATATCATTTCGGATTAGGATGAGGTCGTTCTTGGCAAAACCTCGTGGTACTACCTTTTGATTGTATCTTGAAGCCATTCAACGTTTTAATGCCTCTTCCCTGATTCGGGCTCTTTCTCGAATTTTCGGAAGTAGGTCGAGTTCTTCCCTTTGAAGTTGGGAATTGGCCTCTTCACTATAATGGATCACTCTGAGTGACCCTTCTTCGACCTCTACTGGGATCATTACCTCCATCCCGTAAGCTAATCTGAAAGGGGATTCCTTTGTGGTGGAATGTGGCGTTGTTCAATATGCGCATAGGACTTGTGGGAGCTCTTCGGCCCAGGCTCCTTTTGCATCCTGTAATCTTTGTTTTAGCCCGGCCAATATGACTTTGTTGGCAGCTTCTGCTTGTCCATTGGCTTGAGGGTGTTCTACGGACGTAAATTGGTGTTTTATGTTCAAATCGACCACCAATTTTCTGAAGCCCGCATCTGTAAATTGAGTGCCGTTGTCTGTGGTGATGGAGTATGGAACCCCAAACCTTGTGACAATATTTCTATATAGGAACTTTCGACTTCTTTGAGCGGTGGCATGAGCTAAGGGTTCTGCCTCGATCCACTTTGTGAAATAGTCTATCCCTACTATGAGGAATTTGACTTGTCCCGTTCCCTGAGGGAAAGGTCCGAGAAGGTCGAGTCCCCATTTTGCGAATGGCCAAGGTGAAATTACGTTGATGAGTTCCTCTGGCGGGACGATGTGGAAGTTGGCATGTTTCTGACATGGTGGACATGTCTTTACGAATTCTGTGGCTTCTTTTTGTAGAGTTGGCCAATAAAATCCTGCATGGAGTACTTTTTTGGTGAGTGCCTGTGCCCCAAGATGATTGCCATAGATGCCACTGTACACTTCTTCTAAAACTTCCTTTGTGTTGGAAGTCGGCACACATTTTAATAATGGTATTGAGATCCCTCTTTTGTATAGAGTATTGTTTATGATAGTGTAGTATTGTGCCTCCCATTTTAACCTCTTTGCCTCTTTTTCATCTGCGGGGAGTGTTTCTGTTTTGAGGTAGTTAATTATGGGAGTTATCTATCCTTGATCCTGACCTGTTATGGCTAGGACTTTTTCTTCTTCCGAGTTTGACGGGTTCTGTAGCATTTCTTAGATGAGGCTTCTATTGTTGCCCCCTGGTTTGGTGCTGGCCAGTTTTGAGAGTGCATCGGCTCGGGCGTTCTGTTCTCAGGGTATGTGGCGGACCTCATATTCCTCGAGTTGTCCAAGATGTTCCCTGGTTTTGTCTAAGTACTTTTTTCATTGTGGGATCTTTAGCTTGGTAGCTCCCTGCTATTTGTGAAGTGACAACTTGTGAGTCGCTAAAGATGATAAGCTTTTGAGCTCTAACTTCTTTGGCAAGCTTCAAACCAGCTAGTAGCGCCTCATATTCTGCTTGGTTATTTGAGGCAAGGAACCCGAATATGAGGGAAAGTTCGATTTGGGTTTCCTGATCGCTTTCAATTATCACGCCTGCTTCACTTCCCATTTTATTTGAGGAACCGTCTACGTAGAGATTCCATTCTGTAGGGATTTCTGGGGTGTCTGTAAATTCTGCAATGAAGTTGGCTAGATATTGTGATTTGATGGCTGTCCGAGCTTCATATTGAAGGTCGAATTCAGACAACTCGATTGCCCATTGCAAGATTCTGCCTGCTAAGTCTGTTTTCTGCAAAATTCCTTTCATGGGTTGGTTGGTCCGAACCCTAATGGCGTGAGCTTGGAAATACAGACGAAGTCATCGAGATGTTAATATGAGAGCATAGGTAAATTTTTCTATTTTTTGATAGTTCAGCTCGGATCCTTGTAATGCTTTGCTGATGAAGTACATAGGTTGTTGCCCACTGTCGTCTTCTCAGACTAGTGCTGAGGCTACTGCCTGACTTCCTACCGCGAGATATAATATAAGCAGATCTCCTTCCCGAGGTCGAGTTAGGATAGGTGGCTGTCATAGGAATCTTTTCAAATCTTGGAAGGCCTGCTCGCACTCTATTGTCCATTCAAACCTCTTTCCCATCCTTAGAGTGGCATAGAAGGGGAGAGACGAGTATGACCCGGAATTTATCCGGATTTGCCTCGATTCCTCTTTGTGTGAGCATAAAACCCAAGAACTTGCCAGCTTCTACTACGAAGGTACATTTTGCAGGATTAAGTCGCATGCCATGCCTTCTTATAGTGTCGAATACCCGGGTGAGGTCGGACAACAGCGTCTTTTCACTTTGTGTCTTTATTAACATGTCATCCACATATACTTCCATGATTTTTCTGACGTGATCCGTGAAGATCTTATTCATTAATCTCTGATAGGTAGCTCCTGCATTTTTTAGTCCAAAAGGCATGACGATGTAGCAGTAGTTTGCTTTTGGAGTTAAGAACGAGGTTTTTTCTTGGTCGGGTGGATACATCGGGATTTGATTGTATCCCGAATGCGTCCATAAACGAGAGGTATTTATATCCGGAGGAGGCATCTACCAGAGTGTCGATACTTGGGAGTGGATAAGGATCTTTTGGGCAGGCTTTGTTGAGATCAGTGTAGTCGGTGCACATCCGCCACTTCCCATTTGATTTTTTCACCAAGACAACGTTAGCTAACCATAGTGGGTACATCACTTCTCTTATGAATCCTGCCTCCAGTAGGGCTTGTACCTGCTCTTTCACAGCTTGGGATCATTCTGGCCCGAGCTTTCTACGTTTCTATTGTACTGGCCGAGATCCTAGGTAGATTGCTAGCTTGTGGCATATTAACTAGGGATCTATGCCTGACATGTCTGCGGCCTTCCATGCAAAGAGGTCAACGTTATCTCGCAAGAACTGTATGAGTGATTCTTTTATGTCTCCTTTTAGGATTGTACTGATATTGGTTGTTTGGTCTGGGATATCTCCGATCTGGACTTTTTCTACCTCAGCTTCGGGTTGTGGGAGGAGTTCTTCCCGCCTCTGAGCTCCACCGAGTTCGATGGTATGGAATTCTTCTCCTCTGCCTCTGAGGTTTAAACTTTCATTGTAGCAGCGACGCGCCGTCTTCTGGACTGCTTTTATTGTAGCTATTCCTTCTGTAGTTGGAAACTTCATGCATAGATGTGGAGTCGAGACTACCGCGCCGAGCTGATTCAATGTTGTCCGACCTATTAAGGCATTGTAGGCTGAGCTTACGTCGACCACAATGTAGTCTATTTTGAGTGTTCTTGACTGGTTTTCTTTTTCTAAGGTCGTGTGTAGTGAGACGTATCCAAGTGGTTGAACCGGGGTGTCTTCTAGTCCAAATAGGCTCTTCGGATATGCTCTAAGTTCCTTTTCTTCTAGGCCAAGTTTGTCGAAGGCAGTTTTGAAAAATATGTCGGCAGAGCTTCCTTGGTCTATCAGTGTGTAGTGGAGATTTGCGTTTGCCAATACGATGGTGATGACCATAGAATCATCGTGTCCTGGGATGATGCCAGATGCATCCTCTTTGGTAAAAATAATTGTGGGGGTGTCGTGTGTTTCTTCTCTTCCCTCAACATGATATACTTCTTTGAGATATCTTTTGCAAGATGATTTGGAGATCCCGCCTCCCGCAAATCCTCCGCGTATCATGTGGACGTGTCTCTCGGGTGTACGGGGTGGTCGTTCTGCCTGTCCGACATCTTCATCCGTTCTTCTTTTTCTGGGATCGTCTGCTTGGCTCGCCAAATACCGATCTAATTTTCCTTCTCTTACCAATCTTTCTATGATATTTTTTAAGTCAAAACATTCGTTGGTGGAATGTCCGTAGATTCGATGATATTCACAATATTCTGCCCGGTTTCCTCCTCCTTTTTTGCTTTTGAGTGGTCGAGCTGGGGGTATCTTTTCAGTATGGCATACTTCTCTGTAGACATCCACAAGGGATACCCAAAGAGGGGTATAATTGTGGTATTTTTTTATCTTTTCCCCATGTCGATCTTCTTTTTTCTTGGATTCTTTGTCTTTATCTCGGGAGGAGTAGGAGAATCCGGATTTTGAGGTCTCTCCTAGCCGAGTTTTTTCTTCCATGTTGATATACTTCTCTGCTCGTTCTTGTACCTCATTTAGAGATGTGGGATACTTTTTCAATATGGATTGGCTAAAAGGCCCTTCTCATATGCCATTAATGAGGCCCATGATGGCCGCTTCCGTGGGTAGACTTTGTATGTCTAGACATGCCTTGTTGAATCTTTTCATGTAGCTACGAAGACTTTCTCAATCTCCTTGTTTGATTCCTAATAGAATTGGGGTGTGCTTGGTTTTGTCTTTCTGGATAGAGAATCTGGCTAGAAACTTCTTGGCTAGGTCGTTGAAGCCTGAGATGGACCTGGGGGTAGATTGTCGAACCACTTAATTGCCGTTTTTGTTAAGGTAGTCAGGAAGGCTTTGCAGCGGATTGCGTCTGAGGCGTCAGTGAGGTACATTTGACTTCTGAAATTACTGAGGTGGTGGCTGGGATCTGCTGTGCCATCATATAAGGCCATATTCGGGAGTTTAAAGTCTTTTGGGATTTTGGTCTTCATGATCTCCTTGGTGAATGGATCTTGGTCCTTGTGGGAGCTGTCCTCGTGGGTGGAATGAGTCGCTTTGGTTTTGAGATCGGCTTCGAATTTTAGGAGTTTGTCGTCCAATTCGCGGCGTCGCCTTATCTCCCTTTATAAGTCCTTCCCAGCTTCTCACTGATGTTGGGCTTCTTTCTCGAGTTGTTTTAAACGATCTTAAAGTGTCTCAAGGGCTCCCGAGTTTGGTGAATTTTTGTCTTCGTTAGGTTGCAGGGTATCCTTTGGTGTAGTGTCCGCATTTTTGTGCTGCGTTCTGTCTTCTAGACTCGAATCGTGGTCGTTGTCATGGTCGTCCGCCATGATGATGGGATGACTTCCAGGTTCCCCGGCAACGGCGCTAATGTTCTGAGGGTTACCTGAAACTGTAGGTCGATCTCGGATGAGATCTTCTATGCTGATCAGAGATGACGTGTCCGGCTTGGGCGTGGCGGTCGGAACTGTCGTGTCCGACCTGTTGGACTGGCAATGCTGCTGATCCCTCGTCACCGGTGGTTGGTGGTACCTGCAAAGGACTCCGATGCTTAAGTTAGCAAGGGTATTAAGCAGGATTTTAGTAGAATCAGAGTATGAGTTATACCTGGGTGATCCAGTGTATTTATAATGGTGTAGAGTGACCTTTTCAGATAAGATAAGTTAGTTATCTTATCTTATCTTCATGGGAACCGCCCTTATCTCTCTAGGCTTGGTCTGCCTTTGGATTTGGGTTGTGTTCCTCTATTTAGACCCTTTATCGGGCTTCCCTGGCATTTTGGCCGAGCTCTTTGAGAAGAGGTCAGGTAGTTTGACCTGAAGAGGTCGGTCGTCTCGTTGCTAATCATCCTGGGTCGGACAGCTTGACCCAAGGTATGAACAGCTGGTATGGCTCTATTCGCAACTTCTTCTTACCCATTGGCTTGGGGGTGTCCTACCAACGTGAACAAGTACTTGATCTTGAGATTGGCCACCAGGCTTCTAAAGGCTGAGTTGGTGAACTGAGTTCTATTGTCCGTGGTGATGGAGTGTTAAACTCCAAACTAGGTGACAATGTTCTTGTAAAGGAATTTCTGACTTCTTTGAGCTATGAGGGTTACCAAAGCCTCGATCCACTTAGTGAAATAATCAATACCCACTATGAGGTACTTTACTTGTCCTGGGGCTTGTGAAAATGAACTGAGGAGATCTAAGCCCCATTTTGCAAATGGCTAAGGTGAAGTGACATTAATGAGTTCTTCTAGAGGCGCTACATGGAAGTTGGCATGCTTTTGACAAGGTGGACACTTTTTAACGAAGTCGGCCACTTCCTTTTGGAAGGTCGGTCAAAAGAAGCCAGCTTGAATCACTTTCTTGCCTAGTGATTATGCTCCTAAGTGATTCTCACATATGCCATTATGAACTTCTTCTAAGACCTCCTTAGTCTTGGAGGTTGGGACACACTTCAATAGAGGTGCAGATACTCCTCTTTTGTAAAGAACATTGTGGACCAGGGTATAATTTTGCGCTTCTCTTATGAGCCTTCTTGCTTCCTTTCTTCTCTAAGAATGACGTCGAATTTAAGATATTCAGCTATGGAGTTTAACCATCCTAGGCTTTGATTGGATATGGTCATTGTGTCCGACCTGTCATCTTCCTTTACTACTGGTGGTGTATGGAGAGTTTCCTAGATCAGACTTCTATTATTGCCCTCTGGCTTGGTGCTGGCTAATTTAGAGAGGGCATCGGCTTAGATATTAGGTTCCTAAGCTATATGTTAGACCTCTCTTTCAGAGAACTGAGCTAATTGTTCTCGTGCTTCTTCTAGGTACTTCTTCATGTTAGGATCTTTAGCTTTATAAGTCCCGTTGACTTGGGAGGTGATCACTTGAGAGTCACTAAACACGATCAATTTTTCTGCCCCGACTTCTTTAACCAGCCTTAAGCCAACAAGTAAGGCTTCATATTCTGCTTAATTGTTAGAAGTAGGAAACTTGAACTTTAATGATAGTTCAATACGAGTTCCTTCTTCATTTTCCTTGCCTCCTTTTTCCTGGGTCTTCCGACCTTTCAGCGAGGTATCTTTCTAGCCAATCTTTTTTGGTAAACTCTTCAATAACATTTTTCATATCATAACAATCATTGGTAGAATGCCCATATAGTTTGTGATACTCGCAAAATTCCGTTTGACTTCCAACTTTTTTGTGCTTAATAGGATGGGGAGGTGGAAGTTTTTCAGTGTGATGGATCTCCCTGTAGATATCAACAAGAGAAACTCGGAGTGGGGTATAATTGTGGTACCTCTTATGCTTTTTCGAGCTGTATTCCTCTTTTTTCTTTATGTCCACCTTGTCCTTATCCCGAGCTTGGAAGGGAGGGTTTGGTCTTGGTACTGGATCTCTAAGTCGGGAGTTCTCTTTCATGTTGATATACTTCTCGGCCCACTCTTGTACTTCATATAAAGAAGTTGGGTGCCGCTTTGATATGGATTGAGAGAATAAACCTTCTCTAAGGCTATTAACCAACCCCATTATTACTGCTTTAGGAGGCAAATTCTGTATTTATAAGCAAGTTTTATTGAACCTTTCCATATAAGCACGAAGATTTTCTTTGACTTCTTGTTTTACCCTTAAGAGGCTTGGAGTATGCTTGACTTTGTCCTTTTTGAATTGAAAATTGGGTAAGAAACTTCCTTACCAGGTCATTAAAACAAGTCATCGACCTGGGTGGTAAGCTATCGAACCATTTCATTGCTGCTTTCGTTAATGTTGCCGGAAAAGCCTTGCAACGAGTCGTATTGGACGCGTCGGCCAGATACATCCTACTTTTAAAATTACTGAGGTGATGTCCTGCGTCGGTTGTGCCATCATAAAGATCTATGTCGGGAACCCTAACCCACATGATCTCTTCTATGAATGGATCTTCTCTCCCAAAAGGGCTTTCTTCCCGTTCAGCATTGTTGGTCTGATTTCGTAGATCAGCTTCTAATTATAGAAGCTTTTCCTTGAGTTTCCTTTTACGTCGTACCTCCCTTCGCATATTTCTTTCAGCTTGTCTTTTTCACTCGATCTCTTGTTCGAGTTGCTCTAACCGGCCTTGATATCCGTGTACGAGTCCTATGATCTCAGTTGGGTGTGGGGCTCTTCGTTCTCAGGTGGATGCACTTCTGATTGTAGTTGTGGGGTGTGAGGATTTTGTCATGTTCCTCCCCACTAGGATTACTTGCTCCTTCTTGTCGTCGGGGTATCACAAGGGTTTGGTCGTCGTTATGAAGCACTGTTTCAGACTTAGATGCAATGTGTCCATCTTCAAATTGTTCGTCCGCCATGGAGGGGTGTAGACTTCTAAGTCCCCAGTAATGACGCTAATGTTCCGAGGATCACCTAAAATTGGGATGTGTTTGGTCCTGAACATCAAGTCCAAGCTCCCTCTATGGCAGCGTCCAACTTGTATTGGAGCTAAGGTGTTGTCGTTCGAATTCTTCATGAAGAGGTAAGGGGTGGTACCTGCAAGAGACTTTGATGCTTATGTTAGCAAAGGTTTTAGGCAGGTTTTTAGTAGGTTGGGTTCTAAATATACTTGAAGGTGTCAGTGTTTTTATAGTAGAATAGATAACCACCTTTTAGAGTAATTCCACCTTTGATGGTGATGGCCATTTCCTTTTGATAAGGAAGTTGTTTAGATCTCCTTCTATATGGGTAAGAGATATCTTAGGAATTAGTTACTTATTTAGATAAATAGGACTTTGTACAATTGTCGTTGCACCCGGCCTTTATGAGGTCGGGTTGGTGCGGAGGAGGGCTACTTGTGTGAGCCTTTATTCTTTTTGGACCTAACTTTACTTTGGACCAGAGTATAAACAAATTTATATAATAAAAGTGTAATACTCTATCAATATAAAATGTCAACCTATGTTATTTCAAATATTTTTTAATAAAGTAATAACTATTAGAATAATTAAATATTTTACAGTAAAATAACTATATTTATCATTGCCGAAAAATTAATTGTTTTTATGACTACTAAATATATATTTTTATATGGTGAAATAATTTTGGTATATATATAAATATATATATATATTTTTTTTTTCTCAGTGACTAAATATAGCATGATTGATTTCTGTAAATACAAATATAATAACTAGTATATCTATTCTCTCTTTTAGCATTATATTAGCCGTTTAGAAACATTATTGTATCCAATTAAATAAAAATTCTGGCTACAAAGAGAATAAAGATTAATATTATCACGATATTTCAAATAGATAAATACTTTGCAATTTTTTTTCTGGTATTAATATTTTGAAACTTTTATTTGATTAAAATATCCCAAGTTGAAAAATATGAATAGGAAAAAAAAAAACAATTTAAAGTTGAGAGCGTATTTTTATTTTTAAAGGATACTTTCATCATTAGCCTCATTTTGATTCCAATCATTTATGCTTCTATTTTTTTCCGGTTTTACAGTTTCTTTTGATATGCTCTTCTTCGTTACAACAGTAACGTCTGAACTTTCTTCTTGTTTGGAATTACAATTTATCTTTCAGCATTCTAGATCTCCCTCTACTTTGACTTATGCCCTGCTTCCAGTAACAAAGGTTTGGTAATTATTGGCTCCCGAATCACGTCTCCCGACTTCGTCGTTAAACATACTATCTTTTACTTGGACTAAAAATTTTTCAGTCGAAATAGAATTGCTTAGTGACACCAGATCAACAGTCCTATGCAATAGATCTTTCATTTTTATAATTGCAAACGCATTATTTTGTTCAGTCTTTCCCTTGTGGAGATTCTTCAAATTCTTCTATAAAGCATAAGCATTAGTTTCTGTGGCCACATGGTAGACGCTAACATCCACCCCATTGCCTTATTAATCCAATGACTTTCTAATGCTACTTTTTCTAGGCATCATCATCCACCTCTTTCGGCTTTGTATCTCCTTTTTATGTAAGGTCATACAAATCACTGTAGTAAAGAAATTCCTTAATCTTCAACTTCTAAATGGAATAATTTGATGTTTTCAATTTGATCATGGTATCCATTATTTTATTGTCTTCCATAATTTATATAATATATCCAGGGTTGAACGAGCTATGATACTGCTGGTTGGACTTAGGGGTTGATTCTCAGTATAAATTAGGAGATGCCTATATACGATAATAGGCGCTAAAACGTACTTAAGAGAATAGAAACTGTCAAATACAACGACGCAGTAGAAAAATACGAACAATATCCATGAATGGTAACCCTCTAAAATCTAAATGAATAGTATCGTATAAACCAAATGACCAATAGTACCATGTAAGCATATAGTATAATACCGAAAAATTAGACTACCAAAAAACATAGTCTTCATCAATCTTTGTGTTTAAATTAAAATTATAGGCGAATTCAAATTTACTTTTAAGTGTTCGAATAACATTCATTTTATGGAGACGACTTCGTTAAAGGCGCTAAAATATTTTTTTTTAAAATATCTACATATGTTATGATATTATTGGACATTTTTATTAAATCGGTTAATAATTTATTTTTTAATAAACTAAAACAAAATCGGTTTATTATAGCAACAATAATAAACTCAATTTTCTACACTATAATTATTAGATTGGATTTGATTTGATTGATTTACACAATCTAAACAAATTATGTTTAAAATTTTTTATAAAAAGATAAATATATTCCTGACTTTTGTTTAATAGAAAAACAAAAAAAAAATCTATAATCTAGTGGATTATGTAAATTGGTTGGTTTGACCGGATTTGATAACAATTGAATTTATTGTTATTGTTATAAAAAATCAGTTTTATTTTATTTTGTTAATAAATTAAAAAAAATATATTCATTAATACGTCCAATAATAATGTGACACATAAGTGTCTTTACAAAAAAGACGTTTTACGTGTCTTTATAAAAACATCTTTTTTTAAAATACTCTACTAATAAATTACTTTCCTAAACCATATAAGAATGGAGAAATCAAGGTCCACTGTGTTTTCTTCTTGCCTGGAATCAAAATAATAATTCAAATTCCAAGTCTACGCAAGTAGTGTTTCAAATCACTAATATTGAGAAAGTCTACGGGCCAATTATTTTATTAAAATTTGGTCTATACTTAATCATTAGAAAAAAATAATTAATTCTACATCATTAGATACCATTTCACACCATTAAAAATACTGATAATGACTAATTAATGACTATACATCACAAATTCTCCTGCTCCTAACACTCTTCATAGGTGCATGGCTTTTAGGAATTCATCATAAATCACAATATCACAATATCATCATATGGATTCTTTCACTCCTATCCTTTTTCATCTTTTCAACATTCTCTTACAAATGTCCCGTTCTCAATTTTCAAAGGAACAGAAACAGGGACAACAAGCTTTATCTCACTAATGTCTCAAACAAGCTTTGATCTTGTAACGCTTCCAATCCAAACTACATGCTGTCATTGGTCTGAAGTTGTTTGCAACAATGTACGCTTTCGTGTTGTTAAGCTCCACCTGAGTTCTTCATCACCTTCTATTTCTAACATAGGTGGTGAGGTAACCCGTTCTTTGGTTGTATTGAGGCATTTACAGCCTGTTTGAAATGCATCTGATTTGAAATCATAGATGAATTGAATTCTATTCCTTGCTTTGGAATAGAAAAAAAAAAACATGAAGTTGAATTTTGGTGAGAATTTCAATTTTCATTTTACCCCATTTACAAATCAGACCTGCTTTGGTCTGATTTTGAAATCAATTCTCACCTAAATCTCACTTAAACTGTGCAATATCAAAAATACTCCTGTCCAAATTATAATATTCCATAATCCCTTCACTTTCTTAAACCCTATTTTTCTTATTTGTTGGAGGATTGAAGCTGCACACCGTGAAGTCCTGTTCGTGTTTGTCAGGGTTGTTCACTACTTTCACCATTCTCTGACAAGGTGCAAGCTCTTTGTTGCAGTGCCGTGAAGCCTTTCTCTTCGAGCAACGCAAACTCTTCACTCTGTCAGTTGCTAGGAGCTGGAATTAGAGGTAGGGGAATGTTGATTACTTTGGCAAAAAATTGTTACCCATACTCTTGATTTGTGTATTTATTTTAATGTGCACAATCTGTTTGATTAAATGTCTAATTTGATTTCTAGTTCCATAAATTGTCATGATTTTTTGGCTTGTTATTGCTGATGGTCATAATCTTCAATCTTTGTTTTTATTTTGAGCACGCGATTCCAATCAGTTTGATGACTGATTACTTCTTCATGCTCATACCCACAACAACTTATGATTTTATTTTTAGCTTGCGGTTCTCATGTATAATTGGTTTTGTTGCTACTGTTTGGTGATTGTTATAGTGTGGTGTATTGTTTTATGTAAATCACAGGCTATTTCATTATAGATTATTTTGTTGCTCCCATGTTAAATTGGATAGGACTCAATTAAAGAACCGTTCTCGATGAAAGATATTTTGACATATGGATTACAAATTTGGATAGAATGGCTATTTTGTTTTGAGCCTTTTACTGTTAATTAATTTTCAAGGCTTTTGTATGGGTTTGTGATTGTGATGTCATCCCTTTCATGCGATGGTTCTTTTGGGTATAAGAGGAAACTAAGTTTTTTTCTTTAAACATATATCATTTTCCTATCCAATGCAATGTCATTCCGTTTCTTTATTATCATCAACATACCATTTCTTTATTACTTTGATATTATGTAGGTTTCTAATATGATAGAATTTGAAATAAATGCAATTTTAGCCATAGTTACTTTTGCAGGCCATTTGGCTTGTATGCGATATATGATTCGGCAAATGGCTTGTATTGAAAGATCAATCACCCAATCTCAACGTCATAGTAGAGAACAAATACGTCGAGAATTGATTGCTCAATTAGAAACACATTATAACTCACGTTCTATAATACGTATGAGTTATGATGCTTTCACTAGATTAGTTGCAATACTTTGTCAACGAGGGCTTCTTAGAGATAACCAATATAGTATTGTTGAAGAGCAAGTGGCAAAATTTTACATATTTTAAGTGGTCATTCAAGTACTCGGGCAGAAGGTTTTTTCTTTCGTCAGTCTACTGAGACTATTAGTCGACATTTTCACCAAGTCCTTAGAGCTATAATAACCTTAGAGGATCAATTTTTAGTTCAAGTGAACGGCTCAACTGTCCCACCCAAAATATTTAATAGTGGAGGAAGATTTTATCCTTACTTCAAGGTATATTTTTTGTATAAATGTAAACTTTTTAATAATTTTTTGTACTAACACATGGTCGTAACTATTAATTTATGTTGAAACTTTAGAATTGTATTGGTTCTTTGGATGGAACACATATCCGAGTTAAGGTTCCTAAAGAAGATGTGTCAAGGTATAGAGGAAGAAAAGGTTTTCCTACCATGAATGTATTGGCAGCTTGCACATTTGATTTGAAATTTACTTATGTCTTACCTGGGTGGGAGGGCTCTGCTTCAAATTCAAGAATTTTAGAAAATGCAATTCATAATGAAGATAATCTAAATATTCCTCAAGGTATTTTATCATTTTTCCAAATATAAATTTGTTGTTATTGTATGTTTTTAAAAAGCTTATAATATTTACATATGTATTTTACAATTTGTTTTAGGTAAATTTTACCTAGCTGATGCTAGTTATATGTTGAGGTCGGGGTTCATCACTTCATATCGAAGTACTCGATATCATTTAAGGGAATATTCTCGACATCCTCCTGAAAATCCAAAAGAATTGTTTAACTTAAGACATTCTTCATTGCGCAATGTAATTGAAAGAGCTTTCGGTGTCTTGAAGAATAGATTTCCAATCCTGTCAGAGATGTCTAGATATAATATAGACGGAGTCAGTGAAATCATCATTGTTTGTTGTATTTTGCATAATTTCTTAATGGATTTTGATCCTGATGAAGAAATTATTGCACGAGTTGATAGAGATCTAATGAATAATGTACCTGAAGATAGAGCAAGTCGTAAAAACATTGCTAGAGGGGAAGATGGATGAAGGGGAGAAATTTTGAGGGATACTATAGCCGCAAAAATGTGGAATGATTATATTCATAGACAACATTAATTTCTTATTATTTTATGTACGTGTGAACATTTGTTTATTCTAGTTGCTTTGAATTGAACATGAGTTTATGTATTAATTAGATTTACATATATCATACTCTACTATTTAGACTTTTATGTTATGTTTAGCGTGATGGAAACTTAAAACTTCTATAAGGGTCATGTGAGGTTGATTTATTGATATGGATTATGAGTATTTTGTTTTAAATTAAACTTTGTTATGTTTATGGCTTATCAAGTTATCTCATTTTTAATTTTATTATTTTTTAACAAAAACATGATCATATCAAATGAGTGTCATAATCACACACAAATAAGATTATAGAAAAAAAAATGAAAATGTTATGAGATGTTGATTATTTTTTTAAAAATAATTTAAATTTCTCATTTTTGAAAAAATTTCACCTATCATGATTTCATGGGTGAGATGGATCTAATTGGTGAGGTTGTGTTAGACCAACTTTATTTATAAGTGATTTATATAATTATATTATCTAATTTAATTGATAAATAAAATTATACTTAATATTTATTGAGGGGTAAAAATGTCTTAGAGAAATAATATAATTCATCAATAAGTCATTCCAAACAATGGAATTCAATTCTATCTCATTCATGAGTTAGTTGTTCCAAACTATGGAATTGAATTCCATTTCTTTAGGAATTCATTTATTGATGGAATTGAATTCTAATTCCATCATTTAAAGGTGTCCAAACAGGCTGTTAGAATATTTAGACTTGAATCAAAATAATTTTCATGGTGAGATTCCAAGTTTTCTTTATGAAATCAAAAGCTTACCTTACCTCATTCTCTTAAATGCGGGAATTGGTAGAAAGATTCCTTATCAGATTGGAAAATTTTTCAATTTACTATATCTTGACCTCAAATATATTGTCCTTGGAACCATAACCTGTTGCTGTTGTCTTCTCATATTCCACTTCTTCTTCTGTGTCTGCAAACTCTCTCTCTTTTCTCTCTTTCACTATCTGTTCTCTCTTTCTCTCTCCGTTCTCTCTTTCAGTGACGTCAAGTGGCAGCCTCCCATTGCCGGCAATGCCCTTCCTTGCTCCTCCTCTTCTTCTTCTTCCTTCTTTTCGCCTTTCTCCCTCTTTCTCTTATTCTTTTTTTTCTCATTGCATGTGTAATAATAAGAGATGGAGAAAGTATGTGTGTGTGGCGGCTGTGAGAGGAGAGTGTGTTTCAATGTTGTAAGAACCGAATCGATTATCAAATCGGTCAAGTGATTGGTTTAATGGTTTAATGATAATCGTGCTTGAACCAGTTTAATTAAATATAGAGTAAAATTATAAAAAATTCAATACATAATTTTAAAAAGTTAAATTCAATCATTTTTAAATTAATAAAATTCAAAATTTATCAATTTTACAAAATGAATTATCCATAATTTATCATTAAAAGATTATAAACAACTTCAAATATCAAAGTTTATAACTAAAAATAATTCATCCAGTTATTCACCAAAACTTAATATAGCCGAATTCAATAGAGTAGAATTGAATTTATATATCAAAATTCAAAATACCAAAATTCAGAATTCTAAAATAGAACATGCATTAAATTTATTCAAAATTACAGAATGAGTAATTCATATACTTAACCTAATAAAAAAATTGAAAAATAGAACAAGAACTCAGAAGAAGAATTCTGTAACTCAAATTTGCTCTAAATTTTTCACTGAATAAAAATTTAATTGAAAAAACCAGAAACATATAAACTCAAATCTTCAGTGAAAAGTGGAGTGCAAGGCCTAACAAGAAACATCATGTT
>NC_029776.3:76915375-76941011 GCF_000817695.3 Arachis duranensis | reverse complement strand
ATTGCAAGGACCAAGAATCCCAGTGGTTAACCATGCACAACTGTTGGTTGCAACAACCAGGAAAAACCGTAGCTGCAACACATGCAACATAACAATAATAATAAAGACCTAGATCAAGTATTGGAATTAATCTAAGATTACATGTTAATAATGAAATCAAGAAAAATATAAAAAGATTCTCCATTTAAGATACCAAGGAATATTCAGTGCGTTGCTACCTAACAAGTTTGACTTGAGTCCACAAAAAAATCTGAAAGAGAAAGAGAGTTACTAAGGCGTAGGGAAGAGAAGGAAGGGTGTGGCTAAGGGGGAGCCAAAGAAGGCCATAGCCAATGAAAGAGAAGAGAGCACCGATGAAGAGAAGAAGCCATGGAAGGAAGTTGTTGGAAGCGGACGACCAACGCTTCAGTGACGGTGATGGTTTGGTGATGATGACAAGCTGACGACCAAATGACACCAACGCTTCGATGATGGTGACCGTGACGCTTCGATCTGCGACGGTGATGCTTCGACCCGCAACGGTGACGCTTCACTCTGGCGTTTGTTGGAAGTGACGGTGGCGTTTGTAGGGTTGAAGGTTGAAGAAAAGGTTAGGGTTGGGAGGTAACCAGGAGGGGTTCTTCAAAGAGGAAAGTGGGGCAACGTTATTTTACTTCAGCCTTTTTCTTTTTTTCTTTTTCTTCTCGAGCGCCAAAACGACGCCATTTTGTGGTTTGGGGGGGAGGAGAACCGACACTTGTTGAAACCCAGTCAGTTCGGCCTATTCGTCGGTTAATTGTTGGTTTGGCTGGTTTTTTCATCAATTTTTTATATAATGGTTTTATAGATAGATCGGACTAACTGACTGACCGGTTTTTAGTTAGTCCTGTTGAATCGGCCGATCCGATCCCCTTTTTAGAACTTTGGTGTGTTTAGAAATCAAGGTTAGGATTAGGAAAAAGGGATGAGGCGGTAGTTTATGAATTTTAATAAAATTAAGGATAAAGTGATAATTTTTGGGCAAGAATAGTTCAATAAAAATCTATTTTGGCAATACAAAATATTTATTTATCAACTTACTAATTAATTTAAAATAACCACTAAGTTAAAAATAGAGATAATCTAATTAATTTTCTTTGTTCATTAAGTTAAACTATTAAAGTCCAAATCTCAATTATTCAAATTAAATCAAATAAATTCCTTGTTACTTTTCATTTACTATACCAAATTGGAGACCTCACTAATTTGATCCACTTTAGCCTTCACCCTTTTAGTTTCATAAATACTGAAAGACTCAATTGGCTTTCGAATCGTTCATCCTTTCAGTATATTCTTCAAATTCTTTCATAAAGTATAGCATTAGTTTCTTGGCCACATGGTGGATACTGATATCCACTCAGCTGCTTTATTAATTCATAGTTTCCACTGCAACTTTTTTCATGCGTCATCATCCACCTCTTCCGGCTTTGTATCTCCTTTTTATATAAGATTACACAAATCCTTGTAGTAAAGTAATTCCTCAATCTTCAACTTTTAAATGGAGTAATTTGATACTGCAAATTTGATCATGGTATCCATTGTTGTATTGTCTTCCATAATTTATACAATATAATCCTAAGTCGAACGAGTTATGATACTGCTTGTTGGGCTCAAGGGTTGATTCTCAGTATAATTTAAGAGATTCATAAATGCAGCAATAAGTGCAAAAATGTACTTATGAAAATAAAGCCTACCAAATACCAAAACGCAAAAGAAAAATATTAATAAAACTGTATCCATGAGCTTATAGTATAACACCAAAAAATTAGACTACCAGAAGAGTTAGCCTTTGTCAATCTTTATGTTTAAATTACAATCATAGGTTAACGTAAATTTTAGGTATTTGAATACTCTACTAATAAGTTGCTTTCCTAAATCGCATCAGAATGGAGAAATCAAGGTCCACCATGTTTTCTTCCTGCATGGGATCAAAATGATAGTTCAAATTCCAAGTCTACGCAGGTAATGTTAGGAACCACGCTATAAATAGGTGTATAGCTTTAAGGGATTCATCATAAATCATAATATGACAATAACACAATATCATAATATGAATTCTTTCACTCGTATCCTTTTTCATCTTTTCAGCATTCTCTCACTAATGTCACATTCTAGCATTTGCAAAGGAATAGAATCAGGGTCAACATCCTGCTTTCTGTGTGTGCACGAAGGTTTTCTTTCATTTAAGCTTTTTCTCACCAATGTTTCAAACACGCTCTCTTCATGGAATGCTTCCAATCCAAACTACTGCCACTAGTCTGAAGTTGTTTGCAGCAACGTAAGCTTTTCTGTTCTTAAGCTCCACCTAAGCTCTTCATCACCATTTGTTTTTAACATAGGTGGTGAGGCAATATGTTCTTTGGTTGCATAAGGCGTTTAGAGTATTTCCAGTTGAGTCAAAATAATTTTGAGATTCCAAACTTTCTTTGTGAAATCAAAAGCTTAACTTACCTTAACCTCTTAAATGCTGGAATTGGTGGGAAGATTCCTTATCATATTTGAAATCTTTTCAATTTACTCTAACTTTACTTCAAAAACATTGTCCTCTGGAACCATAAGCTGTCATCATCGCCTTCGCTGCCTCTTATTGTTGGCAACACACTTCCTTTTTCCTCTTCTTTTTCTTCTTCTTCCTTTTTATTCCCGTTCTCCCTCATTCACTTATCTTTTTCTTTTTTCTGAGTGCATGTGTGAGAATAAGAGATAGTGAAAGTGTGTGTGGCAGTTGTGAGAGGTGTAACGACTCAACTTTCAGTATTTTCGAATAAATACCAATTGTCAGGTGTTAACCATCGGTCGACGTATAGGCTTTGGACCTTGTATAGTATTGTATAATATTGAGCATGTCGCACTCATAATATGCATTTGCGTGAATTAATTAGTAGTATGAATAGATAAGCAGTAATCAAAAGCACATGAATGATAAACATATAAAATAGCAACACTTATTCACGACCAAAGATAACTATAGATAGATTCTTTCAGTATATCATATATACATATGTACAAATGCGGTACAGACAATTGAGAACATAAGAAATCTCATGTTCTAGCCCATTTAGGAAGCACCTAGACTGGAACCTAATACTAGTAGAAAACAGCAAATGCATATCCCTCAAAAAAAGCTAATAACTAGAGGAAAAGATATTCTAGTCTCTATGGTGGCGTATAGTTGCAAAAATCTTTCGCTGTGTACTTCATGTACTTCGTAAACTGGGTAATATGAGATGTGCGGTTTTGTGTTCATCTGGCATCATGTCATCTCCATCTGTAGAGGGGAAGAAAAGGGAGAAAACATAAGGTTCCTAGTAGGGTACTATCTTAGGGAAGGAAATAGTCGGGTGTTGGTCCTAAGGTATCGTTCTAGCGAGTTGGATTGTCGTATAGTTCTGATTTCATCGGAGCAAATATTCTTTCTCCCCAGATAATCTCTTAACCCCATTGGGGATTATAGTTTTTCTCTGAGGAACATTATAAGAAATATTTTCTAAGGAACTTTTATGCTCTTAGTTTGTAATAGCTCTAGTGCCTGGTTATCTACTCTTAGTCTTTTAAGCCTGTGGTCACAATTACCACTTTGACCTTATTATTTTATGAAATTTTATTTCTGCCCTTTTTACACTAAACTCCTTTTCAATATTTTTTTTTAGGTTTCTAGTGATGCTTTTACTCATAATGTTAATGCTTTACCATTTTGCACTCATATTTTTTCTAAAAGATCTTTTTATCCCTCATTAAGTTAATTAACCATTTTTATATTTTACTTTATGAAAAAATTACCATTATGCCCTTAAGTGTTCTAGATTTTACTTTTAGCCTTATTTGGTATCCAAATTTTACCAATCTAACCCTACGACTCTTCCTTGGCGATTTATCCCTAACACTTTTAATTAATGCCAATTTTACCCCTAATAACACAAAAGATTATTTTTGCCCTTATATTTATGCAAAAGATCATTTTATCCCTAAGTATTTTATTGGTTTACTCTTCCAAATTCCGTACCAAGTCCTTTGTCAAAACAACTTTGGCGACTCAGTTTCTTTATTATCTTAAAAATACTAAATGGCCTTAAAATTGCACAAACTTTATATTTGTGCAACTGTCTTGGATCAAGGTTTAAGTATTTTATTGTGTTTAATGTATTCAAGGCAATGCAACATCCTAGTGACTCAGAGGATCAAATGAAGATTTGCTTAATTAATCCTTTGATCTAAGAGACTTTAGAAGAAGAGGAGCTAAATTCTCTAGAGGAGCCCTCTGAAGAAAGCCACGTGGGTGAAGAAGATAGAAAATTTTCCAGCACCACAAAATAAAGCAATTTTGGTCCCTGATAAGGAGGAGGGGTTGCCAAAGCTTGAATTAAAGCCCCTGCCTCCAAACCTCAAATATGCATTTCTTGGTGCTAACAATAATTTTCCAATGATCATAAGTTCCTCTTTGAGCATGTCTGAGAAAGCTGAATTGCTTAAAGTACTAAAAGACCATAAAATTGCCCTTGGATGGACCATTAAAGATCTTAAGAGAATAAACCCTGGTGTGTGCATGCAGAAAATCCTTCATGAAGATGATTCTAAACTAGTGGTTAAGCACAATGGAGGCTTAACCCAGTAATGAAAGAGGTAGTTTAAAAAGAAGTAATGAAGTAATGGCAAGTGGGGATAATTTATCCAATTTCTGATAGTCCTTGGGTGAGCCTGGTTCAAGTTATTCCCAATAAAGGCGGAGTCACAATGATCACTAATGAAAAGAATGAGCTCATTCCTATAAGAACGGTCACATGATGGTGCATGTGCATTGACTATAGGAAGCTTAACACTGCCACTAGGAAATGTCACTTTTTCTTGCCCTTTATTGATTAGATGCTTGAGAGATTAGTCGGACATGCATTATATTATTTCTTGGATGGCTCTTCGGGTTACAATCAAATTGCACTAGACCCTATGGATCAAGAGAAGATGGCATTCACTTGCTTGTTTGGTGTCTTTGCCTACCGTCGCATGCCTTTTGGGCTTTGCAATGCTCCTGCCACTTTTCAGAGGTGCATGCTTTCTATTTTTATGACATGGTTGAAAAATTCATTGAGGTATTTATTGATGATTTCTCTATTTTTTATGATTTTTTTTATGATTGCTTGTATCATCTAACCTTAGTTTGGAGAAGGTGCAAGAGACAAAGCTTGTTTTAAATTGGAAAAAAATGTCATTTTATGGTTACCGAAAGTATTGTTCTTGGCCACCGGATCTCAAACAAAGGCTTAGAGGTTGATAGGGCCAAGGTAGAGGTAATTGAGAAATTACCACCTCCTGTAAGTGTCAAAGCCATAAGAAGTTCCCTAGTTCATGCTGGATTTTACAGGAGATTTATAAAGTCATAAAGCAATCTTTCGGTCACTGATGTCCCTTCTATTTTTTATAATGAATGTGTGCATGCATTTGAAACTCTAAAGGCTAAGCTCATCTTTGCACCCATTATTGCTCCACCAAATTGGGCTTTACCCTTTGAACTTATGTGTGATGCAAGTGACTTTGCAATAGGTGCAGTTTTGGAGCAAACACAAGACAAGACTTACATGTCATTTATTATGCAAGCCGTGTTATAAATGATGCACAAAATAATTACACCACAACAAAGAAAGGGCTTTTAGTCTTAATTTTTTCTTTTGATAAGTTTAGATCCTATTTAATTGGTTCAAAAGTAATTGTCTACATTGATCACTCATCTCTTAAGTTTCTTTTAACTAAATAGGATACTAAACCAAGGCTAATAAGATGGATGCTTCTCTTGCAAGAATTTGACATTGAAATCAGGAATCGAAAAGGTTCTGAAAATCAGGTAGCTAAGCATTGATGAGCGGATATTTTATACGCCTTTTGGCATCATTTTCATATAGTTTTTAGTATGCTTTGTTTAATTTTTATTGAGTTTTTATAGGTTTTAGTGTTAAATTCACATTTTTTATTTTACTATGAGCTTTTGTATTTTTGTACAATTTTAGGTATTTTCTGGCTGATATAGAGGAGCTGGAGCAGAAGTCTGATTCAAGACAGAGAAAGCACTGCAGATGCTGTCTGGATTTGACCTGCTTGCACTCGATATATAATTGTTTATACTTTATTTCGGATTAAAAGTCCCAAAACTGGCGTCCAACGCCAGCTTCCTGCCCCCTTCCAGGAGTCCAACGCCCAAAGAGCAGAGACCAGCATCCAAATGGCCAGAGAAGACACCCTAGCTGGCATTCCATGTCCAAGAGACCTCATAGCCGTGGATCTTATCAAAACTCAGCCCAAACACTTACCATGTGGGCCCCAGGAGTGAATTTTAGCACTAAATAGACTGTTTTATCCTTACTAGTCATCTGTTTAGTATTTAAAGTATATTTTACATAATCATTAGGGAGAACATCCAGAACTTTATGCTATTTTTGAGTTTTTCATTGTATTTTACTTTTAGTATGAGTTTCTAAACCTCCTAGGTTGAGGGGAGGAGCCCTGCTGAGTCTTATGAATTAATAAAAGTATTAATGTTTCTTCTTCGATCCGTGTTGATTTACTTCTAAGATGTATATCCAATCTTCATCGTGGTTTATAGGAAGATCAGACAATCAGCTCTATTCATCATATTTAGACGAACGTGCCTGACAAACAACCACGTCTACCTAGGTTCGTGTGACTACGTGGCCGGAAAGCACGAATCAACAACTATGTTTATACATCTCTTATACGGCTAATCCACGACTTCGTTGGGGACTTCTCGAGACATCAGTTCAGCCGATTTTCGGGGAGATTAGGGTCTCCATGGTATAGGCTAGAATCCAAAGAAGCAGTGTTCTCTGATATGGAAGATTCGACCTTGTCTGTGACATTTTGAGTAGGATCACCAAGAGAATGAACTGCTAGAGCTTTACCCTCCGTCAGATTGAATGACCACGGGCAATTGCGTTTGATCTGGGGTAGAGGAGATCAATGACCATGGGCAATGGCTTTGATCACATACAGCCTGCCATAGAAGAAGATCATTCACAAGCAAAGAAGACAGTAGTACCAGAGTGAATTCAGAAAGACAAAGCAACTCCAACTCTCAACTCTATCCTTAAAGTATTAGCACCCTATTATAATAATCTCACAAATATTTATCTATCAATCTTCTGATCTGCCTGACTAAGACCTGCAAGATTATCATAGCTTGCTTCAAGCCACAATCCTCGTGGGATCGACCCTGACTCGCTCAGGTATTACTTAGACGACCCAGTGCACTTGCTGGTACAACAGTACGAAAGTGTGGGGATGCGTGCTACCATGTTTTTGGCGCCGTTGTCGGGGATTGTTGAGTTTGAACAAACTGACGGATTGTTTTGCTCCCAAGATCAGGTAATTTTTATTTTTTAATTTTTGTTTTCTTCTTCCTTATTTTTTCCAAAAATTTTAAAACTTTTTCCAAAAACCTATTTCAAAAAGTTTATTTTCAAGCATCCTTAGCTTTTTGTTTAAGAGTCTTTGTTTGTGTTCGTGTTGTTTTTTTATTTATTTTTATTTTCTTCTTCTTCAAATTTTCGAAAAAAAATTAAAACTTTTTCAAAATTATTTTTCTTTTTCTTTGTTCAATCTTTGTTCTTGGTTTGAGTCTTTTGTGTTTGTTCTTGTTGAGTTTTGCGTTTTCATTAAGTCATATTTTCTAAAAATTTTCAATAATAGTTTCTTTGGTTAATTCTTGTGTCAAGTTTTTAAGTTTGGTGTTTTCTTGTTGCTTTTCTTTTTAATTTTCGAAAATTGTGTCTTAGTTTTCTAAAAACTTTAAGTTTGGTGTTCTTTTTATGTTCTTGTGTTCTTTGAGTCTTTGAGTCTTGTTTTTGTTGTTCTTGTTAGCCTTCAATGTGTTCTTGAGTTTTTTTTTTTTGTGTTTTGATCTTAAAATTTTTAAGTTTGGTGTCCCTTTGTGTTTTTCCTCCAAATTTTCGAAAATAAGGGGTGCTAGATCTAAAAATTTTAAGTTTTGTGTCTTTTGTATGTTTTTCTCTTTCATCATTGAATTCAAAAATAAAAATATCTTTTCTATTTTTATTTTAACCATATTTTCGAAAATCATAAATAAAAATTCAGATTTTGATTTTAAATTTTTATCTTATCATATATTAGTTGTCAAGTTTTCAAAAATCAAATCTTTTCAAAAATAAAAATAATATATTTTTCAAAAAAATCTTATCTTTTAAAAATCTTATCCTATCTTTTTCAAAATTTGAAAATCTTATCTTATCTTTTTCTAAATTTAAAACTTTAAAATTAAATCTTTTTTCAAAATCAAATTTCTAATCATATCTTTTTCAAATCTTTTTATTTCATATCTTATCTTTTCTAACTTCCAATTTTAAAATCATACCTTTTTCAAATATTTTTAATTTCTTATTTTATATTTTCTTATCTCTTTTCTAATTTCAAATTTCAATTTCAAATCTTTTCTTATCTTATCTTCTCATCTTGTTTTAAATTCAAACATTCTCTTAATTAATATCTTATCTTCTCTCTCTTCTTTTTCAAAACTTCCTAACTAACTCTTCTCTTCCTTAATTTTCAAAAACTATCTCTCTTCTTCTCTCTCTTCTTTTTCAAAACCTCCTAACTAACTCTCATCTCTCTTAATTTTTGAAAAGTTATTCCTCTTTCTCTCTTCTCTATTTCAAAAATACACTAACTAAATTTCAATTCTTTTTAAAATAATAACCTTAATTTTTGAAAATTAATTAATTAATAAATGAAATAAAATAAAATATTTTAATTCTTATTTATTTTTTCTATTTATACTTCTTTTCATCTCTACTCATAGCATTCGAACTCCATCTTCACTTTTCTCTTTTATTCTTTCTTCTTTCTTCACATCTCACTTTAAGGAGGAGCTTCTTGCCAATTGGCACAAAGAGCTTTCTTCTTTTCCATCTTTCTTCTTTTCTTGTTTATGACCAGGAACAAGGATAAAGAACCCCTCTTGACTCCTGATCCTGAACCTGAGAAGACTCTAAAGAAGCGCTTACAACAAGCTAAAGCACAACACTCCGGAAGAGACCTTTTAGAAAGTTTTGAACAAAAAATAAAGGACATGGCCGAACCTCAAGAGGAGCCAAGAAAGGTCCTTGGTGACTTCACCATGCCTACCTCTGACTTTTATGGCAGAAGTATCTCTGTACCTGCCATTGGAGCTGACAATTTTGAGCTTAAGCCTCAGTTAGTCTCTCTTCTGCAGCAAAACTGCAAATTTCATGGACTTCCAATGGAAGATCCACATTAGTTTTTAGCTGAGTTCTTACAGATCTGTGATACTATAAAGACTAATGGAGTTAATCCTAAAGTCTACAAGCATATGCTCTTTCCTTTTGCTGTAAGAGACAGAGCTAAGCTATGGTTGGATGCCCAACCAAGAGAGAGTCTTGACTCTTGGGAAAAGCTGGTTAATGCTTTTCTGGCTAAGTTCTTTCCCCCTCAAAGGATGAGTAAGATTAGAGTGGAAGTTCAAACCTTCAGACAAAGAGAAGGTGAATCCTTCTATGAAGTTTGAGAAAGATACAAGCAACTGATCAAGAGATGTCCTCCTGACATGCTCTCAGAGTGGTCCATCATAGGCATGTTCTATGATGGTTTATCTAAATTATCCAAAATTTCATTGGACAGCTCTGCAGGTGGATCTTTCCACTTGAAGAAAACACCTGCAGAAGCTAGAGAACTCATTGAGATGGTTGCAAACAACTGATAAATCCCATTTGTAGGGTTTATCTTGTGTTGAATCTAGAGCATTTTATCAATCTTTTCTCACATTTATTCAATGAAATAGCATAGTTTTGTGATTTCTCCTTTAATTGTGATTAAGTATGAAAACATGCTTTTTAGGGTCCTTAATTTGATAATTTTAATCTTCCTTTGATTCCACTAGATGCCTTGATGTGTTTGCTAGTGATTTCATATTGAAAAGGGCTAGGAATGGATCAAAGGAGTGAAGAGAAAGCATGCAAAGTGGAAAAATCATGAAAAGCCAAAGATTTGAGACAAGTCCATGGACGTGCACACGCACTAGACGCCTACACGTGGATCGCGCAAAACCCCATGGACGCATAAGCGTGCTATGCGTGTACGCATCGATGCTGGCACGTGACATTTTAAGTGAAATCATGCCCAGCGAATTCACAGGGGGTGTGGGGCCCAATCTGAACCAACTTTGGCGCCAAAATGCTTAAAAGGATCAAGGATTGAAGGGGAAGGCATGCTATGTTTCATGAGGACTTAAGGTCTAGCTTTAGTTTTAGTTTTCTAGAGAGAGAAGCTCTCTCTTTTCTCTAGAATTAGGTTTAGGATTAGGTTTAATTCTTCTCTAGATCTAGGTTTAATTCATGCTTTGATGTATGGTATGCGAAGTCGTGAGTTCACACTTCTCTCACAACTCCGCACAGCTGACCAGAAGTGCACTGGGTCATCAAAGTAATACCTTACATGAGTAAGGGTTGATCCCACGGAGATTGTCGGCTTGAAGCAAGCTATGGTCATCTTGTAAATCTCAGTCAGGAGGATTAAAATGGTTAAAAGGTTTTGATAATAAAAAGAGAAATAAAACATAAAATAGGATAGAGATACTTATGCAATTCATTGGTGGGAATTTCAGGTAAGTGTATGGAGATGCTTTGTTCCCTCTGAGCCTCTGCTTTCCTATTGTCCTTATCCAATCATGCGTACTCCCTTCCATGGCAAGTTGTATGTTGGTGGATCACCGTTGTCAATGGCTACCATCTGTCCTCTCAGTGAAAATATGTCCTCTACGGTTTTTCGCATGGCTAATCAGCTGTCGGTTCTCGATCGTGTTGGAATAAGATCCATTGATCCTTTTTCCACACTGTCATTGCGCCCAACAGTCACGAGTTTGAAGCTCGTCACAGTCATCCCATCCCAGATCCTACTCGGAATACCACAGACAAGGTTTAAACTTTCCAAATCTCAAGAATGCTGCCACTTGTTTCTAGCTTATACCACGAAGACTCTGATCTCACGGAATGGAAGGCTCTGTTGTCAGGAGAGGCAACCATGCGTCGTGAACCAGGAGGCCAAGAGATACACACTCAAGCTCTCACATATAGAACAGAGGTTGTTGTCAGGCACGCGTTCATAAGGGAGGATGATGATGAGTGTCACAGATCATCACATCCATCAGGTTGAAGTACGATTGAATATCTTAGAACAAGAATAAGTGTGAATTGAATAGAGAAACAATAGTACTTTGCATTAATTCATGAGGAACAACAGAGCTCCACACCTTAATCTATGAGGTGTAGAAACTCTACCGTTGAAAATACATAAGTAATGAAGGTCTAGGCATGGCCGACTGGCCAGCCCCCAAAACATGATCAAGAGATCAAAAGTGATCCTAAGATAGTCTCAAAAATTATCTAAAGATATGAATACAATAGTAAAAGGTCCTATTTATACTAAACAAGTAAACTAGATTTATAGAAAATGAGTAACTAAGTGTAGATAGTGCAGAAATCCACTTCTGGGGCCCACTTGGTGTGTGTTTGGGCTGAGCATTGAAGCTTTCACGTGCATAGGCTCTTCTTGGAGTTTAAACACCAGTTTTGGTGCTAGTTTGGGCGTTTAACTCCAGCTTTGGTGCTAGTTCGGGCGTTTTATGCCAGAAAAGGGTCTCTGACCGGCGTTTTAACGCCAGTTTGGGCCATCAAATCTCAAGCAAAGTTTGGACTATTATACATTGCTGGAAAGCCCAAGATGTCTACTTTCCAATGCAATTGAGAGCGCGCTAATTGGGCTTCGGTAGCTGCAGAAAATCCACTTCTAGTGCAGGGAGGTCAGAATCCAACAACATCTTTAGTCCTTTCTCAGCCTCTGAATCGTATTTTTGCTCAGGTCCCTCAATTTCAGCCAGAAAATACCTGAAATCACAGAAAAACACAAAAACTCATAGTAAAGTCTAGAAATGTGATTTTTGCATAAAAACTAATAAAAATATACCAAAAAGTAACTAAAACATATTAAAGACTATGTAAAAACAATGTCAAAAAGTGTATAAATTATCCACTCATCACAACACCATACTTAAATTGTTGCTTGTCCCCAAGCAAGTGAAAACAAAATAGGATAAAAAGAAGAGAATGTACTATAAATCCTAAAGTATCAATGAAGCTTAGTTCAAATTAGATGAGCGGGGCTAGTAGCTTTTTGCTTCTGAATAGTTTCGGCATCTCACTTTATCCTGTGAAATTTAGAATGATTGGCATCTATAGAAACTCAGAATTAAGATAGTGTTATTGACTCTCCTAGTTTAGTATGTTGATTCTTGAACACAGCTACTTTATGAGTCTTGGCCGTGGCCCTAAGCACTTTGTTTTCCAGTATTTCCACTGGATACATAAATGCCAGAGACACATAACTAGGTGAACCATTTTAGATTCTGACTCAGCTTTGCTAGAGTCCCCAGTTAGAGGTGTCCAGAGTTCTTAAGCACATTCTTTTGCTTTGGATCACAACTTTAACCACTCAGTCTCAAGCTTTTCACTTGGACCTTCATGACACAAGCATATGGTTAGGGACGGCTTGATTTAGTCGCTTAGGCCAGGATTTTATTCCTTTGGGCCCTCCTATCTATTAATGCTCAAAGCCTTGGATCCTTTTTACCCTTGCCTTTTGGTTTTAAGGGCTATTGGCTTTTTCTGCTTACTTTTTCTCTCTTTTTTTTCTTTTTCTCTATTTTTCTTTATTTTTTTCTTTTTTTTTTTCCGCAAGCTTTGTTATTCACTGCTTTTTCTTGCTTCAAGAATCAAATTTATGATTTTTTATATTATCAATAACATTTCTCTTTTTTCATTATTCTTTCAAGAGCCAACAATTTTAACATTCATAAACTTCATTATAAAAAATATGCAATGTTCAAGCATTCATTTAGAAAACAAAAAGTATTGCCACCACATCAAAATAATTAAACTAATTTCAAGATAAAATTTGAAATTCATGTACTTCTTGTTCTTTTGTAATTAGGAACATTTTTTATTTAAGAAAGGTGAAGGATTCATGGAATTATTCATAGCTTTAAGACATAGACACTAGACACTAATGATCATGTAATGAGGCTAAAACATAGTCAAATATAAAGCATAAAAATCGAAAAAAATATAAAAATAAGAACAAGGAAATTAAAGAACTGGTCCACCTTAGTGATGGCGGCTAGTTCTTCCTCTTGAAGATCTTATGGAGTGCTTGAGCTCCTCAATGTCTCTTCCTTGCCTTTGTTGTTCTTCCCTCATGGCTTTCTGGTCTTTTCTAATTTCATGGAGGATGATGGAATGCTCTTGGTGTTCCATCCTTAGTTGTTCTATATTGAAACTCAAATCTCCTAGAGAAGTGTTGAGTTGTTCCCAATAGTTGTGTGAAGGAAAATCATCCCTTGAGGTATCTCAGGGATTTCTTGATAAGGAACTTCCTCATGCGCTTGTTGAGGTCCATGAGTGGGCTCTCTTATTTGCTCCATCCTCCTTTTGGTGATGGGCTTGTCCTCTTCAATGAGGGTGTCTTCCTCTATGACAATTCCAGCTAAATTGCATAGGTGACAGATGAGATGAGGGAAGGCTAACCTTGCTAAAGTGGAAGTTTTGTCAGTAACCTTGTATAGTTCTAGAGGTATGATCTCATGAACATCCACTTCCTCTCCAATCATGATGCTATGGATCATGATAGCCCGATCCACAGTTACTTCGGATCGGTTGCTAGTAGGAATGATAGAGCGTTGGATGAACTCCAACCATCCTCTAGCCACAGGCTTAAGGTCAAGCCTTAGTTGAACCGGCTTACCTTTGGAGTCTCTCTTCCATTGTGCTCTTTCCATATAGATGTCCATGAGGACTTGGTCCAACCTTTGATCAAAGTTGACCCTTCTTGTGAAAGGATGAAGATCTCATTGCATCATTGGCAAGTTGAATGCCAACCTCACATTTTTCGGACTGAAATCTAAGTATTTCCCCCGAACCATTGTGAGCCAATTCTTTGGGTTTGGGTTCATACTTTGATCATTGTTCTTGGAGATCCATGCATTAGCATAGAACTCTTGAACCATTAAGATTCCGACTTGTTGAATGGGATTGGTGAGAGCTTCCCATCCTCTTCTCCTAATCTCAAGTCGGATCTCCGGATATTCGCTTCTTTTGAGCCTGAAGGGGACCTCGGGGATTACCTTCTTCTTGGCCATAATTTCATAGAAGTGGTCTTGATGGACCTTTGAGATAAACCTCTCCATCTCCCATGACTCAGAGGTGGAAGCAATTGCCTTCTCCTTCATTTTTCTAGAGGTTTCTCCGGCCTTATGTGCCATTAATGGTTATGGAAAAATAAAAATCAAGGCTTTTTTCCATACCAAACTTAAAATGTTTGCTTGTCCTCGAGCAAAAGAAGAAAGAAGAGAGTAGAAGAAGAAGAAGAAAAAGTGGGAGATGGAGGCTTGAGAGGGTTCGGCCAAGGGGGTGTTGAGTGTATGTGATGTGTGAAAATGAAGGAGGAAGGAGGGGTATTTATAGTGTAAGAGAGGGGGTTGGTTCGTGTGAGAAAGGTTGTGTTTTGGAGGGAAATGGTTTGAATTTGAGTGGGTGGGGGTAGGTGGGTTGTATGATGGGGTTTATGGGAATTAGGGAATGGATGTGAGTGGTGAAGAGAATATGGGGAAGAGGGTAAGATTTGATAGGTGAGTGGTTTTTTGGGAAGAGTGTTATGGAGAAGTGTGAAGAGGATAGAGAGCGAGATGGGGTAGGTGGGGATCCTGTGAGGTCCACAGATCCTGAGTTATCAAGGATTTTTTTCATCCATGCACCTTGCTGGTGTTAAACGCCCACTGTGTGGCATTTCTGGCGTTAAACGCCAGGCTGCTGCCCTTTACTGGCATTTAAACGCCAGAAAAACGCCAGTCTGTTGCTCTTTTCTGGCGTTTAAACACCCAGAAAGGTACCAGACTGGGAGTTTAAATGCCCATTTTTATACCTTTACTGGCGTTTAAACGCCAGTTTGCCTGCCAGTTCTGGCATTTAAACGCCAGACTGCTGCCCATTTCTGGCGTTTAAACGCCCAGAATGGTGCCAGGCTGGGCGTTAAACGCCCATTTGGTATCCTCACTGGCGTTTAAACGCCAGTAAGCTCGTCCTCCAGGGTGTGCCATATTTGATGCTATTTTTTATTTTTCTTTAATTTTTGCTGTTGTTTTTGTGACTCCACATGATTATGATCCTAAAGAAAACATAAAATAACAATGGAAAATAAAATAGAAGAGTAATTAATATAGATAAATAAAATTAGGTTGCCTCCTAATAAGCACTTCTTTAATGTCAATAGCTTGACAGGAAGCTCTTACAGAGCTTCACAGGTGCTCAGAGCATGATTGTGGCCTCCCAACACTAAACATAGAGTTTAAATGTGGGGGCTTTACTTGACTCTGCATGGAGAGAATTGAATGAAGCTTTTCATGCTTCTTCCCTATGTTTACAGAAGAAGATCTTTGTGCCTTAAACACAAGGTAGTCCTCATTCACTTGAAGGACTAACTCTCCTCTGTCTACATCAATCACAGCTTTTGCTGTGGCTAGCAAGGGTCTTCCAAGGATGATGGATTCATTCTCATCCTTTCCAGTGTCTAGGATTATGAAGTCAGCAGGGATGTAAAGGCCTTCAACCTTTACCAAGACATCCTCTACAAGTCCATAAGCCTATTTTTTTATTTATTTGCCATCTCCAGTGAGATTCTTGCAGATTGTATCTCAAATATCCCTAATTTCTTCATTACAGAGAGTGGCATGAGGTTGATACTTGATCCTAGGTCACACAGAGCCTTTTCAAAGGTCATGGTGCCTATGGTGCAAGGTATCAAGAACCTTCCGGGATCCTCTTTCTTTTGAGGTAATTTTAGCTGAACCAATGCACTTAGTTCATTGATGAGCAATGGAGGTTCATCCTCCCTAGTCTCAGTACCAAATAATTTGGCATTCAGCTTCATGATTGCTCTTAGATATGAGCAACTTGTTCTTCAGTAACATTTCCGTCCTCTTCAGAGGAAGAATATTTGTCAGAGCTCATGAATGGTAATAGTTAGTTCAGTGGAATCTCTATGGTCTCTAGATGAGCCTCAGATTCCTGTAGTTCCTCAATGGGGGACTTCTTGTAGTCCAATGGACGTCCCATGAGGTCTTCCTTACTGTGGATCACGTCCTCCTCCTCTTCTATAGATTCGGCCATTTTGGTTGTATTAATGGCCTTGCACTCTCTTTTCGGATTCTCTTCTGTATTGCTTGGTAGAGTACTAGGAGGAGTTTCAGTAATTCTTTTACTCAGTTAACCCACTTGTGCCTCCAAATTTCTTATAGAGGATCGTGCCTCAGTCATGAAACTGATGGTGGTCTTAGATAGATCAGAAACTATGTTTGCTAAGCCAGAGAGGCTCTGCTCAGAATTCTTATCTGTTGCTGAGAAGATGATGGGAAAGGTTTGCTATTGCCAAATCTATTTCTCCCATCATTATTGTTATTGAAACCTTGTTGAGGCTTCTGTTGATCCTTCCATGAGAAATTTGGATGATTCCTCCATGAAGGATTATAGGTGTTTCCATAGGATTCTTCCATGTAATTCACGTCTTCCATTGTAGGATTCTCAGGGTCATAAGCTTCTCGTTCAGAGGAGGCTTCTTTAGCACTGCTGATAAACCACTATTTTATGGTTTATCTTGTGCTTAATTGAGTGGTTTTTCTCAACTCTTTACCCACTTATTCATATGATTTGTATGTTTTACATTTTCCTTCCTGATTCTGTGCTATGATTGAAAACATGCTTCTTTGGGCTTTAATTTTGCTATGTTTAATCCTCTCTTATTATCATTCGATGTCATGATATGTGTGTTAAGTGATTTCAGAGATTACAGGGCAGGAATGACTCAGAGGATGGAAAGAAAGCATGTAAAAGTGGAAAGAATACAAGAAGTTGAAGAAATTGCTAAGCTGTCCAGCCTAACCTCTATGCACTCAAACAGTCATAACTTGAGCTACAGAGGTCCAAATGATGCAGTTTTACTTGCGTTGGAAAGCTAACATCCGGGGCTTCGATTTGATATATAATTCGCTATAGTGGCCGTACAGATAGGCAACGTGATGAGAATTGAATTCTTTTTCTCCCACTAAGTTAACCTCTAACTATGAAGATAAGTTAAGTGGACGGAATAAGTTTAGTTCCTCAGATCCTAGTCTTTCCTTGGGAAAGGCTAGAGTTAGTGGAACTCAAGTTAATTCTTGAAGAATTCTAATTTTCAGTCAACAATGAGTCTGACAACTCAAGAGTTACCAATTAATCAACCAAGGCCAAAAGAGAAGAAAATCTACTTGAATAAAAATGCCTTCAGATGGGAAGCAACAGTAACATAAATAAAAGAAAGAAATCTTAAATTTGAAATACCTCAATTGCATTAATAAAATAAAATCAATCCAATCATGAAGAGTCATAAGCCAAATAGGCAACATCAATAATCAAATAATAAGAGAAGTTGAAATAAAAAGATATCGAACCTGATAGAAAGGTGAGATGAAAATATTCCTAAGTTCTAAAGATCCTAATCCTAATCCTAAGAGAGAGGAGAGAGCCTCTCTCACTAAAAACTATATCAAAATCCTAAAAAGTGTGTATTCTCTATATGCCTTCATGAATGGGTAGATTCCTCCATTTATAATCCTTCAATCTGTGTTCTCTAGGTTTGTTTCTGGGCCAAAAAGGCCCAGAAATCGCTGAGGATGACTTCCACAAATTCTACAGATCACGCACGTCACGCGTCCGCGTGGGTCACGCGGTCGCGTCATCTGGAATTTTCCTTGTCATGCGTTTGCTTCGATCATGCATCCGCGTCATCTTTGTTCTGCTTAAGGCGCACGAACGCGTGGGTCACGCGGTCGCACCACTCCTCTTTCGCGCTGGGCATGCGGCTGCGTCGTCCATGCGTTTGCATTGCTGCCCGTTTCTTTAAAAACTCCTTTTTATGATTTCCTTCTATTTTTGTATGTTTCCTTTCCATTCTTTAAGTCATTCCTGCCTTAGAAGTTCTGTAACTACTCAACACACAAATTACGGCATCGAATGGTAATAAAGGGTAGTTAAAATAATTATTTTTTTAAAGCACAGGAAACATGTAATTCACATATATCACATAATAGGGAAGGAAAAGTAAAACCATGCAATTTATATGAATAAGTAGGTGAAGGGTTAAATAAATCATTCAATTTAAGCACAATATATATCATAAAATATGGGTTTATCAACCTCCCCAAACTTAAACAATAGCATGTCCTCATGCTAAATCCAAGAGAAAAGAGTGAAGGTGAATTGGTGGGATCTCATGCAATGCAATCTATCCTAGATGCAACTATCTAAATGAGTCATGCTAAACTAGTTATTATTCACTTGTATATAAAACTTGCATGTAGTTAAGTTAATTCACATTCTCAAGGAAATATATATATGCATAGCCAACCTTAGATAATGTTAAAGCATTCTTACAATTGAGATGGATAAAAGTATTTTTCAAACTTGCAAGACAATTAACAATTGAGACAGAGATATATGGTGATGAGCTATTGAACCCTCACTGGATTTTGTGTTTATTCTCTAGTCACTAAGTGTTTATTGGGTTAATTACTCTATTCTTCTTTTTATTCTTACTTTCTATAACTTTGTTCTTCATCTAACCAATCAACAATTATAGAATACAGACATACAAAAATCATAAGGTCTTTTAAGGGTTGTAATGGGGGCCAAGGTAAAGGTAAGAGTATATGTATAAGGCTAAGTGAGCTAATAAGTGAATCCTTGATTAGTCTAAGATCTCACCTAACATACATATTTTTACATAAATCAAAGTTTCTTAACCTATTTGCCCAAACTTTCCCACTTTATGTTGCAAACTCATGTATTAAATTCAACTTTGTTCCATGTGCATTGACTCTTTTTATTTTGTAACTGGGGGATTTTTTTTTGTCCCCTTATTGAAAATAAAAACTTTTTTTCAATGCATATGGTAATTTAATTATTTTGATTTCACATGAGCATGCTTCCCAAATTTTTTAACATAACTTGTTCAATTTAATTTCCTACTTTTTTCTATCATCCCATGTTCCCATAAAATTCCCCACACTTAAATTATACATAATTTCTATCTTAAGCTAACCAAGGATTCAACTTGGGATTTTTCATTTTGTTTTTCTGCTTTAGGCTAGTAATGTAGTTATAAAAAAGAAAGGGATTAAAAAGCTCAAGGGGGCTAACAAGGATGGCATAAAAGGTAGGCTTTATTTGGGATAAGTGAATTAATAATAAAAAAATGGCTTCAATTCTATCTTGTTATGTATCTATATTCTATGTTGGATATATAGATTAAAGCAAAGTAAAGAACATCAGAACAAAATAAAAAGAAGGGCAAAACACACAGGAATGAAATTTATGGTTTGAATGTAACCATACAATTAAGCACAAAACTCACAGGCTGTGTGTTCTCAAGCTCATAATCATATATCAACTAAGTATGTCATGCAGGTAGAAATTAAGAGTTTCCATTATTCTCAATGTAAAATATATTGGATGGCTTTAAAGTTTTAGTGTTCCTCCTTGATAAAATGTTGTTAACTAACTAACATGTAATGCTATATATACAAGGGGTGTGGATTGAATCTGTTAAAGTCTCTAGCTTACTTCCTTTTTATTTTCAATCAAATCAACTATCATATGCTAAAAAGGGTAAACTATACTAATTAATCCACTTAATATATAACTAGTAAACTAAGGTGCAAATCAAGCTAAAATGTCCAAGATGTAATATACAGCCCAAAGTGCATAATGCAAAAAATACAATAAAAGCAAAAGAGAGAAATGTGCAAAAAATACAGAAAATAGACAAAATAAGAAGAGAGTCTGTAGTAGTTAACCAAAATAAATAGATGCCAGAGATGGCGACCTCCCCACACTTAAATAATAGCATCATCCTCGATGCTCACTCAAGCAGGGTGTGGCGAAGTGTCATCTCCAGAAGGATGGGCTGCTGGTGTCTCAGTGGTGGTCTGAGGATCTGCAGACTGGATGAGGGTAGAAGGATCTGTCTGCTGCAGAAGAGGGTCTGACTGGATAGGAATCTCGGGATCTGTGGCCGGTATCTGGTGTGGCGCCTCAGGATGTAGCGCAGCCTGCTCCGGGCCTGCCTGCTCAGCCTGGGTGGGTATCTCATCCTCATGAGCGTATGCCTCCGTCTCAGAGGTGTCAAAAGGGGTGTCAGGCTCGGAGGGGATGTCACCGCCGGACCGGATCATCAACTTGAGGTGCTCATAGCGTCGCTTGTTGCGACGCTCCATACGGTCCAAGTGGGCGAACAGTCGATGCACCAAATGGTAAATAGGCTCATGAGCAGCTGGAGGTGCAGTGGGTGGGGCAGGTACAGCAGTGAAAGAAGAGGGGGCAGCTGAAGGTGTGGTTGTCTTATCGGAAGCAGTAAGGAATGGAGGTCTGTAGCCCAAAGCCAGAAAGTTCCTGCTGTGAGGAATGATCTTCCGACACTTCGCAGCAGGTGGCCTCTCATCAGCGTCCTCCCAAGGCACGTCAGCCCGACGGCCTAGCTGGGTAACCAGATAAGTGCAGGGGAGGGTACCTCTGATATGGACCCTGGCCATATAGTGCCGGATGAATCGTGGTAGGTATAGGTCCTTACCTTCCATCACACACCAGAGGAGGGTGATCATGGCAGCAGGCAGCTCTGTCTCATGAGTGCTTGGCATAATAAAGTTACTCAAGATCTGGTGCCAGAGCCGAGCCTCATCATTCAAGTATTTCCGCTTGATTCCTTTAGGCATGGTGGTGTTCGTACCCATGACCCATGGGACAGTAGGGTCAAGGGCTATCCTCTCCTTGACAACATCCCAGTCAAATCTCAGAAAGCGCATGTCCTCTTCAGCCTTTTAGTAACTGTCAGGCTGATCAGACTTAGGCGGAAGGTGCAGAATATCCTCAATGACCTCTTCAGTGACCAATATCTGTTTTCCTCTGAGGTGCGCTACATCCAGGGAAGTCTTGAAATAATTGCAGTAAAACTCTCTTACCCAAGAAGCATTTACCTCAGCCAAGTTTCGCTCTAAGAAGAACCAGCCTCGGTGTTTGATTTGATCAGAGGTGTACTGCTGTAGTTCTTCTGGAATTTTCAAAGTCCTTTCCAGGTACAGATTTCTAAAGGTAGCAAACATTGGAAACTTCAGCTCACAGTACCGGTTTGCAAACTTAATAGGATCATTGGCAGGGAGGAGCTGGTCAGCCTTCTCTTGCGCGGAAAGTGCTTGTCTCGCCAGGATTCATCATGCAGAAGTTCCAGGAGAGACATAGAGGATTCACCTCTTTTCTGTTTGCCAATTGTTGCCTTTTCTTTTTCCTTTCGCTGAGGGTGAGACATTCTGAAAAGAGAAACAGAAATATGAGATATAATAAAAGTAGAAAAATAGGTAGGCAAATAACAAGATAAGCAGTAAGTGGCAAAGGAGTAGTAGAAGAATAAAATGAGTTAAGGAAATGTATATTTTGGAGTGTGATGGAGTTGAAAAGCTAAGATGAGAAGTCACATAACAAAATATGTTAGAAGTGGAAAGCTTGTTAAATAGGAAAAACAATTATCATGTCATAAGTGAAATTAATTTAAAGAAGTAGTGAAAAGGGGAAGTGGGAAGTTAGAAAGTTAAAAGTGGGTAAAATTGAAAAAGAGGTTAGAAAGCAAAAATCAGTGAGTTAGTGAAAAGGAAGTCAGAGTAAGTGACATGATGATTGGTTTCCAAGTAACAAGAATTTCACAAATTTAAACAACAGTTAACGTATATTCAAGCAGGGATAACAGAGTATTGATGATGATTCATATAGATATAGAAGGAGTAAAAAGCAAAATCAAATCATTAGTAATGCGATTTATTAACCAGAAAATCAAAAGGAATAAAAAATGCTGGCCCGTGCATTCAAGAATGGGTTCGGTTGATTAATTGGAAAATTGAGAAATGCCAGAACCAAATCTTGAATGTAAAAGGAAAAGTAATTTGCAGAAAATTTGGCAGCATTCCGGCTAAAATCGGATGTTTCCTAGAAAACAAATAGCAAGACTCAGTTCATATGAATTGAAATAAGGCTGCACAAATTGCAAGAATAAGAAAGAGCAGTGTAACAGCAGCATGAAATAGGTAAGAGCAGCATATGAATAGAATCAACATCATAGCTAGAATAAATGGAAGAATAGATAAACAGATAACAGGAATGGTGCAATTATCAGGCCTAAATCCACTAACCAGATCCTAGCTACCTAACCACCTAGAATCCACTACAAACATGCATCTCTATCTAGCCTATTTGAAAAAGAAATTGAAAAACGAACTAAAGAATCGCAAGGATGTATCGCCGTTTGGTGGAATGGTGCACGAAATTGTGATCATCAATGGCGCCATCAACATGGTACGCTCAATTGCAATCTCAACTTTTTATCACAACTTCGCACAACTAACCAGCAAGTGCACTGGGTCGTCCAAGTAATAAACCTTACGCGAGTAAGGGTCGATCCCACGGAGATTGTTGGTATGAAGCAAGCTATGGTCATCTTGTAAATCTCAGTCAGGCAGATTCAAATGGTTATAGATGATTTATGAATAAAGCATAAAATAAAGATAGAGATACTTATGTAATTCATTGGTGAGAATTTCAGATAAGCGTATGGAGATGCTCTGTGCCTTTCGTCTCTCTGCTTTCCTACTGTCTTCATCCAATCCTTCTTACTCCTTTCCATGGCAAGCTGTATGTAGGGTTTCACCGTTGTCAATGGCTACCTCCCATCCTCTCTGTGAAAATGTTCAACGCGCTCTGTCACAGCACGACTATTCAGCTGTCAGTTCTCGATCATGTCGGAATAGAATCCAGTGATTCTTTTGTGTCTGTCACTAACGCCCCACAATCGCGAGTTTGAAGCTCGTCACAGTCATTCAATCCTTGAATCCTACTCAGAATACCACAGACAAGGTTTAGACCGTCCGGATTCTCTGGAATGCCGCCATCAATTTTAGCTTATACCACGAAGATTCCGATTAAGGAATCCAAGAGATATCCACTCAATCTAAGGTAGAACAGAGGTGGTTGTCAGGCACACGTTCATAGGTGAGAATGATAATGAGTGTCATGGATCATCACATTCATCAAGTTGAGGAACAAGTGATATCTTAGAACAAGAATAAGCTGAATTGAATAGAAGAACAATAGTAATTGCATTAATACTCGAGGTACAACAGAGCTCCACACCTTAATCTATGGTGTGTAGAAACACCACCGTTGAAAATACATAAGAACAAGGTCTAGGCATGGCCGAGAGATACATAAGTGATAATGGTGATCATTGGCTTCGGCCCCAGAGAGGGAACCAGAAGAACCAATATCTGATCTAAGAACTAGATGTCCAAAGATGATCTAAGGATCTAAAGTGATCAAAAGATGAAAATACAATAGCAAAAGATCCTATTTGTAGAGAACTAGTAGCTTAGGGTTTACAAAGATGAGTAAATGACATAAAAATCTACTTCCGGGCCCACTTGGTGTGTGCTTGGGCTGAGCATTGAAGAATTTTCGTGTAGAGACTCTTATTGGAGTTAAACGCTGGCTTTTGTGCCAGTTTGGGCGTTTAACTCCCATTCTTGTGCCAGTTCCGGCGTTTTACGCCAGAATTCTTGAGCTGACTTGGAACGCCTGCTTGGGCCATCAATTCTCGAGCAAAGTATGGACTATTATACATTTCTGGAAAGCCCAGGATGTCTAATTTCAAAATCAGTTTAGAGCTAGCCAATTGGGACTCTGTAGCTCCAGAAAATTCACTTCGAGTGCAGGAAGGTCAGAATCCAACAGCATCTGCAGTCCTTTTCAGCCTCTGAATCAGATTTTTGCTCAGGTCCCTCAATTTCAGCCAGAAAATACATGAAATCACAGAAAAACACACAAACTCATAGTAAAGTCCAGAAAAGTGAATTTTAACTAAAAACTAATAAAAATATAATAAAAACTAACTAAAACATACTAAAAACATACTAAAAATAATGCCAAAAAGCGTATAATTATCCGCTCATCACAACACCAAACTTAAATTGTTGCTTGTCCCCAAGCAACTGTAAATCAAATAAGATAAAAAGAAGAGAATATGCAATGAACTCCAAAAACATCTATGAAGATCAGTATTAATTAGATGAGCGGGGCTTTAGCTTTTTGCCTCTGAACAGTTTTGGCATCCAACTTTATCCTTTGAAATTCAGAATGATTGGCTTCTCTAGGAACTCAGAATCCAAATAGTGTTATTGATTCTCCTAGTTAAATATGATGATTCTTGAACATAGCTTCTTTATGAGTCTTGGCCGTGGCCCAAAGCACTCTGTCTTCCAGTATTACCACCGGATACATACATGCCACAGACACATAACTGGGTGAACCTTTTCAGATGGTGACTCAGCTTTGCTAGAGTCCCCAATTAGAGGTGTCCAGGGTTCTTAAGCACACTCTTTTTGCCTTGGATCACAGCTTAATTTTTTTTTCCTTTTCTCTCTTTTTTTTCATTTTTTTTGTATTTACTGCTTGTTCTTGCTTCAAGAATCATTTTTATGATTTTTCAGATCCTCAGTAATATGTCTCCTTTTTCATCATTCTTTCAAGAGCCAACATTTATGAACAACAAATTCAAAAGACATATGCACTGTTCAAGCATACATTCAGAAGTCAAAGTATTGCCACCACATCAAAATAATTAATCTGTTATAAAATTCAAAATTCATGCAATTCTTCTCTTTTCTAACTAAGAACATTTTTCATTTAAGAAAGGTGATGGATTCATAGGACATTCATAACTTTAAGGCATAGACACTAATACACTAATGATCATAAGACACAAACATAGATGAACATAAGCATAAAAAATTCGAAAAATAGGAAATTAAAGAACAAGGAGATTAAATAACGGGTCCACCTTAGTGATGGCGGCTTGTTTTTCCTCTTGAAGATCTTATGGAGTGCTTGAGCTCCTCAATGTCTCTTCCTTGCCTTTGTTGCTCCTCTCTCATGATTCTTTGATCTTCTCTAATTTCATGGAGGAGGATGGAATGTTCTTGGTGCTCCACCCTTAGTTGTCCCATGTTGGAACTGAATTCTCCTAGGGAGGTGTTGATTTGCTCCCAATAGTTTTGTGGAGGAAAGTGCATCCCTTGAGGCCTCTCAGGGATTTCATGATGAGTGGGGTCTCTTGTTTGCTCCATCCTTTTCTTAGTGATGGGCTTGTCCTCATCAATGAGGGTGTCTCCCTCTATGTCAATTCTTACTGAATAACAGAGGGTGACAAATGAGATGAGGGAAGGCTAACCTTGCCAAGGTAGAGGACTTGTCCGCCACCCTATAAAGTTCTTAGGATATAACCTCATGAACTTCTACTTCCTCTCCAATCATGATGCTATCAATCATGATGGCCCGGTCTATAGTAACTTCAGACCAGTTGCTAGTGGGAATGATTGAGCGTTGGATAAACTCCAACCATCCTCTAGCCA
>NC_029776.3:76913544-76915035 GCF_000817695.3 Arachis duranensis | reverse complement strand
TTTTCTAGAGGTTTCTCCGGCCTTAGGTGCCATAAATGGTTATGGAAAAACAAAAAGCAATGCTTTTACCACACCAAACTTAGAAGGTTTGCTCGTCCTTGAGCAAAAGAAGAAAGAAGAGAGTAGAAGAAGAAGAAATAGAGGAGATAGAAGAGGCTTTGTGGTTCGGCCAAAAGGGAGAAGTGGTGTTTAGGTTGTATGAAAATGAAGGAGTGAAGATGGGTTTATATAGGGGTGGAGAGAGGGGTAAGGTTCGGTCATGTGAGGGTGGGTTGGGAGGGAAAGTGGTTTGAATTTGAATGGTGAGGTAGGTTAGGTTTTATGAAGGATGGATGTGAGTGGTGAGAAGAATAGTGGGATTTGATAGGTGAGGGGTTTTTGGGGAAGAGGTGTTGAGGTGATTGGTGAATGGGTGAAGAAGAGAGAGAGTGGTGGGGTAGGTGGGGATCCTGTGGGGTCCACAGATCCTGAGGTGTCAAGGAAAAGTCATCCATACACCAAATGGCGAGCAAAAATGCTCTTTATGCCAATTCTGGCATTAAACGCCGAGCTGGTGCCCATTTCTGGCGTTTAACGCCAGCTTCTTACCCTTTCCTGGCGTTTAACGCCAGTCTGGTGCCCCTTTCTGGCGTTAAACGCCCGAATGGTGCCAGACTGGGCGTTAAACGCCCATTTGCTGCCCTTACTGGCGTTTAAATGCCAGCAAGTTATCCTCCAGGGTGTGCTGTTTTTCTTTCTGTTTTTCATTTTATTTTTTGCTTTTTCAATTGATTTTGTGACTTCCCATGATCATCAAACTGTAGAAAACATAAAAAAAACAAAAGGAAAATAGATAAATATAACATTGGGTTGCCTCCCAACAAGCGCTTCTTTAATGTCAGTAGGTTGATAGTGGGCTCTCATGGAGCCTCACAGATACTCAGAGCAATGTTGGAACCTCCCAACACCAAATTTAGAGTTTGAATGTGGGGGTTCAACACCAAACTTAGAGTTTGGTTGTGGCCTTCCAACACAGAACTTAGAGTTTGACTGTGGGGGCTCTGTTTGACTCTGTTTTGAGAGAAGCTCTTCATGCTTCCCTTCCATGGTTACAGAGGGATATCCTTGAGCTTTAAACACAAAGGATTCTTCATTCACTTGAATGATCAATTCTCCTCTGTCAACATCAATCACAGCCTTTGCTGTGGCTAGGAAGGGTCTGCCAAGGATGATGGTTTCATCCATGCACTTTCCAGTCTCTAGGACTATGAAATTAGCAGGGATGTAATGGTCTTCAATTTTTACCAGAACATCCTCTACAAGTCCATAAGCTTGTTTTCTTGAATTGTCTTCCATCTCTAGTGAGATTCTTGCAGCTTGTACCTCAAAGATCCCTAGCTTCTCCATTACAGAGAGAGGCATGAGGTTTATGCTTGACCCTAGGTCACACAGAGCCTTCTTGAAGGTCATGGTGCCTATTGTACAAGGTATTGAGAACTTCCCAGGGTCCTG
>NC_029776.3:76911442-76913503 GCF_000817695.3 Arachis duranensis | reverse complement strand
TATGATTGCTCCAAGGTATTTAGCAACTTGCTCTTCAGTGACATCTTCATCCTCTTCAGAGGAAGAATACTTATCAGAGCTCATGAATGGCAGAAGTAAATCCAATGGAATCTCTATGGTCTCAGTGTGATCCTCAGATTCCCAGGGTTCCTCATTAGGGAACTCATTGGAGGCCAGTGAACGTCCATTGAGGTCTTCCTCAGTGGTATTCACTGCCTCTTCCTCCTCTCCAAATTCAGACATGTAGGTCATGTTAATGGCCTTGCACTCTCCTTTTGGATTCTCTTCTGTATTGCTTGGAAGAGTACTAGGAGGGAGTTCAGTAACTTTCTTGCTCAGCTGACCCACTTGTGCTTCCAAGTTTCTAATGGAGGACCTTGTTTCAGTCATGAAACTTTGAGTGGTTTTGATTAGATCAGAGACTATAGTTTCTAAGTCAGAGTGGCTCTGCTTAGGATTCTCTCTCTGTTGCTGAGAAGATGATGAAAAAGGCTTGCCATTGCTAAACCTGTTTCTTCCACCATTATTGTTGTTGAAACCTTGTTGAGGTCTCTGTTGATCCTTCCATGAGAGATTTTGATAATTTCTCCATGAAGGATTATAGGTGTTTCCATAGGGTTCTCCCATGTAATTCACCTCTTCCATTGAAGGGTTCTCAGGATCATAAGCTTCTTTTTCAGATGAAGCATCCTTAGTACTGCTTGGTGCAGCTTGCATTCCAGACAGACTTTGAGAAATCATATTGACTTGTTGAGTCAATATTTTGTTCTGAGCCAATATGGCATTCAGAGTATCAATCTCAAGAACTCCTTTCTTCTAATTCGTCCCATTGTTCATAGGATTCCTTTCAGAAGTGTACATGAATTAGTTATTTGCAACCATTTCAATGAGTTCTTGAGCTTCTACAGGTGTCTTCTTCAGATGAAGAGATCCTCCAGCAGAGCTATCCAATGACATCTTGGACAGTTCATACAGACCATCATAGAAGATATCTATGATGCTCCACTCAAAAAGCATGTCAGAAGGACACTTTCTGATCAATTGTTTGTATCTTTCCCAAGCTTCATAGAGGGATTCACCTTCCTTCTGTCTGAAGGTTTGGACTTCCACTCTAAGCTTACTCAATTTTTGAGATGGAAAGAACTTTGCCAAGAAGGCATTGACTAGCTTTTCCCAAGAGTTCAGGCTTTCTTTAGGTTGTGAATCCAACCATATCCTAGCTCTGTCTCTTACAGCAAAAGGGAATAGCATAATTTTATAGACCTCAGGGTCAACCCCATTGATCTTGACAGTGTCACAGATTTGCAAGAATTCAGCTAAAAACTGATGAGGATCTTCCAAAGGAAGTCTATGGAACTTGCAATTCTGTTGCATTAGAGAAACTAATTGAGGCTTAAGCTCAAAGTTGTTTGCTCCAATGGCAGGGATAGAGATGCGTCTCCCATAGAAGTTAGGAGTAGGTGCAGTGAAGTCACCCAGCACCTTCCTTGCATTCTTGGCATTGTTGTTGTTTTCGGCTGCCATGTCTTCTTCTTTGAAGAATTCTGCTAGGTCCTCTACAGAGAGTTGTGCTTTAGCTTCTCTTAGCTTTCGCTTCAAGGTCCTTTCAGGTTCAGGGTCAGCCTCAACAAGGATGCTTTTGCCCTTGCTCCTGCTCATATGAAAGAGAAGAGAACAAGAAAATATGGAATCCTCTATGTCACAGTATAGAGATTCCTTGAGGTGTCAGAGGAATAGAAGGAGGAGCTAGAAGAATTAGGATGTGAGAAGAAGGAAAGAATTTTCGAAAATAAGTTAAAAGATTTTGAAAAAGAATTTTGAAAATTGATTGATGATTTTTGAAAACTAAAAGTGGGAAAGAAATTAAGTGATTTTTGAAAAAGATTTTGAAATTAGAAATCAAAAAGATATGATTGAAAACTTATTTTAAAAAAGATGTGATTAAAAAGATATGATTGAAAAGATATAGTTTCAAAAAGATATGATTGAGAAGATATGATTGAAAAACAATTTAAAAAGATTTGATTTTTAAAATCAATGACTTGGCTAACAAGAAAAGAT
>NC_029776.3:76910773-76911289 GCF_000817695.3 Arachis duranensis | reverse complement strand
TCACTGGGTGTTTTGAACGCCCAGCTTTTTCTGTGTAATTCCTCTGCTGTATGTTCTGAATCTTCAATTCTCTGCATTATTGACTTGAAAAGACACAAATTAAAATTTTTTTGGATTTTTAATGAGCAATCAAAATGCAGCTAAACATGGAAAACTAAAATCAAACAAGCAATGCATGCAAGACACCAAACTTAGAAGTTTGTATACTATTGACACTAACAAATTGAGAATGCATGTGAGAAACAACAAAACACACAAAACAAGAGAATTTAAAGATCAGAGCAAGCAAATCATCAAGAACAACTTGAAGATCAATGAAGACACATGAAAAATGCAAGAAGAACAGAAACATGCAATTGACACCAAACTTAAAATGAGACACTAGACTCAAACAGGAAATATTTTTGGTTTTTATGATTTTGTAATTTTTTTGGTTTTTTCAAAAATTATGTGGAAAAAGAAGATAAAGAGGATCAAAACTTTTAATAAGAATTCCAGGAATCATGCAATGTTAGT
>NC_029776.3:76907415-76910615 GCF_000817695.3 Arachis duranensis | reverse complement strand
AACATCACCTTGAAACTCTAGAATTCATTCTTAAAAATTCTGAAAAATACCTAATCTAAGAAACAAGATGAACCGTCAGTTGTCCAAACTCAAACATTCCCCAGCAACGGCGCCAAAAACTTGGTGCACGAAATTGTGATCATCAATGGCGCCATCAACATGGTACACTCAATTGCAATCTCAACTTTTTATCACCACTTCGCACAACTAACCCGCAAGTGCTCTGGGTCGTCCAAGTAATAAACCTTACGCGAGTAAGGGTCGATCCCACGGAGATTGTTAGTATGAAGCAAGCTATGGTCATCTTGTAAATCTCAGTCAGGCAGATTCAAATGGTTATAGATGATTTATGAATAAAGCATACAATAAAGATAGAGATACTTATGTAATTCATTGGTGAGAATTTCAGATAAGCGTATGGAGATAAACGGTGGTGGTGATCCGGTCGTGATGGAGGCTGGTCACGGTGAGAGTGTTGGGGACTGATGAGAGCGGGACGGTTTGGGGTGGTGGCCGGCAGAGGGGGCAGTGCCGGTCGGAGGCTGGCGGTGGTGGTGCAGTGACGGAGGAGAGGGAGAAAGGGGGGATGGAAGGAAGTGAAGAGAGAAGAGAGAAGGGGGGTGGTGGTCGCGGTGGTGTCTGGCGGTGGTATCTGGCGGCGGCGCGGTGGTCGGGGTGGTAGAGAGAGAGTTACAGAGGTTAGAGAGGGATGGGGTTGGGGTTTGGGGACACGACAGGGTAAAGGTTCGCGTGACATAGGGTTAGTGATCGCGAATCCATGCGAACGCGTGGAGGATGCGATCACGTGAGTAGGGTGAAATAGGGTTGACGCGAAAGCGTGGTCGACGCAATTGTGTGGGTTGGGTATAAGATAGGTGACGCGGTCGCGTGAAGCACGTGAACGCATCGCTGGTATTTGTGCTAGACGCATGATTCCAGCGTTGTTTTAGCACAACTCTCTGTTGGTTTGGTGGTCATAATATCCGCGCGACACGATCGCGTCGCTCACGCTTTCGCGTGGGATGGGGGTTGTGTAAGTGATGCGTTCGCGTTAGGGACGCGTACGCGTGGGTTATTTTGTGCTAAACGTACAATAGCCGCACGATTCAAGCCCAACTTTATGGGCGTTGGATCTTTACGCTTATATCCAGATCACGCGTTCGCTAGTAAAAGTGCTAGGTGGGAGACAACCCACCATGGTATGATCGTTCCCCCTCTATTTTGCTCTTGTTTTTGAATTTTGTTTGAACCTGAATTTTTGCATGACATTCATTGCATTTCTCATTCTGCATACTGTAAAAAAAATCGCACTCGACGCAACAGCGTCACCGACGTGTCCGCGTCATAGGTGCATTGGGAAGAAAACAAATTGAACAGAGAGTCACGTGAAAGCATGGCTGGAGGCGTGCCTTTGGCACAAATTGATCCACGTGACCACGTCGCTGACGCATCCACGTCATGTGGGAAAAACTTCTCCCACGCGTCCGCGTCAACCACGCGAACGCGTGGCTCTATGGAATCGACGTAAATGGGTGTGTGGTAGTAAGTTGGGCTAGAATGAGGCTGGATCCATGCTGGAAGCACAAGCCCACTCATGCGAAGGCGTACCCCACGCGTCCGTGCCCTTTTCAAATATAGGCCATCCACGCGACCGCATCACCCAAAGATTTGGCAATATGAATTCTAACAGAGAGTTGTGCGACCGCGAGGCTGCCCTCGCGCTAATGAAACAAATCGATCCACGCGACCGCGTGGATGACGCGTCCGCGTCATTTCATAGAAGCGCTATCCGCGCGAACGCGTCACTCACACGTCCGCGTCACCAGCGGCGCACAGCTTATCTTAATCTGCCGAGATATCTTATCTTTTTCTTCCCCAAATCCTACTTTTTCTTTTCCTTTCTTATTTCTTCCTTCCCCCTTCCTCCTTCTTCCTTCTTTCTTCTTCCTTCTTTCTCCTTTCTTTTTTATTTTCATGCATTTTTATGTTGGTTTTGGAAATTTATTTGGGTCATTATTTTCCATACTTTGCTTGTGGATTATTAAAAGGAACTGTTTGACAATTATATATTATTTTTATAGGGTTACTTGCATGTTCAATTTAATACTTTCAATACCTTATTTACCATGTATGCTATGTATTTGTGAAAATGCCCATATGGCATTGTGCACTACTTTTATATTATTCTACTACTCTAAATGCTTGCTTTTCACAAAACTCTTTTTATATTTTATTAATTAAATATAATTGTTATTACAAATATGTTGTTAGTTTGAAAGACTTGGTAATCTAACTTGGACATTGAATGCTTGATCTATGCTACTCATCCCTTTGCCAGCATGCCAATAAACACCTTGCATTCACTTGTTATCATATGCACTAGCTATTTTCCATTGATGACTTTTCACATGTACTTATGAGCGTGTGTTAACGTCATTCTTCTTTATTGTGCATTGATTACCACCTTTCTCGCTCTCCATTCCTCTGTATTGATTACCACCTTTCTCATTCTCTTCCTTGCTCTAACCCTTAGCTTTAAAAGTTACTTTCTTTTTTCCTTTTCAGGATGGCCACCAAGAAGGGTAGAGAGAAAGCTACTCCCAAACCACCGGCAAGGAAAGGAACAAAAGAGCACCAGCTGAGGAACCACAACCCCCATCCACCTGCACATCTCAGCATGCACCGAGGACGGTGCAATCTTTAAGTGTAGGGAGGTCGATACCGATCTCCACGGGTTAGTTATTCTCTTCTCAATACCAATATTCTATTTTCTTTGTTTGTTCATTGTTGCATTGCATAATAGATTGCATGTGTAGTTGATTGTTTGCATTTAAGCACTACTTGGTTGAAAAAGAATAAGTTTCTTTTTAAGACCCTATTTTTGAAAAATTTCACTAAATTAAATTAAAAAATAAAAAAATAAAATTTTCTATGTGTTAAATTTATTTGAAGTTGTATTTGGAACATGGTTTTTTTAGCCAAAGAACACACAACCTGTGAGACTTTGAGCCTAATTACATGGTTACATTATTTAACCATAAATATTTTATTCTTTTGTATTTTCTTCTCTATGATTGCAATCTTTACTTTGTTTCAGTCTATATGTCCATTGTTTAGTATATTTACATGCTTGCATATGATTGAGGCCATATTTGATTATTAACTCACTTATCCCAAATAAAGCCTACCCTTTTATGTCA
>NC_029776.3:76902448-76907349 GCF_000817695.3 Arachis duranensis | reverse complement strand
ATAACCACATTACTAGCCTTAAGCAGAAAAACAAATTAAAAATCCCAAGTTGAATCCTTGGTTAGCTTAAGATAGATATTGTGTATAATTTAAGTGTACGAAATTTTATGGGAACATGGGATGATAGGAAAAAAGGGAATTAAATTGAATAAGTTATTTGAAAATTTAGGAAGCATGCTCATATGAAATCAAAATAATTAAATTACCATGTGCATTGACAAAAAAAAAGAGAAAAAAATATTATTAAGAAATTAAATAAGGGGATACAAAAAAAAATATATATTACCCCGAATGCAAAATAAAAAGAATCAATGCACATGGGACAAAATTCAAAAATAAGTTTGATACATGAGCATGTAATACAAAAGTGGAAAAATTTGGGTAGCTAGATAAATCATTTTAAATTGTATAAAGTATGTATATGTTAGGTGAGATCTTATACTAATCAAGGATTCACTTTGTTAGCTCACTTAGCCTTATATATACATCCTCACCTTTACTCAGCCCCATTACAACCTTGAAAAGACCTCATGATGTTTGCATTGGTATACTAAATATTTGTTGATTGGTTAGCTGAAGAACAAAGTTTAGAAAGCATGATTAGAGAAGATTAGAGTGAAGTACCCTATACACTTGAGAGACTAGAGTGATATACACTACCAGTGAGGGTTCAACGCTTGATTCTATGTTCCCTGCTTTTATGAGCTATCTTCTTACAAGTTTACTTATCTTTTATTGTGTAATTTGAATTAGTGGAATTTGATTCATGTTTGTCTTGGAGAACTTATTTACTTTTAACCAAGTAGGTAGAAACATTTTGCATGTAGTTGCATTCACACAGATAGGTTGCATTGCATACTTTCTATCATTCCTCTTCGCTTCTTTATAGCTTCTCTTGAGCTTAGCATGAGGACATGCTAATATTTAAGTGTGGGGAGGTTGATAAAACACTATCTTATGGTTTGTCTTGTGCTCAATTGAGTGGTTTTATCAACTCTTTACCCACTTATTCATATGATTTGCATGTTTTACATTTTCCTTCCTGATTCTGTGCTATGATTGAAAACATGCTTCTTTAGGCTTTAATTTTGCTATGTTTAATCCTCTCTTATTATCATTTGATGCCGTGATATGTGTGTTAAGTGATTTCAGAGATTACAGGGCAAGAATGACTCATAGGATGGAAAGAAGGCATGCAAAAGTGGAAGGAATACAATAAATTGAAGAAATTGCTAAGCTGTCCAGCCTGACCTCTTCGCACTCAAACGGTCATAACTTGAGCTACAGAGGTCCAAATGATGCGGTTCCACTTGCATCGGAAAGCTAATGTCCGGGGCTTCAATTTGATATATAATTCACCATTGTGAACGTACAGATAGGTGATGCAAACGCGCGCTCCACGCGGATGCGTTGCATATGCGAATCTCATTCCACGCAAACGCGTGGATGACGCCTTCGCGTCACTTTGCCGCGACCTGTACGGACTAGATTTCACAATCAGGGATTTCTTGGCTGTTTCTGGCCTAGATCCAAACCCAGAGAACACATATTGAAGGATTATAAATGGAGGAATCTACCCATTCATGAAGGCATATAGAGAATACACACTCTTTAGGATTTAGATGTAGTTTTTAGTGAGAGAGGCTCTCTCCTCTCTCTTAGGATTAGGATTAGGATTTTTAGAACTTAGGAATATTTTTATCTCACCTTTCTATCAGGTTCAATATCTTTTTATTTCGACTCCTCTTATTATTTGATTATTGATGTTGCCTATTTGGCTTATGACTCTTCATGATTGGATTGATTTTATTTTATTAATGCAATTGAGGTATTTCAGATTTAAGATTTCTTTCTTTTATTTATGTTACTGTTGCTTCCCATCTGAAGGCATTTTTATTCAAGTAGATTTCCTTCTCTTTTGGCCTTGGTTGATTAATTGGTAACTCTTGAGTTGTCAAACTCATTGTTGACTGAAAGTTGGAATTCTTCAAGAATTAACTTGAGTTCCACTAACTCTAGCCTTTCCCAAGGAAAGACTAGGATCTGAGGAATCAAACTTATTCCGTCCACTTAACTTACCTTCATAGTTAGAGGTTAACTTAGTGGGAGAAAAATAATCCAATTCTCATCACAATTGATAAGGACAACTGGGATATGACTTCCAGTTTTCATACTTTGCCAGGAGTTTTATTAGTTATTAATTTATTAATTCTTACAAACTATTTCTCTTGCTTAAAACCTTTTTCAAACCCACACACTGTTTTCCATAACCAATAATAAATCATACTTCCTTGCAATTCCTTGAGAAGACGACCTGAGGTTTGAATACTTTGGTTTATAAATTTATTGGGTTTTGTTACTTGTGACAACTAAAACGTTTGTACGAAGGGATTTTCTTTTGGTTTAGAATCTATACTCACAATGCAACTATACTTTTGTAAAATTCTTTACTAGCAAAAATCCCAACGTTAACTGCCGGATGCAGCTTGCAATCTAGTCAGATTCTGAAAAATCATATTGACTTGCTAAGTCAATATTTTGTTCTGAGCCAGTATGGCATTCAGAGTATCAATCTCAAGAACTCCTTTCTTCTGAGTCATCGCATTATTCACAGGATTTCTTTCAGAAGTGTACATTTCAATGAGTTCCTAGGCTTCTGCAGGCATTTTCAGATGAAGAGATCCACCAGCAGAGTGGTTCAATGACATCATGGATAACTCAGACAGACCATCATAGAATATACATATGATGCTCGATTCTGGAAACATATCAGAAGGACACCTTTTGGTTAATTTCTTGTATCTTTCCCAAGCTTCATAGAAGGATTCACCTTCCTTCTGTCTGAAGGTTTGTACATCCACTCTGAGTTTTCTCATCTTTTGAGGTGGAAAGAATTTGGTTAAGAAAGCATGGACCAGCTTGTCCCAAGAGTTCAGGCTTTCTCTAGGTTGTGAGTCCAACCATGTCCTAGCTCTGTCTCTCACAGCAAAGGGGAAAAGCATAAGCCTGTAGACCTCGGGATCAATTCCATTGGTCTTAATAGTATCACAGATCTACAAGAATTCAGATAAGAACTGATGAGGATCTTCTGATGGAAGTCCATGAAACTTACTATTCTGCTGCATTAGAAAAACTAATTGAGGCTTAAGCTCAAAGTTGTTTGCTCCAATGGCAGGAATTGAGATGCTTCTTCCATAGAAGTTGGAAGTTGGTGCAGCATAGTCACCAAGCATCTTCCTTGCATCTCTGGCATTGTTGTTATTTTCGGCTGCCATGTCTTGTTCTTTTTCGAAAATTTCTATCAGGTCCTCTCCAGAGAGTTGTGCTTTAGCTTCTCTTAGCTTCCTCTTTAGGGTCCTTTCAGGTTCAGGATCGGCTTCAACAAGAATATCTTTATCCTTGTTCTTGCTCATGTGAAAAAGAAGAGAACAAAAAAGAAGAGAAATCCTCTATGTCACAGTATAGAGATTCCTTTATGTGAGTAGAAGAAGAGAAGAAGAGAAGAATGAGGTAGAGAGAAAATAAAGAGAATTCAAACATAGAGAGGGAGAGAGGGTTCGAATTTTAAGAAGGAGAGAAGTGTTAGTAAATAAATAAATAGAAAGAGATGAGAGAGAGAAGAAATTCGAAAATTAATTAGAAGAAAAGAAAAGAAAAATATTTTTGTTTTTATTTTAATTATTGGTTAGTATTCAAAAATATTAGAAGAAATAAAATAAAATTAGAGTTTAAAATAATTAGTTAATAAAAAATATTTTTGAAAAAGTTATTAGTGGTTTTCAAAAATTGGAGAGAGAAAAGTAGTTAATTGAAAAAATTTGAAAACAAATTTTGAAAAGATAAGAAGTTAAAAAAAAGATTTTGAAATTGAATTTTAAAAAGATATGATTGAAAATTTATTTTGAAAAAGATTTGAAAAGGAAATTAAAAAGATTTGATTTTTGAAATTAAAGTTGATTACTTGACTAACAAGAAACTAAAAGATATGATTCTAGAATTTAAAGATTAAACCTTTCTTAACAAGAAAGTAACAAACTTGAAATTTTTGAATCAAAACATTAATTGTTAGTAAAGTAATCGAAAATATGAGTTTGAAATTAAGAAAAAGATTTTGAAAATCAAATTTAAAATTTTCAAAAAACATGAAATAAAATTAAAAAAGATTTGATTTTTGAAAAAGTTTTGAAAAGATAGTGTTCCGGGGGTTACCTGAAACGTGCAGCTCGGTCGTCTGGCTGGACCCGAGGTGAGGGCTCCGTGGCCCGAGCTTGGTGTGCTGAGCGGCTGGGGGTTGTACCTGCAATGACACTCCGATGCTTAAGTTAGCATGGGTCCAAGCAGATATTGAGTAGAATTAGAGTGTGAGTTATACCTGGGTGCTCCAGTGTATTTATAGTAGTTGGCTGTGATCTTCCCTGGATAAGATATTCTTATCTTATCTTATCTTTTGGGAGTTTTATCCCTATCTTTGCGGAACCGCCTTTCCTAGGCCTTTTCGGCCTTTAGGTTTTGGGCTTCGTTCCTTTTGATGGGCCTTCTTAGCTTATTTGTCCGAGGTCCGACCTCAGGCGTGGGCCTTGGGACGAGGTCGGACCTTCTATGAACTTCCCGAGTTTGGGGAGCTCGGTCAGGGTATGAACACTTACTATCAATTAATGATTTGATTCAACATTTCAAGTATGTTGCCTTTTCTGTTGAGAAAGGATTAATGATTGAATCATATCTTTTCTTGTTAGTCAAGTTTTTAATTTTCAAATCAAATCTTTTTACAATGTTTTCAAATCATATCTTTTAAAATTGTTTTCAAATCATATCTTCTTAACCACATCTTCTTCAAAATAGTTTTCAATCAAATCTTTCTGATTTCTAATTTCAAAATCTTTTTCAAAAATCATTTGATT
>NC_029776.3:76900095-76901087 GCF_000817695.3 Arachis duranensis | reverse complement strand
GTGGGTGTTCAGACTCGGTCGAAGACTATTCCGACTCCTCAGTTCCGAGCTGTAAGCCAGGATCCTCCGACCTCTGCTACTTCTTCTCCTCCTCCGTTCTCGGGTCCTCCTCCTAAGAAGCAGAAGACCTCTCAGGAGCTTGCCAGTTTCAATGATAAGGACTTTGATGCTTTAGGTTGGATTGAGCAGCATATCCTTCCTCAGACCTTTATTTCTACTGATGATGCGTCTATGGAGCATCATTTTCAGTATATGGCGCGGAGCTGTGTCCGGATGGCCAGTCTTCATGCCGCTATTGCCCGGGAGTTCAAGAAGTCCCCTATTGGTGCGACCAGCTCCCGACTTGAGAAGGCTCAGTCTGAGTTGGGGCGACCAGCTCCCGACTTGAGAAGACTCAGTCCGAGCTTGATAGGATTAGTCAACTGAAGGCTGCCAGGATTACTGAGTTGGAGGCCTCTTTGGAGAAAGAGAAAACTAAAGCTACCGCGGCTGTGGTGTCAGCGAAGACATCTGAGGAGATGGCGAAGGCGGCTACAGAGAATTATACTCGGCTATATGCCGAGCTTGTGGAGACAAAGGAGGAGCTGCAGTCTGCGCAGGACAAGTTTTATGAGCTGGAAGGTCATGTGGCCAAGGGTATGGATGCCATGTTTGAAAATCTGAAGGCTCAGGTCCGGGTTCTTGCTCCCGACCTAGATCTGAGCTTGTTCAGTACGGATAACGTCATTGTGGATGGCCAGATTGTTCCTGCTCCTACTGAGGATGAGGTCCCGATGTCCGACCCCAAAATTCCGGTTGAGAACCCGACTTCCCCTTTGGTCGGGAATAGATCTGGTGTGGAAGCTTCATATCGGGACGACGTTGCTGTCGATGCGGTCCCGATATCTATGTTTCCTCCGGAGCCTGCTGTTGATGTGGAGTCTGGAAAGGACCTTGATCCCCTGTAGTCTTTTTAGTGGTTTGCCCGGCCTGTGGGCTTTTTTTTTTATGAT
>NC_029776.3:76897884-76899261 GCF_000817695.3 Arachis duranensis | reverse complement strand
TGATTGTATCTGAGGGCCGTTCGCCGTTTTAAGGCTTCTTCTCGGATTCGGGCTCTTTCTCGGACCTCGGGGAGGAGGTCGAGTTCTTCCCTTTGTGCCTGTGGGTTGCCTCCTTCGTTGTAGAAGATGACTCTGGGCGACCCTTCATCTATTTCGATAGGAATCATTGCCTCCATCCCGTAAGCTAGTCGGAATGGGGATTCTCCCGTTGTGGAGTGCGGGGTTGTCCGATATGCCCATAGTACCTGGGGGAGTTCTTCGGCCCATGCCCCTTTGGCCTCTTGGAGTCTTCTTTTTAACCCGGCCAAGATGACTTTATTTGCAGCCTCTGCTTGTCCATTGGCTTGTGGGTGCTCGACCGATGTGAATTGCTGTTTGATTTTTAGTTCGGCCACCAAGTTCTGAAAACTTATGTCCGTGAACTGTGTTCCATTGTCTGTTGTGATGGAGTAGGGGACTCCGAACCTCGTGACAATGTTTTTGTATAGGAATCTACGACTTTTCTGAGCCGTAATAGTGGCTAAGGGTTCAGCTTCGATCCACTTTGTGAAGTAGTCGACCCCTTATAATGAGGTATTTGACTTGCCCCGGCCCTTGTAGAAACGGGCCGAGTAGGTCGAGCCCCCATTTTGCGAAGGGCCATGGCGCAGTGATGCTGATAAGGTCTTCGGGCGGTGCCTTGTGAAAATTGGCGTGTTTTTGGCAGAGGGGGCATATTTTCACAAACTCCGCTGCGTCTCTTTGCAAGGTCGGCCAGTAGAACCCGGCCCGGACTACTTTCTTGGATAATGCCCGAGCTCCGAGATGGTTCCCACACATGCCTTCGTGGACCTCTTCGAGGACGCTTTTTGTTTCTGAGGTCGGAACGCACCTAAGGAGGGGATTTGAGAATCCTCTTCTGTATAATACGTCGTGAATTAATGTATAATTCTGGGCGTCCTTTGTAAGCCTTTTAGCTTCTTTTCTTTCGGCGGGGAGAGTTCCCGACTTCAGGTAGTTGAGTATGGGGGTCATCCATCCTTGTTGTTGGTCGGATATATTTAGTATTTCTTCCTCTCTTAACACGGAGGGAGATTGTAAGGTTTCTTGGAGGAGACTTCTGTTGTTGCCTCCGGGCTTGGTGCTAGCAAGCTTAGAGAGGGCGTCTGCCCGGGCATTTTGTTCCCGAGGTATGTGCTGGATTTGTATTTCTGAAAAGTGGCGTAATTGTGCCTGTGTTTGATCCAGGTATTTTTTCATAGTTGGGTCTTTGGCCTGGTAACTTCCATTTACTTGTGATGTGATGACCTGGGAGTCGCTGAAGATCATGATTCTCTGGGCTCTGACCTCTTCGGCTAGTTTTAGACCTGCTAGTAGGGCCTCGTATTCGGCTTGGTT
>NC_029776.3:76892633-76893167 GCF_000817695.3 Arachis duranensis | reverse complement strand
AGATTCCACGAGAGTGGGGTTCCAGGGGTCTCAGTGTATTCTGCGATGAAGTCGGCTAGGTACTGAGATTTTATGGCAGTCTGGGCTTCATAGTGGAGGTCGAACTCGGACAGTTCCACCGCCCATTGTAGTATTCGTCCTGCCAGGTCTGTTTTTTGCAGGATGTGTCTCATGGGCTGGTTTGTCCGGACTTTGATGGTGTGGGCTTGAAAGTAGGGACGGAGCCTCCGAGCTGTGAGTATTAGGGCGTAGGCGAATTTTTCTATTTTCTGATAGTTTAATTCGGCCCCTTGCAGTGCCTTGCTCACAAAGTATACGGGAGTCCGACCGAGAGGTATAATACGAGCTCTTCCCCTTTTAAAGGTCGGGTTAGGATTGGTGGCTGCCCGAGGAATTCCTTGATTTCTTGAAAGGCTTTTTCGCACTCCGGGGTCCATGAGAAGGGTTTCCCTTTCTTTAGGAGTGAGTAGAGAGGTAGTGATTTTATCGCTGATCCTGCCAAAAATCTTGATAGGGCGGCCAGCCTTCCATTCA
>NC_029776.3:76849209-76890290 GCF_000817695.3 Arachis duranensis | reverse complement strand
AAGGCTTTGCACCGAATCGCGTCGGAGGCGTCGACTAGGTACATTCTGCTTCTGAAGTTGCTGAGGTGGTGACTTGGATCGGTGGTGCCGTCGTAGAGATCCATATCGGGCGGTTTGAAGTTTCGCGGTACTTTCTCCTTCATGATCTCTTGCGTGAAGGGATCATGATCGTTTTCGGGGGTGGTGCTGCGTTTCGTCCGGTCTTTCAGGTTGGCCTCTATTTTCCGCAGTTTTTCTTCTAATTCTCTGCGCTTGCGAGCCTCCCTTCTCAGATCTTGTTCAGTTTCTTTTTGCTTCTTTATGTCCTCTTCGAGTTGTTTCAGCCGGTTTTGCTGTGCCTGAACTGCTTCTAGAATTTCCGAGTTCTTTTTCTTCTCGGGATTTGGTGGATCTTTGTTTGGGAGTGATGTCTTTGGGCGATTCTGTTTGTTTCCTCCTGGAGTGCGTGGTGATAGAGGGCTGTCCGGTCGTTCGCCGGTGTCAACTTCCTCTTCTTGTTCTGATGTAGCGTGGTTATTATTGGGAGGGTCGTTCGCCATGGCAAAGGGATGACTTCCAGGTCCCCGGCAACGGCGCCAATGTTCCGGGGGTTACCTGAAACGTGCAGCTCGGTCGTCTGGCTGGACCCGAGGTGAGGGCTCCGTGGCCCAAGCTTGGTGTGCTGAGCGGCTGGGGGTTGTACCTGCAATGACACTCCGATGCTTAAGTTAGCATGGGTCCAAGCAGATATTGAGTAGAATTAGAGTATGAGTTATACCTGGGTGTTCCAGTGTATTTATAGTAGCTGGCCGTGATCTTCCCTGGATAAGATATTCTTATCTTATCTTATCTTTTGGGAGTTTTATCCCTATCTTTGCAGAACCGCCTTTCCTAGGCCTTTTCGGCCTTTAGGTTTTGGGCTTCGTTCCTTTTGATGGGCCTTCTTAGCTTATTTGTCCGAGGTCCGACCTCAGGCGTGGGCCTTGGGACGAGGTCGGACCTTCTATGAACTTCCCGAGTTTGGGGAGCTCGGTCAGGGTATGAACAGATAGGATTTTTAAATTGAAAATTTGACTTGACTCATGGGAAACAACTAAATTTTTAAAAAAGTTTTGACCGAGTCAATCCAAAATTTTGAAATTTTATGAGAGAAATAAGGGAAAGATATTTTTTATTTTTGAATTTTTAATGAGGAGAAAGAAAAACACAAAAATGACTCAAAACATAAAAATTTAAGATCAAAACAAAAAATGCATGCAAGAACACTTTGAATGTCAAGATGAACACCAAGAACACTTTGAAGATCATGATGAACATCAAGAACATATTTTTGAATTTTTTTTAAGAAAAGAAACACATGCAAGACACCAAACTTAGAAATTTTTAATACTTAGACACTAACAAATTGAAAATGCATATGAAAAACAAGAAAAGACACAAAACAAGAAAATCACAAGATCAAACAAAGACAATCATCAAGAACAACTTGAAGATCATGAAGAACACCATGCATGAGTTTTCGAAAAAAATTTTTTAAGAAAAATTAAAAATATGCAATTGATACCAAACTTAAAATTTGACACTAGACTCAAACAAGAAACACAAAATTATTTTTGTTTTTATGATTTTATTAATTTATTTGTAATTTTTTGAAATTTTTTTTGGAAAAACGAAAAAGAAGAGAAAATTTTTTTTTTGAAAGATTTTTTTAAAACTTTTTGAAAATAAAATAAAGGTTGAAACAAGAAGAAAATTACCTAATCTGAGCAACAAGATGAACCGTCAGTTGTCCAAACTCGAACCATCCCCGGTAACGGCGCCAAAAACTTGGTATGCGAAGTCGTGAGTTCACACTTCTCTCACAACTCCGTGCAGCTGACCAGCAAGTGCACTAGGTCGTCCAAGTAATACCTTACGTGAGTAAGGATCGATCCCACGGAGATTGTCAGCTTGAAGCAAGCTATGGTCATCTTGTAAATTTCAGTCAGGCGGATTCAAATGGTTATAAGGTTTTGATAATAAAAAGAGAAATAAAACATAAAATAGGATAGAGATACTTATGCAATTCATTGGTGGGAATTTCAGATAAGCGTATAGAGATGCTTTGTTCCCTCTGAGCCTCTGCTGTCCTATTGTCCTTATCCAATCATGCGTACTTCCTTCCATGGCAAGCTGTATGTTGGTGCATCACCGTTGTCAATGGCTACCATCCGTCCTCTCAGTGAAAATATGTCCTCTACGATTTCCCCATGGCTAATCAGCTGTCGGTTCTCGATCGTGTCGGAATAAGATCCATTGATCCTTTTGCACACTGTCACTGCGCCCAACAGTCACGAGTTTGAAGCTCGTCACAGTCATCCCATCCTAGATCCTACTCGGAATACCACAGACAAGGTTTAGACTTTCCAGATCTCAAGAATGCTGCCAATTGATTCTAACTTATACCACGAAGACTCTGATCTCACGGAATGGAAGGCTCTGTTGTCAGGAGAGGCAACCATGCGTCGTGAACCAGGAGGCCAAGAGACACACACTTAGGCTCTCGCAGATAGAACGGAGGTGGTTGTCAGGCACGCATTCATAAGGGAGGATGATGATGAGTGACACGGATCATCACATCCATCAGGTTGAAGTATGAGTGAATATCTTAGAACAAGAATAAGCGTGAATTGAATAGAGAAATAATAGTACTTTGCATTAATTCATGAGGAACAGCAGAGCTCTACACCTTAATCTATGAGGTGTAGAAACTCCACCGTTGAAAATACATAAGTGATGAAGGTCCAGGCATGGCCGAATGGCCAGCCCCTAAAACGTGATCAATAGATCAAAAGTGATCCTAAGATAGTCTCAAAAATGATCTAAAGATATGAATACAATAGTAAAAAGTCATATTTATACTAAATTAGTAAACTAGGTTTATAGAAAATGAGTAACTAAGTGTAGATAGTGCAGAAATCCACTTCTGGGGCCCACTTGGTGTGTGTTTGGGCTGAGCATTGAAGCTTTTACGTGCATAGGCTCTTGTTAGAGTTTAAACGCCAGTTTTAGTGCCAGTTTGGGCGTTTAACTCCAGCTTTGGTGCCAGTTCTGGCGTTTTACGCCAGAAAAGGGTCTCTGACCGGCGTTTTGACGCCAGGTTGGACCATCAAATCTCGAGCAAAGTAAGAACTATTATATATTGTTGGAAATCCCAAGATGTCTAATTTCCAACGCAATTTAGAATGCGCCAATTGGGCTTCGGTAGCTCAAGAAAATCCACTTCGAGTGCAGGGAGGTCAGAATTCAACAGCATCTTCAGTCCTTTCTCAGCCTCTGAATCAAATTTTTGCTCAAGTCCCTCAATTTCAGCCAGAAAATACCTGAAATCACAGAAAAATACACAAACTCATAGTAAAGTCTAGAAATGTGATTTTTGCATAAAAACTAATAAAAATATACTAAAAAGTCACTAAAACATATTAAAAACTATGTAAAAACAATGCCAAAAAGCGTATAAATTATTCGCTCATCAATTTACTTTTCCTTTATCATCTCTTGTTCCTCTACTCTTCTTCTCTCTAGTTTTGTACTTTAATTCTTGTAATTCTTTACTTTTATGTTGATGCACTCTTGTTCTTCTATTTCTCTTTTAATGCAATTTATGATTCATGTTCCTTTATTGTTGATTTGATTTGTTGATTGTTAATTTCTTGCTATTAATAATTGTAGATTTACTTTTCTTGCAATTTTATCTTACTTTCCTTTGATGCCTTCCAAGTGTTTGATTAAATTCTTGAAAGGATGCTAGTGTAGATTTTTCTCCTCTTGGCTTAGGTAGAGTAATTAATGACACTTGAGTTATCAAAATCTCTTGTTGATTGACAATTAGAGATTGCTAATTGACTTGAATGCCACTAAACCTAGTCTTTCCTTAGAACTTGTGGAATCAAGTTAATCCATCCACTTGACTCTCCTCCATGGTTAGAGGTTAACAAAGTGGGAGCAATGAACAATTCTCATCACAATTGATAAGGATAACTAGGATAAGACTTCTAGTTCTCATACCTTGCCAAGAGCTTTCTTACTTGCTAGTTTATTTCTTTTGCAATTTGCTTTTCTTGTTTTTTATCTCAAAAACTCCAAACATACTTCATAACCAATAACAAGAACACTTTATTGAAATTCTTAGGGAGAACGACCCGAGGTTTGAATACTTCGGTTATTAATTTTAGGGGTTTGTTACTTGTGACAAACAAATGTTTGTATGAAAGGATTATTATTGGTTTAGAAACTATACTTGTAACGAGAATTCATTTATGAAATTCTAGACCACACAAAAGTCCAATAATCAAAATGGCGCCGTTTCCGGGGAGTTGCAATTTTGTGCCTTGTTATTGGTTATTGTATATGTGTGAATATTGTGAATATGTGTGTCTTTTGTTTGTTTGTTAGATTTTGTTAGTTTAGGACTTTCTTATTTTTGTTTTTATTCCCTCTATGAATTCTCACCCTTTTGGCTTTGAGTGTGGATCAAATTGTGTTGTAGGAAATGTGAACCTCAATGAGGATATGCACCAAGGATGGATCAATCAAGGTTGGGAAGAGCCACAAGCTTATGGACAATCTTTTTGGCAACAACCCCCTCTGGTCTCATATAGGTATAACTCCAATCCTAAGGCATACCAATCTAATAGGCGTGGTAGGTCTTGTTGTACGTGTCACTGACCCCCACCACATGCCTATGAACCATCTCCTCAACATGATCCTCAACCATACTCTCAAGCCTCTTTTGACCGAATACCTTTACATGACCCTTATCCATCATACAACCAATCACCCCTACCACATCCTTGTGACCATTATGCACGAGAATTTTTTGAACCACCACAACCCTATCATGATTACTACCAAGAACCACCTCAGTACACACCACCGCCATATTTCCATCAAGAGGAACCACTGTTCTACGATGAACCCTTTCTCCAAAATGATAAACCTTCATATCCACCCCAAACCTAAATGGACAATTCTCTCACTTTGTTACTTCAAGGACAAGAGGTCATGCAAATGAATGCACTAGAGTTTGTAGCAAATTTGACCGAGGTAGTGCACACTTTAGCCTACCAATGCTTGAATACTCAAGGTACTTCCGTGGCCACATATGAAAAGTCGAAAGAAGAACAAAGTATGAAAGAGAAATTAGAGGCTCCGGTGGAGGGTAAGGAGCTAGGTTTTGTATTGGAACAATTGGAAGAAGCCATGATTGTTGAAGAAAAGGAAGAAGTGGTTGAAGATTTAGGAGATGCGGAACCACCATGGGAATATCAAGGACCTCTCTCCAAGAAGCTTAATATTAATGTTGAAGATGGTGTACAACCTCCAAGGCATGCCATAGTTGGAGACGTTGAAGAGGTTAATCAAGAGGAAGACTCCATCATTGATGAATTCTTATCCAAAATGGAGCCCTCCCCCATGGAATTTGAAGACGAAGTTGTTGAAGACAACTCACCATCATGAAACATTGATGACCTTGTTGAGGACTCTTTCAATGAATGTGAAGCCCATGTGGAAGTAGATTTCACACAACCTCCAAAGTTTGACATGATTGATGATAAGGAGGAATTGGAAGAAGTCACCAAGCAAGAAGAATTTGAAGGAAGTTGTCAAGAGGTGGAAATCACTAAGGAAGAGCACAAGGGAGTAGACCTCGCATTGTCTAAGTGTGGGGAAGTCACCCTCCCTAAGTCACCATCCAACACGACGTTTAAGTGGGTAAAATCCCTATCCTTAAGCTTTACTTTCTCACTTGAATATGGTTTGATTGAAAATGATGGTCAACTTAAAGCTCTTTGTGGAACTAATAGTAAGAAAGAGTTGTGTAGTGGTTGGAAGTATAGAATTAGGCTCACTAAGGTCAAGATTGCAAGGCTTAGGGACCATGATTGGAAGAATGCTACTTTGTATGGGTCTAGGAAGAGAATTTGGTGTGCTAAAGAGAATTCTATGTGTCAACCACCCGGATGGACGGATCATGATGCTCAACTTGAAGACGGGTATGAAAATAAGATATGGGATCCCGGTTCGAAGCATGAAGACCAACAATGGGAGCTCATATCTTGGGTAGAACTTTGCCCAAGCTTGATGAAGATGGTTGGAATTTCTGTCAACCATCTGAGGAACAAAGATCCTTGGAGATTCAAGGATGAGTACAAGCATAAGCCACCATGACATAGAGCTTCCGAAATGTCCAACTTAAGGACTTAAACTAAAAGTGCTAGGTGGGAGACACCCCACCATGGTAAACTCTTTCCACATTCTTGTAGCTTTGATTAATAAGTTATTTGAGTTACCATTGTAGGTAGTTTCCCTTTCATATATTTGTTTTAATAATTTGGTTGTTGATTGCTTGACATGCAATTTTTACTTGCTAGTAGTTGGAAAGCTTCAAAACCAAAATAAGATGTTATTAATTTTGTAGTTGTAGTTAGTTGTATGTTGTAGGCAGTATTAGGGAGATTTTAGGCTATTTTTAGTATCCCTAAAAAAAAGGGGGCTGGGGACGCGTACGCACGCAGTACGCGTACGCATCCATACGCGGGTGCAGCACCATACATCACTCCCGAGAGTTAGGCGCACATCGCGCCACCACTAAGCTTCTCGCAAAAGCCGCAACCCACGTGGACGCACACGGTACGCGTACGCGTCGATGCGTTGGTGCAGCACCAATACTTGTGACTCGAGAATTTTGCTAACTCCAACTTTGCTAACTCCAACACGGTACGCGTACGCCAGCTTTGGTGCCAGTTTGGGCGTTTAACTCCAACTTCTATGCCAGTTCTGGCATTTTGACACCCGAAAAGGGCAGAGAGATGGCGTTTTGACACCATTTTACGTCGTCAAAACTCGTGCAAAGTATGAACTATATATATTGCTGGAAAGCCCTGAATGTTTACTTTCCAACGCAATTGAGAGCGCACCATTTAGAGTTCTGTAGCTCCAGAAAATCCACTTCGAGTGCAAGGAGGTTAGAATCCAACAGCATCTGCAGTCCTTTGTCAGCCTCTAAATCAAATTTTTGCTCAGGTCCCTCAATTTCAACCAGAAAATACCTGAAATCACAGAAAAACACACAAACTCATAGTAAAGTCCAGAAATGTGAATTTTGCTTAAAAACTAATAAAAATATACTAAAAACTAACTAAATCATATTAAAAACTATATAAAAACAATGCCAAAAAGCGTATAAATTATTCGCTCATCACAACACCAAACTTAAATTGTTGCTTGTCCCCAAGCAACTGAAAACAAAATAGGATAAAAAGAAGAGAATATACAATGAATCCCACAGTATCAATGAAACTTTGTCCTAATTAGATGAGCGGTGCTTGTAGCTTTTTGCTTCTAAACAGTTTTGGCATCTCACTTTCTACTTTGAAATTCAGAATGATTGGCATCTTATAGGAACTCAGAATTTTAGATAGTGTTATTGATTCTCCTAGTTTAGTACGTTGGTTCTTGAACACAGCTACTTTATGTGTCTTGGCTATGACCCTAAGCACTTTGTTTTCCAGTATTACCACCGGATACATAAATGTCACAGACACGTAACTGGGTGAACCTTTTCAGATTGTGACTCAGCTTTGCCAAAGTCCCCAGTTAGAGGTGTCCAGAGTTCTTAAGCACACTCTTTTGCTTTGGATCACGACTTTAACCACTCAGTCTCTAGCTTTTCACTTGGACCTTCATGACACAAGCACATGGTTAGGGACAGCTTGATTTAGCCGCTTAGGCCTGGATTTTATTTCCTTGGACATTCCTATCCATTAATGCTCAAAGCCTTGGATCCTTTTTACCCTTGCCTTTTGGTTTTAAGGGCTATTGGCTTTTTCTGCTTGCTTTTTCTCTTTTTCTTTCTCTCTTTTTTTTGCCATTTTTTCAATTTTTTCTCTTTTCTCTTTTTTTTCGCAAGCTTTCTCATTCACTGCTTTTTCTTGCTTCAAGAATCAATTTCATGATTTTTTTTAGATTATCAATAACATTTCTCTTTGTTCATCATTCTTTCAAGAGCCAACAACTTTAACATTCATAAACAACAAGATAAAAAAATGCACTGTTCAAGCATTCATTCAGAGTACAAAAAGTTTTGTCACCACATCAAAATAATTAAACTAATTTCAAGATAAAATTTGAAATCCAAGTACTTCTTGTTCTTTTGTAATTAAACACATTTTTCATGTAAGAGAGGTGAAGGATTCATGGAGTTATTCATATCTTTAAGACATAGACACAAGACACTAATGATCATGTAGTGAAGACACAAACATAGATAGAACATACAGCATAAAGCCGAAAATAGAAAAATAAATAGACAAGGAGATTAAGAAATGGGTCCACCTTAGTGAGGGTGGCGTCTTCCTCCTCTTGAAGAACCAATGGTGCTCTTGAGCTCCTTTATGTCTCTTCCTTGCCTTTGTTGCTCCTCCCTCACAGCTCTTTGATCTTCTTTAATCTCATGGAGAATGATGGAGTGCTCTTGGTGTTCCACCCTTAATTGGTCCATGTTGCAACTCAAGCTTTCCAAAGAAGTGTTGAGTTGCTCCCAATAATTGTGTGGAGAAAATTGCATCCCTTGAGGTATCTCAGGGATTTCTTGATGAGGGACTTCCTCATGCTTTTGTTGAGTGCCATGGATGAGCTCTCTAGTTTGCTCCATCCTCTTCTTAGTGATGGGCTTGTCCTCTTCAATGAGGATGTCTCCCTCTATGACAATCCCAGCTGAATAGCCAAGGTGACATATGAGATTAGGAAAGGCTAATCTTATCAAAGGTGAGGACTTGTCAGCCACCTTGTAGAGTTCTAGAGGTATGATTTCATAAACTTCTACTTCCTCTCCAATTGTTGAATGGGGTTGGCAAGAACTTCCCAACCTCTTCTTTGGATCTCTTGTCGGATCTTCGGATATTCGCCCTTTTTGAGCCTAAAAGGGACCTCAGGGATCACCTTCTTCTTGGCCACAACTTCATAGAAGTGATCTTGATGGACCTTTGAGATAAATCTCTCTATCTCCCATGACTCAAAGGTGGAGGCAGTTGCCTTCCCTTTCCTCTTTCTATAGGTTTCTCTGGCCTTAGGTTCCATAAGTAGTTATGGAAAAACAAAAAGCAATGCTTTTACCACACCAAACTTAAAATATTTGCTCGTCCCCGAGCAAAAGAAGAAAGAGAGATGTAGAAGCAGAAGAAAATGGAGGAGATGGAGGGTGTATAGGGTTCGGCCAAGAGGGGAACAAGGTGTTTGTGATGTGTGAAAACGAAGGGGTGTAGGGGGGTACTTATAGGGAGAGTGGCCGAATGGTTTGGATGGGTTTGGGAGGGAAATGGTTTTAAATTTTGAAGGTGGGTGGGGTTTTTGGGGAAGAGTTAAGGAGGTGATTGGTGAAGGGTATTTGGGGAAGAGATATGGAGTTGATTGGTGAAGGGTATTTGGGGAAGAGTGTTGTAGAAAGGTGTGAAGAGGAGAAAGAGTGAGTTGAGGTTGGTGGGGATCATGTGGGATGCACAGATCCTGAGGGGTCAAAGAATTCTCTTCCCTGCTTCAATTGGGCATTCAAAACGCCTTAGAGTGCAATTCTGGCGTTTAAACACCAGTTTGTTGCCCTGTTCTGGCGTTTAAACGCCAACTTTCCTTCTTGTTCTAGCATCTAAACACCAGTTTATTGCCCTGTTTTGGCGTTTAAATGCCAGTCTGGTGCCCTATTCTAGCGTTTTGATGCCCAGAAAGGTGCCAGATTGGGCGTTTAAACGCCCATTTTACTACCACTACAACATTTTTAAGCTATTGCAACATATGCTATAAACAACACTTAAAAAATATTGTTTATAATAGTCAAAAACAACACTTAAAATTTATTGCAAAAAAATAAGACTATTACAACTCTTTATTAATAAGTGTTCTCTTTGATCAATTTAAAGAATATATAAAAAACGTTGCTTTAGTGAATTAAAAAAATAATATTTATAATATTCATATATTACACTTTATAAGAGTTGCCTTTAAAGATATATAATACACTTGTGGTGGTAAACGTTGCTTAAATATTTTTCATCATATTTTAATTCCCTCCAAATATTTTAATAGAATTTACTTTCCCTCCTAAACCAAAAACAAGAAAAGAAAACACGAGCAATAATTAATTCATCACCTTCCTTACTAACATGTCAAGTACACTCAATTCATACCATTTTAGAATCAAAATCCTAACCCCAACCCTAGCTCAATTTCCCCAATTTCATGATATTGACTCGCGTTCTGCGTTCCTCTCTCTCGCCGTTGTGGTGTTCTTCACTGCTCTGCTCGCGTCGTGTTATGCTTGCATCGCATTCTGCTCTGCTCGTGTCATGTGCTTCTTCTCGCATCGTGTTCTGCTCTGCTCCGCCATGTTTGATCTTCAGCTCGCGTCATTTTGAAACATTCACTTTGCTCCGCCGTGGTGTCGTTCACATCTTCCTCTCAAATTTTTCAGGTATGACAAAAATTTCTCTCAAATTTTACTTACTAGTGGTTAATTTGGTTGAATTGTTGAAATAACAAAACTACTCCAACCACTTTGAATTTTGATTGATGTGAGATTTACTCTTGTCATTGCTTGCAATTTACTCTTCTCTATTCGATTTCCTCGTCATTTCCTGTGTTCCTCATTGCTGGCGTCGCTGTTGGCGTCTCCGTCGTGTTCGTCGCTGCTTGCCTCGCCTCGCCGTTGGGTTCGTCCCTCGTCGCGTCACTATCTATTCATTGCCTACTGCTTAATTAATTCTGGTCTTGTAAAATCGCTACAATATTTCATTGTTATGATATATTTATCTGTTGCTGCTTTAATCACTGAATGATGGCAATTTTAGGGATTGGAATTTAATTATTGTTGGTGGAATCTCAATTTAGGAATTTAACAGTGGATTCATTGTTATTGTAGATGTTGGAGTTGGTTGGGAATTTCTTCAGTTCAATTGAGTTAGCGCTAAGTTTTTTGCCATGCTTCCAATTACGTTCACTTCTTTTTTCTGCTTCTCTCTTTGCAAATTAGGTTTGCTTTCATAGCTACAATATTTGGGAAATTCTTGGAAGCTTTGTCTTGGCTACAGCTACCTCAAGTGCTTAAACATTTGATGGTTTTTGTGTACAATAGCTATTTCAATGATTTTATATTGTAAAGTTGTAAACAATGGTTTGGCTGCTTGATGGATTTTGTGTGCAATAGCTATTTCAATGAAAAATTTGTTTTACTACTTTAACTTATAAAAAATAATTTAACTTCAATCTGAAGGCTGCTCAATGTGATCACTAATCAGTTTGAAATTTACATATATGATGTTGTTTAGTATTTTGTAATCTATATATTATTTGATTAGCTGAGTAGTTGTAAGGTCAAGTCTTGTTCTGTTTCCTTTTTTAGCTAAATTGTGTCTCCCATTTAAATATAAGGTATTGGTACAAATCAGAATGTTCCGTGCCTGCATTTGTTTTTTGCTCTTCCTGAGATTGCACATGCATAGATAGACTCCTTTAATTTAAGCCATTAGTAATTATAATTATTTAATTTAAAACATTAATTTGTGGGCATGTGATTCATCTACTACTAAATAATATGTAAGGACAGATTGGGACGAAAAGTAAGCCATGTATGTTAATGGAAATTAATCTAAAAATGGTTCATAAAGCTAAGCTACACATTGCACATGTGCCTCCACAACTTTGATGAACTATACACAATACAGACATGCATTGCATAACTTTGTATTTATGTTCATTATATATCATATGTGTGTTTGTGCCTTATTGATTTAGGTTAAGGGGAGAAGTCCATTTGAATTAAGTGTAATTAAAATACCTGGGTACCTCATCACTGCATTGTAATCTCCCCATTTAGTTAGAGGTCAGTATTTGTTTAGATATAAAAGCACATGCATTTCTATGTTTAAATTTTCATATAGAAATCAGTGTTTTTGTCTTCGCTAGTTGCTACTTAGTAATAAATTTCATTGTTTTTCATGGTATCTCCAAGTATTAGTCATTTCAATTAATTGGATATCCTTTTGACATTAGAATTTTACTGCATGCAGATCTATAATTTGGACAGCACAGGCTTTGCAATTCTCTTGCAGTTTCATTTAAGCTCTATGATTTGGACAGCACAGGCTTTATAGAATGCTAAGAGGTAGCTATTCTTTTTATTTGATGCTTCAGGATGTAAGTAACTTATTTTTTTATGGAGAAAGAGATGGATAGATTCAGCAAAGTTCAAGAGAGTTTCTTGCCAAGTTCTTCAACTCTCAGTATACTTGAATTCATGTTAGTGATCAAAACATAAATGTGGAGCCAATTGAATGGTTGCAATTGTGAAAAATATGATGCTTTAGTGATTTTTTATTTGAATTTTGGCAGATTGTTGATATTAGCAAAACCCTGTCGTTGTTCATAGAGCTTCAAACTTTAGGTGGCAGCTTCTGTGATTTGGTTTAATGGAGGTTCCAATTTACAGGAATACCAAGGATTTAGAATTGGAAATAATGGGAACTTACAAGGAGTAGGCCTCTTCATAATTTTTTAAATTGATTAGGAATATGCCCCATTACTTAATTGCTGCTAGTGGCTTTACTAAATTATATTATTTAAGTAAAATCACCAAAATTAATTCATTCATTCATTAATATAAGATAATTTTGATGATAATTGTGATAGGTGCTATTGATTGATTCTTTGGACACTTTGGCTCTACTCGGTGACTGTGACCGCTTTGCCGCTTCCGTTGAATGGATTGGTAAAAATATTCGCTTTGATATTGTGAGTGAATGGCTAAGCAGCTGAATTTCAAGTTTCTGTACTCAATTTGGAGTTAAGGATGAATTTAATTACTTTTTGGTCAGTTACAGAACAAAACTGTTTCTTTGTTTGAGACGACAATCAGAGTTCTTGGAGGATTGCTTTCGGCTCATCTTATAGCCAATGATTACGCTACGGTATCTGTTATATACATTATTATATACCTGCATTTTTGTATTTTGATAATAGTCTAGTGATTCTAATATTTGAGCACAGGTGAAAATAAAGTTATCCATTAATCATTATGTTTCAATTGGACATAGTTGAAAAACTGTTGATTCAAATGTGTTGGTTTACAGGGATGCGATGATTGGTGCCATTCCAAGCTATGAGGAGCCGTATATTAAAGTTCCAAGGGTCTTAAGTATGGACTAAAAACTTTGTAAAGGTACTTGATTTGATACAAGGAAACAAGACTATGGTTTTGTACTCTGCATTTCTTGTTTCTTTTTATTGAAAAATGATCTAGCTCTTAATCTATATAACATTCATTTTTGTCATCATGAGTTTGTGTCCTGCCATTAGTCTCATTCTTATAAAACAATCATCTGTGTCCTTCATTCACAGCTGGTGATCACCACTTTAGTTTTCAGAAGACAAGAGTTATAGCAGTTGATGCTAAAACTACCCAAGACACTAAACTATGTTTTTTTGGAGCATTGGTTTTTTTTCAATAAGTTGAAGGTTTTGTTTTCAATTTCCTAATCTCCAAAAAGAAAGAAACATTCTAGATATTTCCTATGTGCCAATATATACTACTGATTATGAATATGAATAGTTGATACTACGTTCAATGCATTAATCCATTAATCCATGCCTCGGCTCAGGGAATCTTAATAGGGACCTTAGCAAACCATTTATTGATAAGTGAGTATTTGATCCAGCCCGTATATATACATTTTTATATATTATGTATTATTGTGAATAGTTTAGAATTATTTTTCTATTTAATTATGTTTTTGAGGTACTTAATTATATTTGAAATTTTATTGATTAGTTTAATTTAATTTATTTATACGCATGAGTGTCAATTTTTCATGCTTTTGATTGTTTCTTAATGCTCTTCAAATTTATGTGCAGTTCATTGAAGGTGGAGCAGAGGCTGAAATAAACTCAAAGTGAAGTTGACTCGGTGAAAGACCTGAATGAATCAATCCCTCTTCATGTATATAAAAAGGATAATTTTGACATAATAGATGGTGAAAAGTAGATATGTGTGAACTTCTCAGTATGCTAACTATATTTTGGAAATTAAATTTGAATAATGAATACATCTAATATTTAGTACAGAGACAGTCGAATAGCTTGCCTGTGTTTTTCCTTCTCATCTCTGTTGTTCATTTCTGTGTTTTTTAATGTTGATATATGATTGTTGCTTTATTCGTACAAAGTGACACCATACTTTGGTTAAATAACCAGGATGAAGAACATGAAAACAAAGGAAAAGATGAGAGCTGTGAAGCTGCTGAAAGCGGTGCATCTGAAAGGGAAGATGCAACTGACGAGGTAATGGTTAGCTTCTGGTTCTTTTTTCTTCTGCAAAAAAACCTTGAATATACCGAGTTATTATGAAGTTTAAATTTGTAATATATCTCTTTGTTAGTTAGCTCTATATTTATATAGAAGTTAGTTTAGTTAGTGGCAAGAATAGAAGATTGAGATCTCTCTTTACATATAGCAGAATCTTAAAGCTTCTTCTCTGTTTTTTATTCTCTCCTCACACATTAGCTCTGTTTTAATTTAGTAATTTATGTATTTGGTATTTAGTGATTTCGTGTCTTGCATGAATAAAATCTGAGGCAAGCTATTTATTACTTTTATATCTATGTATTTAATATCATAAAGAAATTTCTATTATTATAATTTTTTAGTTTTAATGATAAGTTACTTATTTTTTTTGTTGTGTATTATTTGCAGATTTAGCATATGGGACAAGTCAAGTATGGATATAAAATATGCAAGTAGATTGACATTTTTTTTACAAATATTAATTACTATTTTGTTATAACAATTATTGTTAGATAAGAATTTTATTATTTTGTTGAGAATTCTTGATGAACATGTATTTAAAATACTAATTGAACCTTTTAATATCTATTTTAATTTTTACTTTATTATTAGTTATTTTGTCTCTTTTATAAATTTTTTCTGTTGTGCACAAATTTATTTATTAATTAAAATAATTACATATGTATGAACAAAAAATTTTATTGTAAATTTTATATTTTGTATTTCTATTACAAAAGTAACTTTTATTTTTATAAAAAAGGCAACCCTTTTATTAGTCGCATATTTTGAATATTAGACAACACTTGTATTGTTGCATATCCAAAAGAAAAGACAATACTTGTATAGATTGCATATACTAAAGAAAAGACAATACTTTAAAGGGTTGCATATTCAAAACTAATAGGCAACATTTTAAAGTATTGCAAATTCAAACTTATAAGCAACACATAAAAGGGTTGAATTTTATTGCAAATAGGCAATATTTTTTAGTAGTGGTCAAAATATGAGAAAAGACAACATTGCAAAAGTGTTGTCTCAAAGACACCTTTGAAGTGTTGTTGTTTTTTAACCAAAGACAATACTTATCAAATGTTGCTTTTGTTGCTCTCAAAAGCAACGCTTTTGAAACCAAAAAGTGTTGCTTTGATCTAAGGCAACGGCTGCATATGCAACGCCGCCCAAAAATGTTGCCTTAAGTCCAAAAGTGTTGCCATAGAGCAAAAGCAACTTTTTGTCAACCTTTAAGCAACACGTTTTAAATGTTGTCTTAACCTGAAAATGTTGTAGTGTACCCTTATTGGCGTTTAAATGCTAGTAAGTCCTTCCTCCAGGGTGTGCTATTTTCAATGTTGTTTTTGATTTTTTTCTTTATTTTTGTAATTGTCTTTGTGACTTCACATGATCATCAACCTAAAAGAAAACAAAATAATATAGATAAAATTAAAATAAAATTGGGTTTCCTCCCAATAAGCGCTTCTTTATTATCAATAGCTTGACAGTGAGCTCTCATGGAGCCTAACGGATGATCAGAGTAAAGTTGAGATCTCTCAACACCAAACTTAGAGTTTGGCTGTGGCCTTCCAACACCAAACTTAGAGTTTGAATGTGGGGGCTCTGTTTGACTCTGTATTGGGAGAAGCTCTTCATGCTTACTCTCCATGGTTACAGATGGAGAACCTTGAGTCTTTACTACAAGGCGTTCTTCATTCACATGAAGGATCAACTCTCCTCTGTCAACATCAATTACAGCTCTTGCTGTGGCTAGGAAGGGTCTTCCAAGGATGATGGATTCATCCTCATCCCTCATAGTGTCTAGGATTATGAAATCAGCAGGGAAGTAAAGGCCTTCAACCTTCACTAGCACGTCTTCTACTAGTCCATAAGCCTTTTTCACAGATTTTTCTACCATCTCCAATGAGAACTTGGCAACCTGTACTTCATAGATTCCCAATCTCTCCATCCCTGACCCCAGGTCACACAGAGCCTTTCCAAAGGTCACGGTGCCTATGATACAGGGTATTAAGAATTTACCAGGATCCTATTTCTTTTGAGGTAAATTTTGCTGAACCAATGTATTTAGTTCATTGGTGAGCAAGGGAGGCTCTTCCTCCCAAGTTTCATTACCAAACAGCTTGGCATTCAGCTTCATGATTGCTCCTAAATATTGGGCAACTTGCCCTTCAACAATGTCTTCATCCTCTTCAGAAGATGATTAGTCATTAGAGCTCATGAATGGTAAAAGGAGGTCCAAGGGAATTTCTATGGTCTCTGTATGAGCCTCAGATTCCTTTGGTTCCTCATTAGGGTATTCCTTACTGACCACTGGACGTTCCCAGAGGTCTTCCTCATTGGGATTCATGTCCTCCTCCTCCTCTAAGGTTTCAGCCATATTGATTATATCAATGGCCTTGCACTCTCCTTTGGGATTCTCTTCTGTATTACTTGGGAGAGTGCTAGGAGGGGTTTCAGTAACCCTTTTACTTAGCTGGCCCACTTGTGCCTCCAAATTTCTAATGGATGATCTTGTTTCAGTCATGAAACTAAGAGTGGCCTTAGATAGATCAGAGACTATATTTGCTAGGCTAGAAGGATTCTGCTCAGAATGCTCTGTCTGTTGCTGAGATGATGATGGGAAAGGTTTGCTATTGCTAAACCTGTTTCTTCCACCATTGTTATTATTGAAGCCTTGCTTCTGTTGATCCTTCCATGAAAATTTGGATGATTTTTCCATGAAGTATTATAGGTGTTGCCAAAGGCTTCACCCATGTAATTCACCTATGCCATTGCAGGGTTCTCAGGATCATAAGCTTCTTCTTCAGAAGAGGCTTCTTTAGTACCGTTGGATGCATTTTGCAATCCATTCAGACTCTGAGAGATCATATTGACTTGTTGGGTCAATATTTTATTCTGAGCCAGTATGGCATTCAGAGCATCAATTTTAAGAACTCATCTCTTCTGGGACGTCCCATAACTCACAGAATTTCTCTCAGAGGTGTACATGAACTGGTTATTTGCAACCATTTCAATAAGTTCCTAAGCTTCTGTAGGTGTTTTCTTTAGGTGAATGGATCCACCTGCAGAGTGGTCCAGTGACATCTTGGAAAATTCAGACAGACCATCATAGAATATATCTAATGTGGTCCATTCTGAAAGCATGTCAGAAGGACACTTTTTGGTCAGTTGCTTGTATCTTTCCCAAGCTTCATAGAGGGACTCACCATCTTTTTGTCTGAAGGTATGAACATCCACTCTAAGCTTGCTCATCTTTTGAGGAGGAAAGAACTTGGCTAAGAAAGTCGTGACCAGCTTATCCCAAGAGTCCAGGCTATCTCTAGGTTGTGAGTCCAACCATGTTCTAGCTCTGTCTCTTATAGCAAAAGGGAAAAGCATAAGCTTGTAGACTTTAGGGTCAACTCCATTGGTCTTAACAGTATCACAGATCTGCAAGAACTCAGTTAAGAACTGATAAGGGTCTTCTGATGGAAGTCCATGAAACTTGCAGTTCTGTTGCAGTAGAGAAACTAATTGAGGCTTTAGCTCAAAATTGTTTGCTCCTATGGCAGGGATTGAGATGCATCTTCCATAGAAGTTAGAAGTTGGTGTAGTAAAATCACCAAGCATCTTCCTTGCATTGTTGTTTGGTTCGGCCATAATTGTTTCTTTTGCTCCTTCCTTTTCAAAAATTTCAGTGAGGTCATCTTCAAAGTTTTATGCTTTAGCTGCTCTTAGCTTCCTCTTCAGAGTCCTTTTAGGTTCAGGATCAGTTTCAACAAGTATGCCTTTATCTTTGTTCATGCTCATATGAAAGAGAAGAAAATAAAGAAAATATGGAATCCCCTATGTCACAGTATAGAGATTCCTTGAGATGTCAGAGGAAAACAAGAATAGAAGGATGAGGTAGGTGTTCATATCCTGGGTTGAGTTGTCCGACCCAGGATGGTCTACAGACAAAGCGACCGACCTCTTCAGGTCAGGACAATCCGACCTCTTCTCAAAGAGCTCGGTCAAGTCACGGGAAAGCCCAAACAAAGAGCCCAAATAGAGGAACACGCCCCAGATCCTAAAGACAGCCCAAGCCTACAAGAGAAGGGCGGTTCCCCTGAAGATAAGATGACCTCACTCAGAAGATAAGATAAGATAACTAACTTATCCTATCCAAAAAGGTCACTCCACACCATTATAAATACACTAGAGCACCCATGTATAACTCATACTTTGATTCTACTCAATACCTGCTTAATACCCTTGCTAACTTAAGCATCAGAGTCCCTTGCAGGTACCTCCCACCCTCTGGGGACGAAGGATCAGCACCATCACCAAGTCCAACAAGTCGGACACACCAGCTCCGGCCGCTATACACCTGCCGGACACGTCGGCTCCGACCAACACAGAAGATCTTGACCGAGATCGACCTACAGTTTCAGGTAACCCTCGGAATATTGGCACCATTGCCGGGGAACCTGGATGTCATCCCAACACCATGGTGGACAACCATGACAACGACCACGACTCAGGTTTGGAAGATAGGACGCCACACAAAAACACGGATCCTATACTTAAAGATACTCCGGAATCCAATGGAGACAAAAATTCATCAAATCCCGGGGCGATAGAAGCACTTCAAAATCGATTGAAGCAACTTGAGAAAGAAGCCCAACATTAACGCGAAAAAGAAGAGGACCTACGTCGGGAGATAAGGTGGCGCCGAGAATTAGAAGATAAGCTTATGAAACTCGAAGCCGATCTCAAAACTAAAGCTACACGACCCTCCACAGAGGATAGCTTTCAGAAAGATCAAGATCCATTCACCAGGGAAATTATGAAGACTAAAATCCCAAAAGATTTCAAACTTTCATATGACTCTATATGACGGCACCTCGGACCCCAACCACCATCTCAGCAACTTCAGGAGTAGAATGTACCTCACTGACGCCTCAGATGCAGTTCGCTGCAAAGCCTTTCCAACAACTCTTACCAAGACAGCCATTAAATGGTTCGACAACCTACCTCCAAAATCCATCTCGAGTTTCGACGACCTGGCCAAAAAGTTCCTGGCCCGATTTTCCATACAAAAGGACAAAGCTAAACACGCACCCAGCCTACTAGGGATCAAGCAAGGAGATCGGGAGAGTCTTCGCAACTACATGGAAAGATTCAACAAAACATGCATGGATATACAAAGTCTACCAACAGAAGCTGCCATCATGGGTCTCATAAATGGCCTACGAGAAGGACCATTTAGCCAATCTATATCAAAGAGGTACCCGACGTCCCTAGACGAAGTACAAGAACACGCGCAGAAGTACATCAACATGGAGGAGAATTCTCTGCTTGGGAAAGCCTCGAGGTTCGGTTCTGCCTATCGAGATAAAGATAAAGAATCCAGGAAAAAAGAAGATCACCCCGGAGAGAAAATCAAAAAATATCATAACTACACCCCTCTTAGGGTATCCCTGGTAGATATTTACAAAGAAGTGTGCCATACGGAAAAAATACCCCCAGCTCGGCCGCTTAAAGGTAAAAGGGGAGGAGGAAATCAGAACAATACTGTGAGTACCATCGAGTCCGAGGACATTCCACCAACGAATGCTTTAACTTGAAAAACGTCATAGAGAAATTAGTTTGGGAAGGAAAACTAGATCGGTTCCTAGCCAACCGGGACAAAGAACCAAGAAAAAGAAGAAGGGATGAAGATGTCGGATAATCTGAATGATCACCCTGCACACCTGAAAGACATATCCACGTGATACACGGTGGATTTGCTGGCGGAGGAATCTCTAAGTCATCCCGCAAGCGACACCTCAAAGAAGTGTATCATGTCGAAGGCAAGAAAGAGGTGCCAGACATCCCAGCAATCACGTTTACCAAAGAAGATGCATCCGAAATCATCTCAGGACACGACGACCCCATGGTCATCACAATCATATTGGCAAACGCCAACCTCCACCGCACATTAATTGACCAAGGAAGCTCTGCCGACATCTTATTCAAAACTGCCTTCGACAAACTCGGCTTAGAAGAAAAGGAGCTAAAAGCATATCCGAACAGCTTGTTCAGACTTGGGGATACCCCAGTACAGCCACTGGGATACGTATCGTTACATACAACCTTCGGAAAGGGGAACCAATCTAGAACACTTAAAATAGATTATATCGTGGTCGACGTAAGCTCAGCCTACAATGCCTTAATAGGTCAGACAACGTTAAATCAACTCGGAGCAATAGTTTCAACTCCACATCTATGTATGAAATTCCCAACTACAGAAGGGATAGCCACAATAAAAGCAGATCAAAAGATGGCGTGTCGCTGTTATAAAAGTCTAAATCTCCGAGGCGAAGGAAGAGAGTTCCACACTATCGAACTCGGCGGAGATCAGAGACGAGAAGAACTCCGCCCACGACCCGAGGGAGAAATAGAAAGAGTCCAGATCGGAGATACCTCAGACAAAACAACTAATATTGGCACGATCCTGAAAGGAGACGCAAAAGAATCGTTAATACGGTTTCTACGAGATAATGTTGATCTCTTCGCATTGAAAGCTGCCGACATGCCAGGCATAGATCCCGAACTAATGAGCCATAAGTTGGCAGTCTACCCGGGATCCCGGCCGGTACAACAAAGACGAAGAAAACTCGGGCCAGACCGGTCTCAAGCTGTAGAAGAACAAGTACAGGCACTACTAGAGGCAGGGTTCATAAGAGAAGTTAAATACCCGCTATGGCTTGCAAACGTTGTCTTGGTTAAAAAGTCAAATGGGAAGTGGCGAATGTGCACCGACTACACCGACCTCAACAAAGCCTGCCCAAAAGACCCTTATCCACTCCCAAGCATCGATGCTCTAGTCGATGCCTCATCAGGATATAAGTATCTCTCATTCATGGACGCATACTCGGGCTACAACCAGATTCCAATGTATCCACCGGATCAAGAAAAGACCTCGTTTCTTACACCAAAAACAAATTATTGTTATATCGTAATGCCTTTCGGCCTTAAGAATGCAGGAGCCACTTATCAAAGGCTAATGAATAAAGTATTTTCAGACCACATCGGAAAAATCATGGAGGTATATGTGGACGACATGTTGATAAAGACACAAAGTGAAGAAACATTACTAATCGACTTGGTTCAAATGTTCAACACCATACGGAAGCACGACATACGACTCAACCCGGCTAAATGCACCTTCGCAGTAGAGGCAGGAAAATTCCTGGGCTTCATGCTCACACAAAGAGGAATTGAGGCAAATCTAGATAAATGACAGGCCATACTCAACATGAAAAGCCCGACCTACGTCAAGGAAGTCCAACAACTCAATGGGAGACTGGCGGCCTTGTCCAGATTCCTAGAAGGGTCAGCAATAAGATCCCTCCCCTTCTACGCTACCTTAAGGAAGGGAAAAAACTTCGAGTGGACAACGGAATGTGAACAAGCCTTCCGAGACTTTAAAGAATTCCTGGGACAGCCCCCATTCTATATCGATCAAGAAAGGGGGAACCACTCATACTATACCTCGCTGTAGGAAGTCGGGCAATAGCCTCAGCACTAATTAGAGAAGATAAAGGGGGACAACAACCCGTCTACTTCATTAGTAAAGCACTACAGGGGTCAGAGCTGAACTACCAGAAAATAGAGAAGTTTGCCTACGCTTTTATACTCACATCCCGATGACTTCGCCCATACTTCCAAGCGCACACCATCAAAATTCGTACCAACCAGCCCATAAAAGGAATACTGCAGAAAACAGATTTAGCAGGAAGAATCCTACAGTGGGCAATCGAGTTGTCTGAGTTCGACCTCCAATACGAGGCACGGACAGCCATCAAATCACAATACCTGGACGACTTCATTACAGAATTCACAGAACCACAGAAAACCCCATAGAGTGGAACATATACGTGGACGGTTCCTCAAATAAAGCCGGAAGGGGTGTAGGTGTGACAATCGAAAGCAACCAAGGAACCCAACTTGAGCTTTCCCTGAAATTTGGATTCCCGGCCTCAAATAACCAAGCAGAATACGAAGCGTTATTAGCTGGTTTGAAACTGGCTAGGGAAGTTGGAGCTCAGAAACTCAACATCTACAGTGACTCACAAGTCATTACCTCACAAATAACGGGAAGCTACCAAGCCAAAGATCCTACCATGAAAAAATATTTGGATAAAACCAAAGAACAGCTTGGACAACTTGGAGAATATAGGATCTGCCACATACCCCGCGAGCAAAATGCCTGAGCTGACGCGCTCTCAAAGCTAGCCAGCACCAAACCAGGGGGGAACAATAGAAGCCTCATCTAGGAAATACTACAGAACCCATCAATATTGTAAGAAGAAAAAATCCTAGCCATAACAGGTCGGGATCAAGGATCGATGACCCCCATAATTAACTACCTCAAAACAAAAGCGCTCCCCACAGATGAAAAGGAGGCAAAGAGGTTAAAAAGGGAGGCACAGTACTACACTATCATAAACAACATCCTATACAAAAGAGGGATCTCAACACCATTGTTAAAATGCGTCCCGACATCCAATACAAAGGAAGTCTTGGAAGAAGTACACAGCGGCATTTGTGGCAACCATCTCGGAGCACAAGCTCTCCCCAAAAAAGTACTCCGGGCAAGATTCTATTGGCCAACTCTACGAAAGGAAGCTACAGAATTTGTAAAGACATGTCTACCATGTCAAAAGCATGCCAACTTTCACATCGCCACGCCAGAAAAACTCATTAGCGTGACCTCACCCTGGCCATTTGCAAAATGGGGACTCGATCTTCTCGGACCCTTCCCACAGGGATCGGGACAAGTAAAATTCCTCATAGTAGGAGTAGAATATTTCACGAAATGGATCGAGGCAGAACCCCTAGCCAATGCTACTGCTCAAAGAAGCCGGAAATTCCTATATAGGAACATCGTTACAAGGTTTGGGGTCCCATACTCCATCACCATAGACAATGGCACCCAATTCATGGATGCAGGCTTCAGAAAGTTAGTGGCCGACTTGAATATAAAACACCAGTTCACCTCCGTTGAACATCCCCAAGCCAATGGAAAAGCCGAAGCGGCCAACAAAGTCATATTGGCCGGGTTGAAGCGTAGACTGCAAGAAGCAAAGGGGGCTTGGGCCGAGGAACTTCCATAAGTCCTATGGGCATATCGGAGGACCCCTCATTCCACCACGAACGAATCACCATTCCGACTAGCATACGGAGTGGAGGCAATGATTCCAATAAAGGTCGAAGAAGGATCTCCCCGAGTAGTCCACTACAATGAGCAAACAAATTTTCAACTCCAAAGAGAAGAGCTTGACCTACTTCCAGAAATCCAAGAAAGAGCTCGGATCAGAGAAGAGGCATTAAAGCGATGAATGGCTTCCAAGTATAATCAGAGGGTAGTGCCAAGAGATTTCGCAGAGAACGATCTCATCTTAATCCAAAATGATATTGGAACAACTCGACCTGGAGAAGGAAAGCTGGCAGCTAATTGGAAAGGACCCTACCAAGTCACAGAAGTACTTGGGAAGGGCTACTACAGACTGTCCGAACTCGAGGGACGAGAACTCCCCAGATCATGGCATACCTGTAACCTGAGAAGGTACTATAGTTAGATAAAAGTCTCATCACAAGACGCACTCTTTTTCCTGAAAAGGTTTTTTAATGAGGCGTCAAGATTGAGATTTAATCCGACTTAAGGGTATAAAAAACCCCCTCCTGTATATATTTGCACTTTCTTTAAAAATACATTTCAGATATTCTACAAATGCTCAAGACGCATTAATCTGAAGCATTCATCGTCTGATTATAAAGCAACAGATCGAACAAGAAGTGAAGAATAGATTCACTATACGATCTTGATAGGAATAATCGACCGACAAAGGTGAAAACATGATTCACCCAAAGTAATCCCTGAAAGATACCTACCAAAGGTCCAAAAAAGAGGATTACAAAAACAACTTAGAAGAGATCGACCTAACGAAGTCGGTTTCCTACAAAATAAGTTGTAAAAGTAATCCTTGAAAGAGACCTACCAAAGGTCCAAGAAAGAGGGTTACAAAAACAACTTAGAAGAGATCGACCTAACGAAGTCAGTTTCCTACAAAACAAGTTGTAAAAATAATCCCTGAAAGAGACCTACCAAAGGTCCAAGAAAGAGGATTACAAAAACAACTTAGAAGAGATCGACCTAACGAAGTCAGTCTCCTACAAAGATAAGTTATAAAAGTAATCCCTTAAAGAGACCTGGCAAAGGCCCAGAAAAGAGGATTACAAAAATAACTTAGAAGGGGACCAACATAAAAGAAATCGGTTATAAAGCGCTAAAATACAAAACAAAAGCAAGGAAACCGAAAAACAAGTCGGATCCCCCACAAGTCATGACCTCAAAAGGATCCAATCTGCAAACAAAAAGCATAAAAGCGATCTAAAGAGGCCAAGCAACGAGATTCTGATAGACACCCTGCTAGAGCACAAGGGAAGGATAGTATGATAAAACTTCAAAGAGGCCACTGAAATCAACCTCAGAGAAACCATTTTGTTTTCAAAATAAAGCTGCTAACAACAGCAACTAGAGTATCAATAGTCAAATAAAACATCATTCACAAATACAAGTTCAAAAGCCCACAAATCAGGCTATTTACACAAAATACTCAGAAAAAAGATTAGCTAAAGAGCAGGAGCCTTCCCGGCAGCATCAGTACGGGGAGAAGGAGGGCGAGTCTGAAGGGGCACAGCATCTACGGTTCCATCATCCCGGTTCAGAATCTGGCAATCCGGATCAGATGTAACGAGAGGAACAGAAGAGGTCGACACCTTAAGAGAAGGCACTGGGGGAGGGTCAGTCTCATCATCATCCTGGTCATTAGGAACAATCTTACCGTCCCTTACGACATTGTCCAGGCTGATGAGAGTCAAGTCGGCATGAGGAGCAACAATCTGGAACTGCTCCATTAGGTTCTCGGAGGCGGCAGTTACGCTACCCACAAGGTGACCCTGAAGCTCACCATAATTTACCCGAGCAGTTTCCAAATCCTCCCGAAGACGCATCAATTCCCTATAAGCCAAGACATAACTATCCTTATGTTTCAGTGCCATGTCCTCGGCCAACTTCAAAGAAGCAGCCAAGGCAATAGAACTGGCCTTCTCACCCTCCAGCTCCTTCTCCACCTTCGCCAAACTTCACCTCCAACTCCTCCTTCAGACCCTTGATTCGATCAAATTCTGACTTGGCCTCTTCCATGAAGGATTTTGTGGCATGAATCGGAATCCCCTGAACTGTTCGAAATATAGCCACACCCATATGAGCCATCTTCACACTACTTTTGGTGATAAAATCCAGATGCCGAAGAAGAGACACGTCAAAGCCCACCATAGGGGGCAATTTGCTGGTCAACAAACTCGATAGCATCAAAATCTGGGGCATCCAGGTTGAAAGGCTCAGATGTTTTTTGCTTCTCACTAGGAAGGGCACCAGAAGCTGTAGCAGAAGGTTGTGGAGGATCGACCAGACGAATCCGAGGAGTAGGAATTGCTTTCCTCGGCCCGAGAGAGCTAGGTACAGGAGGTTTGACTGGAACCTGAGAAGATCCCTCTCCGGCCGCCTTGGCCGAAATGTTTAAAGCAGCAGTTGCCTTCTTCGCCTTCTTATAGGCCTTCATAGAATCATTATTCTTCGACATCTCTGAAAAACACAAAATCAACCACAAAAGACAAGTTACAACATAGGAGAAGAAAAGCTCGGAAGCAAGTATAAAAATAAATCAGACAGTACCCAAAGCAACCCGAACCAAAGATGGATCACTCAAAAATCTCTTTGTATCTAGATGGGGAGGCTTCCCCCACAAATCTTCAAGAACAACTACAAAGGCCCGCTCAACCTCACTAAGCATTTCCCATGTATAACGTGGCACTCTTACATTCTTTTGCCACTCAAGAGGAAAAGCAGGCTCATCATTTTCATAAAAAAAAAGGGGCGGACCCCCTCAATAGCACGGACTCGAAAGAATTAGTTCTTAAAATCTTTAAACGACTCAGCATACATGGCAAAAACTTTATGCCCCTGGGCTGATCTGAAAGAAACCCAGGAAGCTTTCTTTTTGGAGGAACCTCCGGGGTTGGCCGAGACAAAAAGATAAAGGAAAAGAGTTTCAGAAGGTGTTATGTCCAACTCCTGGAAAAGAAGTTGAAAAATTTTGAAAAGAAGTTGGGACGGAGCAATGTTACAGGACCACAACAAATCAGTTTCAAAAGCAGTAAAAGGGAAAGTAACGTTTAATTGGCTGAAGAAGTATTCATAAGCATAAAAGAAGGGACGCTCTCCCTCAACAGAAGTCGGAAAGCAGACTCTCTCGTCAGAATCAGGAGCAACAAGCTCGTAATCCTCCTCACGGGCATTGTTACCACGAATCCTATGGCGCTTCCTCAGTTCTGTACAAAACTCAGCATCCATAACTGAAACACACAACAAAACAAGGGAGTCCAGCCAATCGGACATCCCCTCGGGAACTCTAGAAGACATCTCTACAATGTTATTGCGAGAAGACATGAGGCCAACTAATCCTACAAGTAAGAAAAGAAGATGGGGTTACTATAAACATCTCGGACAAAGGGAGAAAACAACTCGGACAATACTTCTCAGGCGATGAAAGAAAGAAAAGGAAAACCCCCAAGACTCAAACCAAAGTCCTGGGGCATCCTTTGGAGGCAGTAACAAAGCAAGGTTTCCAGAAAAAATCTACAGCTTGCATCCCATCATTTCTCAAAAAGAATTCAAAATAGCAAACACTTTTCATCAAAAACATAGAAAACCATTACAGTCTACCAAGCAAGAAGCATTCCCAAACATTAGGCACGCCAAGCAGAGACCATTAAAGATGCAACCTTTTTTAAGAGCAGACAAAACCAAACTTCAAATAAACAAGGAAACAGATGCGGACAAGCAGTATCAAAAAAAGAAACAACAAAAAACATGCAAAGCCCTAAAGGCACTCAGCAAAAGCAAAAAGGATTATGCAGAAGACAGAAAAGCTCTCAGAAAGCACATTTCAGCAAATCTAGAGCGCAATGAATACAGAAAGATCCAAACTTTTTCAAAAAGAGGATCAAGATCAAAACCTCATCACAAAGCCAAAGTCAAAGAGAAGGCATGGACTAACTTGGAGACGGAAGAAGCTTCGAAAAAAATGCAAAAACGGAAGTTGCCCAGGAAACCACCAAGCGACGCCGCGAACGCCAGGAAGCAGAAATGCAAGCGAAAGACAGAGAGCGAAGAGAGAAGAGGAAAAAGTTGCGAAGAGGTTACAAGGAAAATAAAAGGAGAGAAACCATTTTCTGAGTTTTCAAAATCAGAAGTAAAGAGCCTAGGGGAAACAGGGCAATTAATGCTCAAGTTAAAGAAGGCATTAAACCCTCGCACGTTCCCAAAAAAGCGCCGATATAAAAGCGCGCGTCTTTTAGAGGAAACGTTCTACATTCAAAGCTGCTACAAAAGAGTCAACAAAATGCTTGAGTTTGGCTTCACCAAAGAAGGACCGAAGTCAAGGACTCGACCTCAAAAAAGAAGACCGAGCTCAAGCAGGGGCACTGTTCATATCCTGGTCGAGTTGTCCGACCCGGGATGGTCTACAAACAAAGCGACCGACCTCTTCAGGTCAGGACAATCCGACCTCTTCTCAAAGAGCTCGGTCAAGTCACGAGAAAGCCCAAACAAAGGGCCCAAATAGAGAAACACGCCCCAGATCCTAAAGGTAGCCCAAGCCTACAAGAGAAGGGCAGTTCCCCTGAAGATAAGATGACCTCACTCAAAAGATAAGATAAGATAAGATAACTAACTTATCCTATCCAAAAAGGTCACTCCACACCATTATAAATACACTGGAGCACCCAGGTATAACTCATACTCTGATTCTACTCAATACTTGCTTAATACCCTTGCTAACTTAAGCATCGGAGTCCCTTGCAGGTACCCCCACCCTCCGGGGACGAAGGATCAGCACCATCACCAAGTCCAACAAGTCGGACACACCAGCTCCAGTCGCTATACACCTGCCGGACACGTCGGCTCCGACCAACACAGAAGATCTCGACCGAGATCGACCTACAGTTTCAGGTAACCCTCGGAACAGTAGGTAAGGAAGAATTCGAGCACACAAAGAGAGATGGAGTTCGAATTGACAATGGAGGAGGAATATTAGTGTTTAAATAGAAAGAGATAAGAGAGGGGGGAGAATTTTCGAAAATTAAAATTTAAAATAATTAGTTAGTTGAAAAAGATTTGAAAAATTAATTTTGAAAAGATAGGAAGTTTAGAAAATATTTTTGAAATCAAATTTTTGAAAAAGATATGATTTGAAAAAGATATGATTGAAATTTATTTTGAAAAAGATTTGAAAAGAAAATTAAAAAGATTTGATTTTCAAACTTAAAATTGATTACTTGACTAACAAGAAACTAAAAGATATGATTCTAGAATTTAAAGATTTTTGAAAATATGAGGAAAAGATTTTATTTTTGAAAAAGATATGTTTGAAAAGATATGATTCTGAAAAAGATATGATTGAAAATATTTGATTTGAAAAAGATTTGATTTTTGAAAAAGATATGTTTGAAAAGATATGATTTTGAAAAAGATATGTTTGAAAACAAAATTCCTCTCCTTGTGTCATCCTGACGTTAAACGCCCAGGAGCTGCATGTTTTGGGCATTTAATGCCCAATTGCTGCATAGTTTGGGCATTTAAACGCCCAGCCATGTACCCTGGCTGGCGTTTAAATGCCAGTTTTCCTTCTTCACTAGGCGTTTTGAACGCCCAATTTTTTCTCTGTAATTCCTCTGCTTTATGTTCTTGGATCTTTATTTTGCAAAATCCTTTATTCAAGAAGATATGTTTTCAATTTTGAAAAACAAACAAAATGAGTCAAAACATATAATTCTTGGATCAAAACACAAGATATATGCAAGAACATTATGAACGTCAAGATGAACACCAAGAACAATCTTGAAGACCAAGATGAACATCAAGAACGCAGTTTTCTTAATGAAAGAAAACATGGAGGACACCAAACTTAGAACTTTCTCATGTTTAGGCCATATGAATGCAAGAATGCATATGTAGAACATCATGCAGTGCAAATCAATAAATCATGAAGATCAAGCAAGGAAATTCATCAAGAACGACTTGAAGATCATCAAGAACACAATGTATGTGTTTCGAAAATTGCAAGATAATTAAAATCATGCAATTGACACCAAACGTAAAATTTGGCCCTAGATTCAAATAAGAACCATGAAATATTTTTGAGTTTTTATGATTTTATGAATTTTTTGGATTTTTCAAAAATTATTTTGGAAAAACGAAAAAGAAGAAAAATTTTAAAAGATTTTTAAAAACTTTTTGAAAACAAAATAAGAAGAAAATTACCTAATCTGAGCAACAAGATGAACCGTCAGTTGTTCGAACTCAAACAATCCCCGGCAACGGCGCCAAAAACTTGATGCATGAAATTGTGATACACAATGGCGCCAACAACTTGTACGCACAATTGTAATGTCAACTCTTTTTCACAACTTCGTACAACTAACCAGCAAGTGCACTAGGTCGTCCAAGTAATAAACCTTACGTGAGTAAGGGTCGATCCCACGGAGATTGTCAGCTTGAAGCAAGCTATGGTCACCTTGTAAATCTCAGTCAGGCGGATTCAAATGGTTATGGAGTTTTAATAATTAAAAGATAAATAAACATAAAATAAAGATAGAGATACTTATGTAAATCATTGGTGGGAATTTCAGATAAGTGTATGGAGATGCTTTGCTCCTCTTGAATCTCTGCTTTCCTACTGCCTTCATCCAATTCTTCTTACTCCCTTCCATGGCAAGCTGTATGTTGGGTTTCGCCGGCGTCAATGGCTACCTCCCGTCGTCTCAGTGAAAATGGTCCAACTACGGGTTACGTAGGGCTAATCATCTGTCGGTTCTTGATCATGTAGGAATAAGATTTACTATCCTTTTGCGTCTGTCACCACGCCCTACAGTTGCGAGTTTGACGCTCGTCACAGTCATCCCATCTCGAATCCTACTCGGAATACTACAGATAAGGTTTAGACTTTCTGGATCTCAAGAATGCTGCCAATGGATTCTAGCTTATACCACGAAGACTCTGATCTCACAGAATGGAAGGCTCGGTTGTCAGGCAAGGCAACCATGCGTCGTTGACCAGGAATCCAAGAGATACACGCTCAATCTAAGGTAGAACGGAAGTGGTTGTCAGGCACATGTTCATAGGTGAGAATGATGATGAGTGTCATGGATCATCACATTCATCAGGTTGAAGTACGAGTGAGTATCTTAGAATAAGAATAAGATGAATTGAATAGAAAATAGTAGTAATTACATTAATACTCGAGGAACAGCAGAGCTCCACACCTTAATCTATGGTGTGTAGAAACTCCACCGTGAAAATACATAAGTGGTCTGGAGGTCCAGGCATGGCCGAATGGCCAACCTCCCCAAGTATGAAAATATGATATCCAAAATGTCTCTATGATCTGAAGATGAAAATACAATAGTAAAAGGTCCTATTTATAATGAAACAAGCTACTAGGGTTTACAAAAAAAGGTAAATGATACAGAAATCCACTTCCGAGCCCACTTGATGTGTGCTTGGGCTGAGCATTGAGCTTTACACGTGTAGAGGTCTTCCTTGGAGTTAAACGCCAGCTTTGGTGCCAGTTTGGGCGTTTAACTCCAACTTCTATGCCAGTTTTGGCATTTTGACACCAGAAAAGGGCAGAGAGATGACGTTTTGACACCATTTTACGTCATCAAAACTCGTGCAAATATTGCTGGAAAGCCCTGGATGTCTACTTTCCAACACAATTGAGAGCGCGCCATTTAGAGTTCTGTGGCTCCAAAAAATCCACTTCGAGTGCAGGGAGGTCAGAATCCAACAGCATTTGCAGTCCTTTGTCAGCCTCTGAATCAGATTTTTGCTCAAGTTCCTCAATTTCAGCTAGAAAATACTTGAAATCACAGAAAAACACACAAACTCATAGTAAAGTCCAGAAATGTGAATTTTGCTTAAAAACTAATAAAAATATACTAAAAACTAACTAAATCATACTAAAAACTATATAAAAATAATGCCAAAAAGCATATAAATTATCCGCTCATCAAGTAGCACCAGCCGGACCATCCTCTTCCTCAGCTGCGGTAGGACCATCAGCACCAGCAGTACCCTTAGTACCCCCACCAGCACCCCAGCCAATTTATCTTCTGGTCCAGCGTCTTTTCCACTTCATTGAGCGTAGTGAGCGCCGCATTATGAGACGCCTGGACCGGATGGATCAGATGTTCATGGCACTGGGTGTTGAGTTGCCCCCTCTTCCTGCTTCTTCCGCATTCGATGAGGAGGAGCAGGCTCAGCCAGAGGCACCGCCACAAATGTAGGCCACCCCTGGAGGCGCAGCAGCCGCCTGAGGAGCCACGGCCTCAGTCCCAGCAGCCTGATGCGACTGTTGAACCCCATGTGTCCGAGCAGTAGCATCGAGGACGATGCTTGATTCTAAGTGTGGGGAGTTCAAGTTGTTTTGCTTTATTTTGCATTCTTTTTGGATTATTGTATATATTTGTTGTTTTGAGATACTTTTACTTTAGTTTATGCACTTTGCATGTTACATTTCATATTCTAGTTGGACTTTTTCTTTATATAGTTGTTTTTAGCTTTCGGTTGTGATTAGAAAAATGTTTTGGATTGTTGAAACCTAAATTGACCTGTTTTGCATATGGAAATTGATTCTTGATTGAAAATAGAGATAGACTAAGGAATTTTTAGAATTTCTCAATCACAACATTGCATTTAGGATAAGCTTAGTCAAAACAATGAGATTTTTTTTCTAAGGAATTTATCCATAGGGCAACACCCCAATTGATTGGAAAATTTTTTGTGGAACTTGCTTGAACTTTATATTTTGTGATGCATGTTTTGAGTTAAGAACACAAGCAAGTAAGATTTGAGCCTATTGATGTGGTTACATCTTATAACCACTTATTTTCCTTCTTGTGTGCAATTGTTCTCTTTCTATGATTGTGATCCTTGGTTTGTTCAAATCTATATGTCCAATTATTCCTTGTATTCATGCATTTATATGATTGAGGTCATTACTTCATTATCTCACTTACCCAAATAGCCTACCTTTTACTTTTCATTGTTAACCAACTTTGACCCCACGCTTAACCCAATTGTTCTTTATTCTAGCACATTACAAGCCTAAGGGGAAAACAATAAAAGTTCCTTGTTCGAATCTTTGATTAGCTTAGACTAGTGAGAGTGTTATTATTCAAGTTTGGGGAGATTTGGAAACATTGGTTAGGTTAAAAGGGGTGATTTATATTTCTATATTTGGGAATTGGGTGCACACTCATGCATTGATTAAATGTATAGACACTATGCATTGGTGTTCTTGAAAGGAAAAAAATGAATTGAGAAAAACAAAAGAAAAAGAAAAGAAAAGAAAGAAAAATGAAAAAAAAAAGAAATAAAAAGAAGAAAAAGCAAAAAGGGGACAAAATGCCCCAAAGTAAAGTCCAAATAAAAGAGTCAATGCACAAGTGTTGTGAAATGAAAAGAAAATTCATGAGTGTGTGAAAAGTGAAGGATGGGTAGTTAGGTTAGTTTTGAAATTACATAGGTTATTGTATAGGTTAAGTGGGAAAGTCTAGGTTAATCAAAAATTCAAATCTTAGTCCACTTGACCATATATGATCCTACCTTGACCCTAACCCCATTACAACCCTTGGGAAAGACCTCATGATATTTGTGTGTATACATTGAACAATTGTTGATTGTTAGATGAAGAACAATTTTTGGAAAGTATGATTAGGGGAGAATTGAGTAAATCAATCCCTAAACACATGAGTGACTAGAGTGGATACACATCCGGTGAGGGTTCGATTTCTCAATTACATGTCCTCACCATAATCAATTTTATTCTTTCAAGTTTGTAAATATTTTTGATAATTCAATGCAATTGTGGGTTTGGTTTGGTTTAGCTCCTATTGCTTTAGCCCTTGTACTTGCATATATCCTCTTGGAAGTTGATTTGTTTTGACTAAGCATTTACATTCATATAGGTAGTTGTATTTAGGTAGTTTGCATTTAGTTTAGTTTCATTGAATAAAATGCCATACCCTTTACTTCCTTCTTAATTTAGCATGAGGACATGCTAAGGTTTAAGTGAGGGGAGGTTGATAAACCCCAGTTGTAGGGTTTATCTTGTGTTGAATCTAGAGCATTTTATCAACCTTTTCTCACATTTATTCAATGAAATAGCATAGTTTTGTGATTTCTCCTTTAATTGTGCTTAAATGTGAAAATATGGTTTTTTAGGTCTTTGACGAATGGATTCTTGCATGGTCTAGAATTTCACAATTAAGTTCTCGTTGAAAGTATAGCTTCTAAACCAACAAGAATCCTTTCGTACAAAAACTTGGTTGTCACAAGTAACAAACCTCTAATAAAATTGATAACCGAAGTATTTAAACCTCGGGTCGTCTCTCAAGGAATTGCAGGGAGGTGTGCTTATAATTAGTTATGAAAAAGTGTGTTTTGAGGTTTTTTAAGATAAGAAGCAAGAATAGTAAATGGCAAAAGGAATAAACTAATAACTAGAAGAGCTCTTTGGCAAGGTATGAGAACTGGATGTCCTATCCTAGTTATCCTTATCAATTGTGATAAGAATTGTTCGTTGCTCCTACTTGGTCAACCTCTAACTATGAAGGTATGTCAAGTGGATCAACCAATTTGATTCCTCAAGTCCTAGTCAATTCTCAAGGAAAGACTAGAGTTATTGGAATTCAAATCAACTAGAAAACACAACAATTATCAATCAACAAAGGAGTTTGATAACTCAAGCGTCTCCAATTACTCAACCAAAGCTAAGAGTGTAAAAAGCTAAATTAAAATCATAAATATGAAATCCCTCAAATTGCATTAAATAGAGAAATCAAATTAAACATGAGAATTCATAAACCAAGTAGCAGCATCAAATAATCAACAAGGGAAAATCAATAAACTAGAGTACTAGAAGAATTAAAAGTAGAAGAGAAATCCTAATCCTAAAACCTAAGAGAGAGGCTCCTCTCTCTGTGGAAAACTACATCTAAAACATAAATTGTGTGAATAAGAAGTTGTATGAATGAATGGATTGATTCCCCTACCCTGTAGCCTCTAATTTGTGTTTTCTGGGCCAAAAATTGGGTAAAAAACAGCCCAGAAATTGCGCCCAGCAATTTCTGTAGTGATAGTACGTCGCGCATGTCGCGCGTACGCACCAGGTGCGCGTGCGCGCCGATGGACTTTTGGCCAATGTGCGCGTGCACGTGCTTTGCGCGTGCGCGTGCGCATCCTTAAACGCCTTGTCAAATATGACAAATTATATATCGTTATGAAGCCCCAGATGTTAGCTTTCCAAAGCAACTAGAATCGCCTCATTTGGACCCTTGTAGCTCAAGTTATGATCGATTGAGTGCGAAGAGGTCGGGGCTGACAGCTTTGCAGTTCCTTTAGCTTCTTGTATTTCTTCCACTTTTACATGCTTCCTTTCCATCCTCTAAGCCATTCCTGCCCTGTAATCTCTAAAAACACTTAACACACATATCAAGGCATCAAATGGTGATAAGAGAGGATTAAACATAGCAAATTTTAGGCCAAAGAAGCATGTTTTCAATCATAGCACAAAATCAGGAAGGCAAATGTAAAACATGCAATTTCTATGAATAAGTGTAAGATTAGTGGATAAAATCCACTCAATTAAGCACAAGATGTACCACGAAATAGTGGTGCATCAAATCTCCCCACACTTAAACATTAGCATGTCCTCATGCTAAGCTCAAGAGAAACTATAAGAGTGAAGAAGAATGGTAGGATGTATGAAATACAACCTATTTATATGAATGCAACTACATGAAAAATGCTTTTACCTACTTGGTGAAAATTAAACAAATCCTTCAAGAAGAAATATGAACTGGATCTCACTAATTCAAATCATAAAATAAGGTACAAGTAAACTTGCAAAAGAAAATAGCTCGTGAAAGTCGGGAACAGGGAATCGAGCTTCGAACCCTCACTGGAAGTGTATACACTCTAATTACTCAAGTGTTTAAGGTTCGATTCTCTCAATTCTCTACTAACCTTGTTTTCTAAGACTTGCTCTTCATCTAAAAATCAACAAAGAATTAATGCATAGATACACATATCAAGAGGTTTTTTAAGGGGTTGTAATGGGGTCAAGGTCAAGGTAGGATTGTATTTGGCCAAGTGGACTGAAATCTGAATCCTTAATTAACCTAAACTTCTCACCTAACTTAGGACAATCCATATAATCATAATATAAAATCAATAACTACCCATTAACTGTGTTTACTACATATTTATGCATTCCAAGTTTGAGTACAGTACATATGCATTGCTATCGCCATTTACTTTGGGGCATTTTGTCCCCTTTTAGCATTTGCTCTTTTGCTTTTCTTTTTCTTTTTTTTTGTATTATTTTTTTTCTTTTGTCTTTCTCAATGCATATGATTAAGGTATTGCATGCATAAACATGTGTTAACGTTCTTTTTCACATTTTATCAAGAATATACAACACCCAATTCTCAAACCAAATATTTTCAATCCCAATTTTCCCACACTTAATTCGTGAGCACTTTCACTAGTCTAGGCTAACCAAGGATTCAAATTAGGGACATTATTGTTTCACTAGTCTAAACTAATCCAATTAGAACTTTTGGTATTCCAACTCAAGGGTCTCAAATATTAATCAACTCCAAAGTCTAGTTAAAGCCTACTCCATTGACATGGATGCCAAATTCGCATTCATGTGAAGGGAGTAGAAAAAAGACATGGCAATTAAACTCAATTGAAAATAATCAAGAAATAATGGAATCAAATAGGAAGTAAAAGAGTAAGGAAATAGAAAACAAACTAGAATGATAAAAACTTCACGGAGGTAGTAACTCTTTGTAATATCTAACTCAAAAGCATAAAACTAGGAATCATAAAACCTAAGAGAGGGGAGAGAGCATCTCTCTCTGAAAAACTACATCTAAAACCTAAATTGTGTGAATGAGAAGTTGTATGAATGAATGGATTGATTTCCCTACTCTATAGCCTTTAATTTGTGTTTTCTGGGCCAAAAACTGGGTCAAAAACAGCCCAAAAATTGCTCCGAGTGATTTCTGCAGTGACAGTACATCGCGCATGTCGCGCGTACGCGCCAGGTGCGCATGCGCGCCGATGGACTTTTAGCCAATGTGCGCGTGCACGTGCTTTGCGCGTGTGTGTCCTTAATCGCCAGATCAACTATGGCAAATTATATATTGCTGTGAAACCCCAGATGTTAGCTTTCCAAAGCAACTAGAACCGCCTCATTTGAACCTTTGTATCTGAAGTTATGATCGATTGAGTGCAAAAAAGTTGGGGCTGACAGCTTTGTAGTTCCTTCAACTTCTTGTATTCCTTCCCCTTTTGCATGCTTCCTTTCCATCTCTAAGCCATTCCTGCCCTGTAATCTCTAAAAACACTTAACACACATATCAAGGCATCGAATGGTGATAAGAGAGGATTAAACATAGCAAATTTCATGCCAAAGAAGCATGTTTTCAATCATAGCACAAAATCAGGTAGGAAAATGTAAAACATGCGATTTCTATGAATAAGTGTGAGATTATTGGATAAAATCCATTCAATTAAGCACAATATGTACCACAAAATAGTGGTCCATCAGTCTTTAATTTGATAATTTTAATCTTCCTTTGATTCCACTATATGCCTTGATGTGTTTGCTAGTGATTTCAGATTGAAAAGGGCTAGGAATGGATCAAAGGAGTGAAGAGAAAGCATGCAAAGTGGAGAAATCATGAAAAGCCAAAGATTTGAGACGAGTCCATGGATGCGCACGCGCACTAGACGCCTACACGTAGATCACGCAAAACCCCATGGACGCGTACGCGTCGATGCTGGCACATGATTTTTTAAGTGAATTCGTGCCCAGCAAATTCACAGGGGGTGTGGGGCCCAATCTAAACTAACTTTGGCACCAAAATGCTTAAAAGGATCAAGGATTGAAGGGGAAGGCAAGTTATGTTTCATGAAGACTTAAGGTCTAGCTTTAGTTTTAGTTTTCTAGAGAGAGAAGCTCTCTCTTCTCTCTAGAATTAGGATTAGGATTATATTTAATTCTTCTCTAGATCTAGGTATAATTCACACTTTGATTTATTTTTCCTTTATCATCTCTTGTTCCTCTACTCTTCTTCTCTCTAGTTTTGTACTTTAATTCTTGTAATTCTTTACTTTAATTTTGATACACTCTTGTTCTTCTATTTCTCTTTTAATGCAATTTATGATTCATTTCCTTTATTGTTGATTTGATTTGTTGATTGTTAATTCCTTGCTAGTAGTAATTGTAGATTTAATTTTCTTGCAATTTTATCTTACTTTCCTTTGATTCCTTCCAAGTGTTTGATTAAATGCTTGAAAGGATGCTAGTGTAGATTTTTCTCCTCTTGGCTTAGATGGAGTAATTAGTGACACTTGAGTTATCAAACTCTCTTGTTGATTGACAATTAGAGATTGCTAATTTACTTGAATGCCACTAAACCTAGTCTTTCCTTAGAACTTGTGGAATCAAGTTAATCCATCCACTTGAGTCTCCTCCATGGTTAGAGGTTAACAAAGTGGGAGCAATGAACAATTCTCATCACAATTGATAAGGATAACTAGGATAGGACTTCTAGTTCTCATACCTTGCCAAGAGCTTTCTTACTTGCTAGTTTATTTCTTTTGCAATTTGCTTTTCTTGTTTCTTATCTCAAAAACCCCAAACATACTTCATAACCAATAACAAGAACACTTTATTGCAATTCCTAGGGAGAACGACCCGAGATTTGAATACTTTGGTTATTAATTTTAGGGGTTTATTACTTGTGACAAACAAATGTTTGTATGAAAGGATTATTGTTGGTTTAGAAACTATACTTGCAACGAGAATTCATTTATGAAGTTCTAGACCACACAAAAGTCCGATCATCAACAACCAATTCATGTACACCTCTGAGAGAAATCCTGTAAACCATGAAATCCATCAGAAGAAAGGAGTTCATGAAGTTGAAACTCTGAAAGCCATATTGGCTCAGAATAAGATCTTGATTCAGCAAGTCAATATGATATCCCAGCATCTGACTGGAATGCAAACTACAATTGGCAGTACTCAGGAAGCTTCTTTTGAAAAAGAAGCTTATGATCCTGATCAACCTACTATGGAAGAGGTGAATTACATGGGAGAGCCCTATGGAAACACCTACAATCCCTTATAGAGGAACCAACCTAACCTCTCATGGAAGGATCAACAGAAACCTCAGCAAGGTTTCAATAACAATCAAGGTGGAAGAAACCAGAATAGGTTCAACAACAGACCACCATTCCCATCTTCTTAAGGGAACATGGAAACAAGGTCCTTGATGAGCGGATAATTTATACGCTTTTTGGCATTATTTTTAGGTAATTTTTAGTAGGATCTAGCTACTTTTAGGGATGTTTTCATTAGTTTTTATGCTAAATTCACATTTTTGGACTTTACTATGAGTTTGTATGTTTTTTTGTGATTTCAGATAATTTCTGGCTGAAATTGAGGGACCTGAGCAAAACTCTGATAAAAGGCTGACAAAGGACTGCTGATGCTGTTGGATTCTGACCTCCCTGCACTCAAAATGGATTTTTTGGACCTACAGAACTCCAAATGGTGCACTCTTAATGGCGTTGGAAAGTAGACGTCCAGATCTTTCTAGCAATATATAATAATTTATACTTTATTCGTGATTAGATGATGTAAACTGGCGCTCAACGCCAGTTCCATGATGCATTCTGGAGTCAAACGCTAGAAACACGTCACGAACCAGAGTTGAACGCCAAAAACACGTTACAACTTAGCATTCAACTCCAAAAGAAGCCTCAGCTCGTGTAAAGTTCAAGCTCAGCCCAATCACACACCAAAGTGGGCCCCGGAAGTGGATTTCTGCACTTAGACTTATTTCTGTAAACCCTAGTAACTAGTTTAGTATAAATAGAACTTTTTACTATTGTATTTTCATCTTTGGTCTCAGTTTTATTTTATTATTCATCTGAGGAGACTATTGATCACGTTTGGGGGCTGGCCATTCGGCCATGCCTGAACCTTCATCACTTATGTATTTTCAACGGTGGAGTTTCTACACACCATAGATTAAGGGTGTGGAGCTCTGCTGTACCTCGAGTTTCAATGCAATTACTACTATTTTCTATTCAATTTGACTTGGATTCCTTAATCAGAATCTTCGTGGTATAAGCTAGAATTGATGGCGACATTCATGGGAATCCAGAAAGTCTAACCTTGTCTATGGTATTCCGAGTAGGATTCCGGAATTGAATGACTGTGACGAGCTTCAAACTCGCGATTGTTGGGCGTGATGACAAACGCAAAAGAATCAAGGGATTCTATTCCGACATGATCGAGAACCGACATATGATTAGCCGTGCTATGACAGAGCATTTTGACCATTGTCACTGAGTGGAAGGGATGTAGCCATTGACAACGGTAATGCCCTACATACAGCTTGCCATGGAAAGGAATAAGAAGGATTGAGGGAAGGCAGTAGGAAAGCAGAGATCCAACAGGGACAATTCATCTCCATACCCTTATCCGAAATTTTCACCAATGATTTACATAAGTATTTCTATCTTTATTTTCTGTTTATTTATTATTATTATTTGAAAACTCCATAACATTTACTATCCGCCTAACTGAGATTTACAAGATGACCATAGCTTGATTCATACCAACAATCTCTGTGGGATCGACCCTTACTCACGTAAGGTATTACTTGGACGACCCAGTGCACTTGCTGGTTAGTTGTGTGGAGTTATGACTACGTGTGATTCACATTTAGGAGCGCTACCAAGTTTTTGGTGCCATTGTTGATGATCACAATTTCGTGCACCAAGTTTTTGGCGCCGTTGCCGGGAATTGTTCGAGTATGGACAACTGACGGTTCATCTTGTTGCTCAGATTAGGTAATTTTATTTTTGTTTTGTTTTCAAAAAATTTTCAAAAAAAATATATCCCTATTTTTGAAAAAAAAAATTGAAAATAAATCATTCTATGGCTTCAGAATTTTTAATAATGGATTCTAGAGTTTCATGAAGCATGTTGAAGCCTGGCTGGTTGTAAAGCCATATCCAAATTCTTTTGGACTAAGGCTTCAACTAATCACCACAATGCATGTAATTCCATCCTAAAGCTGGCTGGCTATGAAGCCATGTCTAACCCTTGGATTGGAGCTTTAGGCTAACATTAAAAGATTCCTGGAATCCTTATTAAAAATTTTGAATTTCTTGTTTTCTTTTTCCTATATGTTTTTCAAAAAATTAAAAGAAAATACAAAAAAATCATAAAATCATAAAAATAAAAAATATTTTGTGTTTCTTGTTTGGGTCTTGAGTCAATAAGTTTGGTGTCAATTGCATGCTTTAAAAATTTTTTCTTGCATTTTTCGAAAATTCATGCATTCATGGTGTTCTTCATGATCTTCAAGTTGTTCTTGGTAAGTCTTCTTGTTTGATCTTGATGTTTTCTTGTTTTGTGTCTTTTGTTATTTTTCATGTGCATCTTTGCATTCATATTTTCTAAGCATTAAAGATTTCTAAGTTTGGTGTCCTGCAT
>NC_029776.3:76838851-76849173 GCF_000817695.3 Arachis duranensis | reverse complement strand
TTCAAAGTGTTCTTGGTGTTCATCTTGACATTCATAGTGTTCTTGCATGCATAATGTGTTTTGATCCAAAATTTTCATGTTTTGGGTCATAATTGTGTTTTTCTCATTCATCATTAAAAATTCAAAAATAAAAAAATATCTTTTCCGTTTTTCTCTCAAAATTTCGAAAATTTGGGTTGACTTAGTCAAAATTTTTTAAAATAAGTTGTTTCTTGTTAGTCAAGTCAAAATTTTCAATTTTAAAAATCCTGTCTTTTCAAAACTTTTCAAAAATCAATTTTTTTATTTTTTATTAATTTTTGAAATTAATTTTTTTATATATTTTTCAAAAGTATTTTTCTTAATTTTATCTTTATTTTTGAAAATTATGCTAACAATTAATATGATTGATTCAAAAATTTGAAGTTTGTTACTTTCTTGTTAAGAAAGGTTCAATCTTTAAATTCTAGAATCATATATTTTAGTTTCTTGTTAGTTAAGTAATTAATTTTAATTTTAAAAATTAAATCTATCTTATCTTATCTTTTATATCATATCTTTTTCAAAAATTTGATTTCAAAATATCTTATCTAACTTCTTATCCTCTTATCTTTTCAAAATTGATTTTCAAATCTTTTTCAACTAACTATTTGACTTTTTGTTTGTTTCTTATCCTTTTCAAAACCACCTAACTACTTTTCCCTCTCTAATTTTCGAAAATCACTTCCCTCTTTTTCGAAATTTTCTTAATTAATTAATTGTTTTAAATTTTAATTTCAATTTTAATTCTTATCTTTATTTTCGAAAATCATTTAACTCCTTTTCAAAATTTATTTTCGAAAATTTCTCTCTCTCATCTTATTCTATTTATTTATTTATTTACTAACACTACTCTTCACCTCTCTTCATCTCAAATCACTGCCCCTACCTTTACCCTTTATTCAGACTATTCATTCTTCTTCACTCTTATTCCGTTTCTTCTTCTATTAACAATAAGGAACCTCTTTACTGTGACATAGATGATTCATCTTCTTTTTCTGTTCTCTTCTCTTTCATATGAGCAGGAACAAGGAAAAAGGCATTCTTGTTGAAACTGATCCAGAACCTGAAAGGACTCTGAAGAGGAAACTAAGAGAAGCTAAAAATTACAATAATCCAGAGACAACCTTGCTGAAATTTTCGAACAAGAAAAGGAGATGGCAGCCAAACCTAACAACAATAATGCAAGAAGGATGCTTGGTGATTATACCACACCTACGTCCAAGTTAGATGGAGAGATTCATCTCAAGGGTCCATAGCTCAGTAATAGAGAATTTGACTGCACATCAAGAGAGCATAAGGAATTCCCTCATCAAGAAATCCCTGAGATACCTCAGGGGATACATTTTCCTCCACACAATTATTGGGAGCAACTAAGGATAGGAGCACCAAAATCACTAGAGATCATGCAACAAAGGCAAGGAAGAGACATAGAGGAGCTCAAAGCACCATTGGTCCTTCAAGAAGGCGCCACCATCACTGAGGTGGACTCATTCCATGTTCTTATTTTTTCTGCTTTTTCGATTTTATGCTATATGTTTATGTTTGTATCTTTATTACATTATCATTAGTAATTAATAACTATGTCTTAAAGCTATGAATAATTCCATTAATCCTTCACCTCTCTTAAATGAAAAATGTTTCTAATTTAAAAGAACAAGAAGTACATGAATTTTGAAATTATCCTTGAATTTAGTTTAATTATATTGATGTGGTGACAATACTTTTTGTTTTATGAATGAATGCTTAAACAGTGCATATTTTTTATCTTGTTGTTTATGAATGTTAAAAGTGTTGGCTCTTGAAAGAATGATGAACAAAGAGAATGTTATTAACAATCTGAAAAATCATGAAAATTGATTCTTGAAGCAAGAAAAAGCAGTAAAAAAGCAAAAGCTTGGAAAAAAATTTGGCAAAAAAAAATTAGAAAGAAAAAGAAAAATAAAAAAAAGCCAATAGCCCTTAAAACCAAAAGGCAAGGGTAAAAAAGATCCAAGGCTTTGAGCATCAATGGATAGTAGGGCCCAAAGAAATAAAATCCAGGCTTAAGCAGCTAAATCAAGCTGTCCTTAACCATGTGCTTGTGGCATGCAGGTCCAAGTGAAAAGCTTGAGACTGAGTGGTTAAAGTCGTGATCCAAAGTAAAAGAGTGTGCTTAAGAGCTCTGGACACCTCTAACTGGGGACTTTAGCAAAGCTGAGTCACAATCTGAAAAGGTTCACTCAGTCATATGTCTGTGGCATTTATGTATCTAGTGGTAATACTGGAAAACAAAGTGCTTAGGGCCACGGCCAAGACTCATAGAAGTTGCTGTATTCAAGAATCAACAAACTTAATTAGGAGAATCAATAACACTATCTGAAATTCTAAGTTCCTAGAGATGCCAATCATTCTAAACCTCAAGGGAAAAGGTGAGATGCCAAAACTGTTCAGAAACAAAAAGCTACAAGTCCCGCTCATCTAATTAGAACTAATATTCATTGATATTTTGGGATTTATAGTATATTCTCTTCTTTTTATCCTAATTGATTTTCAGTTGCTTGGGGACAAGCAACAATTTAAGTTTGGTGTTGTGATGAGCGGATAATTTATACGCTTTTTGGCATTATTTTTAGGTAATTTTTAGTAGGATCTAGCTACTTTTAGGGATGTTTTCATTAGTTTTTATGCTAATTTCACATTTCTGGACTTTACTATGAGTTTGTATGTTTTTCTGTGATTTCAGGTAATTTCTGGCTGAAATTGAGGGACTTGAGCAAAACTCTGATAAAAGGCTGACAAAGGACTGCTGATGCTGTTGGATTCTGACCTCCCTGCACTCAAAATGGATTTTCCGGAGCTATAGAACTCTAAATAGCACGCTCTCAATGGCGTTGGAAAGTATACATCCAGAGCTTTCCAGCAATATATAATAATTCATACTTTATTTGTGATTAGACGATGTAAACTGGCGCTCAATGCCAGTTCCATGCTGCATTCTGAAGTCAAACGCTAGAAACGCGTCATGAACCAGAGTTGAACGCCAAAAACACGTTACAACTTGATGTTCAACTCCAAAAGAAGCCTCAGCTCATGTAAAGTTCAAGCTCAGCCCAAGCACACACCAAAGTGGGCCCCGGAAGTGGATTTCTGCACTTAGACTTATTTCTGTAAACCCTAGTAACTAGTTTAGTATAAATAGAACTTTTTACTATTGTATTTTAATCTTTGGTCTCAGTTTTGTTTTATTATTCATCTGAGGAGACTATTGATCACGTTTGGGGGCTGGCCATTCGGCTATGGCTGAACCTTCATCACTTATGTATTTTCAACGGTGGAGTTTCTACACACCATAGATTAAGGGTGTGGAGCTCTGCTGTACCTCGAGTTTCAATGCAATTACTACTATTTTCTATTCAATTCAACTTGTTCTTATTCTAAGATATTCGTTGCATTTCAACATGATGAATGTGATGATTCGTGACACTCATCATCATTCTCACCTATGAACGCACGTGACTGACAACCACTTCTGTTCTACCTTAGACCGGGCGCATATCTCTTGGATTCCTTAATTAGAATCTTCGTGGTATAAGCTAGAATTGATGGCAGCATTCATGGGAATCCAGAAAGTCTAACCTTGTCTGTGGTATTCCGAGTAGGATTCCGGAATTGAATGATTGTGACGAGCTTTAAACTCGCGATTGTTGGGCGTGATGACAAACATAAAAGAATCAAGGGATTATATTCCGACATGATCTAGAACCGACATATGATTAGCCGTGCTGTGACAGAGCATTTGGACCATTTTCACTGAGAGGATGGGATGTAGCCATTGACAACGGTGATGCCCTACATACGACTTGCCATGGAAAGGAGTAAGAAGGATTGAGGGAAGGCAGTAGGAAAGCATAGATCCAATAGGGACAATTCATCTTCATACACTTATCCGAAATTTTCACCAATGATTTACATAAGTATTTCTATCTTTATTTTCTGTTTATTTATTATTATTATTTGAAAACTCCATAACATTTACTATCTGCCTAACTGAGATTTACAAGATGACCATAGCTTGCTTCATACCAACAATCTCAATGGGATCGACCCTTACTCATGTAAGGTATTACTTGGACAACCCAGTGCACTTACTGGTTAGTTGTGCGGAGTTGTGAGTAAGTGTGATTCACGTTTGAGAGCGCTTTCAAGTTTTTGACGCCATTGTTGATGATCACAATTTCGTGCACCAGTCCTCCATCAGAACTTTGGAGGTACAGGTTGGTCAACTGAGCAAGAGGATCCTTGAGATTTCTCCTGACACTCTTCCCAGTAATACTGAGGTGAATCTAAGAGAACAGTGCAAGCCATAACCATGGAGGTTGAGGCCGAAATTAGTGAGAATGGGAAAGCGTTGAAGGACAATGAGGAAGCCCTCACTGGGCATTCAACGCCTATAATGGTAGAAAGCCTGGCGCTGAATGCAAGTGAGGAACCCCTCACTCGACGTTCAATTCCCATCGTGGCAACAGAGCTGGTGTTGAACGCTAGCCAGGGAGGAACCCCTCACTAGGCGTTCAACGCCCAACCAGGCAGGCTTTCTGGCGCTGAATGCCAATGAAGAACCCCACATTGGGCGTTCAACGCCTAACCATGCAACCATTCTGGCGCTGAACGCCAGTGAGGAACCCCTCACTGGGCGTTCAATGCCCACTTACCCAGGGAAGCTGGCGTTGAACGCCAGCAAGGACATCTCTGCTGGGCGTTCAACACCCAGAATGCTAGAGGGACTAGCGTTTAATGCTAGTAAGGGTGGACAGCAAGGGCGTTCAACGCCCAATAAGCTAAGAGAGTTGGCATTGAACGCCAGTCAAAGCACACTCTTTGAGTGCCTAAATCCCTCTTAAGAACCCTCTAGCCCAAAACAAAAGGAAACCATAAAGACAATTGAGGTTCCCTTGAATGAACTTCTACAGTGCATATGTTCTGATGCCTACTGTTCATACCTTGACCGGGCTCCTCCAACTCGGCGAAATCCATGAAAGGTCCGACCTCGTCCCAAGGCCCACGCCTGAGGTCGGACCTCGGACAATAAAGCTAAGAAGGCCCATCAAAAGGAACGCAGCCCAAAATCTAAAGGCCGAAAAGGCCTAGGAAAGGCGGTTCCACAAAGATAGAGATAAAACTCCCAAAAGATAAGATAAGATAAGAATATCTTATCCAGGGAAGATCACGGCCAACTACTATAAATACACTGGAGCACCCAGGTATGACACACATTCCACATTCTACACATATCTGCTTGAACCCATGCTAACTTAAGCATCGGAGTGTCATTGCAGGTACAACCACCAACCACTCCACATATCAAGTTCGGGTCCCTGACCCCCACCTCGGGCCTCTCCAAGACGACCGAGCTACACGTTTCAGGTAACCCTCGGAACAGAATCCTTTCATACAAAAATATTATTTGTCACAAGTAATAAACCCCTAATAAAACTAATAACCAAAGTATTTAAAACTCGGGTCGTCTCTCAAGGAATTGTAGGGTAGTGTTCTTGTTATAGGTTAGGAAGTATGTTTTGGGATTTTGAATAAGAAATAAGAAAATTAAATGACAAAGGAAATAAACTAACAATTAAGAAAGCTCTTGGCAAGGTATGAGAACTAGAAGTCCTATCCTCATTATCCTCCTCAATCGTGACAAGGATTGTCTATTGCTCCCACTTAGTCAACCTCTAACTATGAAGGAAAGTCAAGTGGATAAATCAATATGATTCCTCAAGTCCTAGTTAACTCCTAAGGAAAGACCAGAGTTAGTGGAATTCAAATCAATTAGCAATTTTCAATTATTAATCAACAAAGGAGTTTGATAACTCAAGAGTCTCCAATTACTCAACACAAGCCAAGAGGAAAAAAATATACTCTAGCATCCTTCCAAGCATTTTGTCAAACAGTTGCAAGGCATAAAAGGAAAGCAAGATGAAATTGCAAGAAAGATAGATCTACAACTACTAATTGTAAGAAATTAATAACAATAATTCAAATCAAGAATAAAGGAACATGAAACATAAATTGCATTAAAAGAGAAATAGAAGAAATAAAAGTGCATCAAGAACAAGTGAACAATTACAAGAATGAAATACAAAACTAGAGAGAGGGAAGGTAGAAGAACAAGAAATTGTAAAGGAAAAGAAAATCAAAGCACGAATTAAACATAGATCTGAGAAATCATAATTCAAGATCTAACCTAATTCTAGAGAGAAAAGAGAGCTTCTTTCTCTAGAAACTATCCTAAAGCATTCCCTCCGAAATTCAATTATAACTTCCCCCCTTTGACTCCTCCTGATTTCTGTATATAATAGGCTCAGAGATGAGTTGGATTTGGGCTTGGGAAGCCCAGAATTCGCCCCCAGCAGATTAACTTTAATGAAATCACGTGCGAGTATCGATGCATACGCGTGGGTCACGCGTACGCGATGCTTGACATTTTGCTATCCATGGGTACGTGTCATGTACGCATATGCGTCGCCATGCGACTCCATATCCACGCATGCACATCTACTGCACGTGCGCATTTATGTCAGCATCCCAAATCCTTGTTTCTTCATGGATTCTCCACTATGCATGCTTTTCTCTTCACTTTTTCCATCCAATACTTGCCCTATGAACCTGAGAGATCACTTAACAAACACATCAAGGCATCGAATGGAATTAAGGTGAATCAAAATCACCAATTTAAGGGGCTAAAAAGCATGTTTTCACCTTTAAGCACAAATAAAGGAGAATAATCAAAACCATGCTATTTCATTGGATAAATGTGAGAAAAGGTAATAAAATCTCCTAAAATAAGCACAAGATAAACCACCAAATTGGGGTTTATCAAAAATACAATAAGTGTCAGAGTTGCTAATAAAGCTCAGTTCCAAATAATCGAATAGGGCTAGTGGCTCTTTACTTCTGAACAGTTTTTGCATCTCACTTTTCTTTGAAGCTCAGAAGTATTGGCATCCCTTGGAACTAGAATCCCGATGATATTACTGATTCTTTTCTTTTAGCTTTTCTTGATTCCTGAACACAGCTTCTTTTTGTCCTTTGCCCCTTTGGGCGTCCAACGCAAGCTTTGGACTCCTGAATGGACGCTGGATGCCAGCTACTCCCCTTTGGGCCTTCATTTCCAGAGCAAAGTATACACTATTTCCACAACTATTGAGAGCACGCCATTTGGACTTCTGTAGCTCTAGAAATGCTCCTTCGAGTGCACGGAGGTCAGATCCTGACAGTATCTGTAGTCCTTTCTCTATCTCTTAATTAGAGTTTGCCAAAACTCCTTAATTTCAGTCAGAAAATACCTGAAATCATCATAAAACACACAAACTCAAAGTAGAACCCAAAAATATTAATTTTGCACTAAAATCTATGAAAATAGAAGAAAACTTAAACAAAACATAATGAAAACTATATGAAAATGATGCCAAAAAGCATATAAATATCCGCTCATCAGAACACCAAACATAAATTGTTGCTTGTCCCCAAGCAACCAAAAAAAAAGCATGATAAAAAGAGGAGAAGGATACAATAAATCTCAGAGTTCTCAATAGAGCTTAGTTTTAATTAGATGAGCAGGACTAGTAGCTTTTTGGTTCTGAATAGTTTTGGCATCTCACTTTCCTTTGAAGCTTAGAATAATTGGTATATTTAGGAACTCAGAGTCCAGATGATACTTTTGATACTCCTAGTTGAGTTATTGTTGATACTTGAACACAGCCTCTTTTGAGTCTTGGTCATGACCCTAAGCGCTTTATTTTCCCGTATTACCACCGTATACATAAACGCCACAGACACTTATCTGGGTGAACCCTTTCGGATTGTGATTCAGCTTTGCTAGAGTCCACTGCCAGTGGTGTCCAGAGTTCTTAAGCACACTCTTTTGCTATGGATCATAACTTTAACTACTCAGTCTCAAGCTTTTCAATTGACACCTTCACACCACAAGCATATAGTTAGGTGAGGAGCTCATTTTAACTTTTAGGCCAAGATTTTGTTCCTTTTAGGCCCTCCTAACCATTGATGCTCAAAGCCTTGGATCCTTGCTCTTGCCTTTTGGTTTAAAGAGCTACTGGCGTTTTCTTTTTCTTTTTCTTTTGCTTTTGCTTTTTTTCGCAATTTCTTTCTTTTTCTTTCTTTCTTTTTGCTGCTTTTCTTGCTTCAAGAATCAATTTTTGGATTTTTCAAATTACCAATAACACTTTTCCTTCTTCATCATTCTTTCAAGAGCCAACAATCTTAACTTCAATATCAAACATGCATTGTTCATTCATGCATGCAGAAAATATAAGAAATACCACCACATCAACATAATTGAACTATTCTTATTATATTACTTAAAATTTATGTATCTCCCTATTATTTTTCAAATAAAATTTTCTTTTAAGCGAGGTGGGAGATATATGGAATATTTCATAGATTTAAGACATAAAGATGATCATGCACTAGAAACAGACAGTAAGATAAAATACATGGAAAAAGAAAAAATAAAACATAAGCAAACAGGAGATAAAAGGAACGGATCCACCTTAGTGACAACGACTACTGCTCCCTCTAGAGAAGCCAATGGACTGCTTGATCTCTCATTGCTCTTTTATCTTCTCTTATTTCGTGGAGGATGATGCAGTGCTCTTGGTGTCTCATCCTCAGTTGATCCATGTTGGAGCTTAATTCTTCTAGAGAAGTGTGCAATTGATCCCAATAGCCTTGGGGTGGACAATGCATCCCTTGAGGCATCTTAGGGATTTCTTGTTGAGGCAGCTCCATATGCTCTTCATGAGGTACATGTGCAGGCTCTCTAGTTTGCTCCATCCTTCTTTTAGTGATGGGCTTATCCTCTTCAATAGGAATGTCTCCTTCCATGATAATTCCAGCTGAATTCCATAAGTGACAGATAAGGTGGGAAAAGCCAACCTTGCTAAGGTCGAAGGCTTTTCAGCTATCTTGTACAGTTCTTGAGGTATTACCTCATGTACATCCACCTCACTCCCAATCATGATGCAATAAATTATGATGGCTCAGTTAATGGTCACTTCTGACTAATTACTAGTAGGGATGATAGAGCGTTGAATGAATTCCAACCATCTTCTAGCTACGAGCTTGAGGTTAAGCCTTCTTAGTTGGACATGCTTGCCTTGAGTATCTCTCTTTCATTGAGCTCCTTTCACACAAATGTCTGGAAGGAATTGATATAGCCTTTGATCAAAATTGACTCTTCTAGTGTAAGGATGTGGGTCTCCTTGCATTACTGGCAAATGGAATGCCAACCTTACACTTTCAAGAGGCACCCCTCAGACCATGGTATGCCAATTTTTGGTGCTTGGGTTCATGCTTACATCATGATGTTTAGTGACCCATGCATTCACATAGAACTCTTGTACCATCAAGATTCTAACTTTCGGGACAGGATTGGTTAAGACTTCCTACCTTTCCTCCAGATTTTTCTTCGGATCTCCGGATACTCATTCTTTTTTACCCTAAAGGGGACTTCAGAAATCACCCTCTTTTGTGCCACTACTTCATAGAAGTGGTCTTGATAAAAGAAATATGAAAGAAAAGAGTAGAAGAAAAAGAAAATTTGTAGAGAAAGGAAGAGAGGAGGATTCGGCCAAGTAGGGTTTTAGTGTATGAAGTGTGTGACGAAGGGTAAAAGAAGGGGTTATTTATAGGGGTGGCATGGGGTAGGGTTCGGTTATGGAAAAGGTAAATGGGAGGGAACGTTTTGAATTTGAAGTGGGTGGGGGTTGGTGAGAGTATGATGGTTTTAGGAAGAGATATGGATCTGATTGGTTGAGCTGGTTGACCAGGGAAGCTCAGCAGATATCCTGTTCAAAACGGCCTTCGACAAGCTCGGACTCGAAGAAAAAGAACTAAAGGCCTACCCCACCGACCTGTTTGGACTAGGGGACACTCCGATCCATCCCTTAGGATACGTCTCGCTACACACTACCTTCGGAAAAGGTGAGCAATCTAAAACATTAAGCATCGACTACATTATAGTCGACGTCACTTCAGCATACAACGCCCTCATTGAGCGACCAACCCTAAACAGACTGGCAGCTATAGTCTCGACCCCACACCTCTGTATGAAGTTCCCTACCGCAAAAGGAATCGCTACCCTAAAAGGCGACCAAAAACTAGCACGACGATGCTACAACGAAAGCCTGAGCCTAAAAGGGAAGGAGGTCAACACAATAGAACTCGGACGAGTTCAAGCCCGAGAAGACCTTCGGCCACAACCAGAGGGAGAAACCGACAAAGTCCAGATCGGGAACACACCT
>NC_029776.3:76819060-76834015 GCF_000817695.3 Arachis duranensis | reverse complement strand
ACCGGAACTTTGGGGTCGGACACCGGAACCTCATCCTCGATGGGAGCAGGAACAATCTTTCCCTCCACAACAACGTTATCCGTACTAAATAAGCTCAGATCCAGGTCAGGAGCAAGAACCCGGACCTGAGCCTTCAAATTTTCAAACATAGCATCCATACCCTTGGCCACATGACCTTCCAGCTCGTAAAACTCGTCCTGCGCGGATTGCAACTTCTCCTTTGTCTCCACAAGCTCGGCATATAGCCGAGTATAATTCTCTGTAGCCGCCTTCGCCATCTCCTCAGATGTCTTCGCTGCCGCCACAGCCGCGGTAGCTTTAGTTTTCTCTTTCTCCAAAGAGGCCTCCAGCTCAGTAATCCTGGCAGCCTTCAGTTGACTAATCCTATCAAACTCGGACTGAGCCTTCTCAAGTCGGGAGCTGGTCGCCCCAAGGGGGGATTTCTTGAACTCCCGGGCAATAGCGGCATGAAGACTAGCCATCCGGACACAACTCCGCGCCATATACTGAAAATGATGCTCCATAGACACATCATCAGTAGAAATAAAGGTCTGAGGGAGAATATGCTGTTCAATCCAACCAAGAGCATCAAAGTCCTTATCGTTGAAACCGGCAAGCTCCTGAGAGATCTTCTGCTTCTTGGGAGGAGGGCCCGAAAACGGAGGAGGAGAAGAAGTAGCAGGCCCAGAGGTCGGAGGATCCTGACTTATAGCTCGGAACTGGGGAGTCGGAATAGTCTTCGACCGAGTCTGAACACCCACAGTAGTCTTCTGCGGAGATGATCGGGCAGAAGCCTCCCCGGCCTCGATATTCCGAGCAGCCACAGACTTCTTCGTTCGATGAAGGAACTTCATGGAATCCGCCTGAGAAGACATCTCTGCAGAGATAAAGGAAAAAAGGATTACCACAAACAGAAATTCCACCAAAACAAGCAAAACCAAAAATGCTAAAAAAGATGAATCTCGGAGAGGTCGGGAACTACCTAACTCGGAACGGAGAAGGCTTGGATCTCCCAACATTTTCTTCGTGTCCAAGTGAGGTGCCCAACCCCCTCTCAGACTCTCTATCTTCACATATGCTACATTGCCTACGAAACCTAGCTAAATACTCAGAATCTACCACAGAAGGGACTCTTAGAGGAACAAGATCTACCCTTAGAGGAACAGGATCTACCCAACCAAGACCACTTGGAATCTTGGTCGACATCGCTTGAAGAACCTTTTGAGACATAAAATTCTTGCCTACAAAGAAGAATACAACAGCAAGCAAAAATCACATAAAAGCAGACAGCGAGAACCCATTCAGCAAAGCAAGAAACAAAGATCTTTTAGAAGAAAATACAGCAACCCGGAGCAAAATACCAAAGAACAAAAAAGAGTCCCCCCCCCATGTACAAACAACTGGCGGCGCCTCTTTTCGGGGCAACCCAGGCATAGGGAAAAAGAAACAAACAAAGAGCCACACAAAAGAAACAGAAGCATATGTGCACAAGAAAAGAGATGGGAACAAACCTGGAAGAAAGAAACGAGGACGACGAGCTCCGAAGCAAGGAGAACGGAACGGCGGCGCAGAGGAAACCCCGGAAAGACACGCGGAAAGATTTGGGGAAGAAAAAACAAAAGAAAAAGAAGGCGGTGCTCAAAAAAGGAGATGGCGAAAACTCAGAAAACAGGAAAGGAACAGAATAAACGAAGAAAAGGACGAAAGGGGCAAATAAATAATGCCTTCACAAAGCCCGAACGGAAATCGAGGAGAAACGGTAAAATGCAATAAATGCAGGAACGGCCATTTTTGAATTTTGAAAAACTACTATGCCCGAGCTCGACCTCCCAAAAAGGACGAACTCGGGCAGGGGCACTGTTCATACCTTGACCGGGCTCCTCTAACTCGGCGAAATCCATGAAAGGTCCGACCTCGTCCCAAGGCCCACGCCTGAGGTTGGACCTCGGACAATAAAGCTAAGAAGGCCCATCAAAAGGAACGCAGCCCAAAATCTAAAGGCCGAAAAGGCCTAGGAAAGGCGGTTCCACAAAGATAGAGATAAAACTCCCAAAAGATAAGATAAGATAAGAATATCTTATCCAGGGAAGATCACGGCCAACTACTATAAATACACTGGAGCACCCAGGTATGACACACATTCCACATTCTACACATATCTGCTTGAACCCATGCTAACTTAAGCATCGGAGTGTCATTGCAGGTACAACCACCAACCACTCCACATATCAAGTTCGGGTCCCTGACCCCCACCTCGGGCCTCTCCAAGACGACCGAGCTACACGTTTCAGGTAACCCTCGGAACACCTACTCATCCTCGGATGAGGATGAAGACACTAGAAAAGAGCAAGTTTCTTGTTTCCTAGGAGCTCTAATAAAGCTAAATACCAAGATATTTGGTACAAAGCCTCTGGAGGAAGAACCTCCACTGCTCACCAAAGAACTCTATACTTTGGTTCAGCAAGAGCTACCTCAGAAGCTTCTAAATCTTGGACATTTTCTGATTTCTTGCACCATAGGCACCATGATCTTTGAAAAGGCTCTGTCTGACCTAGGGTCAAGTATTAACCTCTGCCACTCTCTGTAATGGAGAAGCTGGGTATCCTTGAGGTATAAGCTGCAAACATCTCATTAGAGATGGCAGACAAGACAATGAAGAAGCCATATGGCTTAGTAGAGGATGTCCTGGTGCATGATGATTTGCATTGATGTCTTAAAGTTATAAAATATTCCAATATATCTCTCACCTTGCTTAAAAAAAATTATTTGAAAAGAATAGAGAGATGCATGAACTTCAAGTTTACAATAAGAATAGTTTAATTATGTTGATGTGATGTCATATGCTTTTGTTTTATGAATGTATGATTAAATAGTGCATATTTGAAGTTGAGATTTTAGAATGTTTTCTCTTGAAAGAATAAGGAAAAAGGAAAAAGCAGCAAAAAAGTTATATTCTAGCAACAAAAAGCAGCAAAAAGAAAAAGAAAAAGCATGTTGCAAAAGAAAAAAATAAATGCATGTGAAAAAAAATGAAAAAAAAGAAAAAGGCAAGGGTAAAAGGTCCCAAGGCTTTGAGCATCAATGGATAGGAGGGCCCAAAGGAATAAAATCCTGGTGTAAGCGGCTAAACCAGGCTATCCCTAACCATGTGATTATGGCGTGAAGGTGTCAAGTGAAAAGCTTGAGACTGAGAGGTTAAAGTCGTGGTCCAAAGAAAAAAAAAGTGTGCTTAAGAACTCTGGACACCTCTATCTTGGGACTCTAGCAAAGCTGAGTCACAATCTTAAAATGTTCACCCAGTTAAAGTGTTTGTGGTATTATTGTATCCGGTGGTAATACTGGAAAACAAGGTGCTTAGGGTCATGGCCAAGACTCTGAAAGCTGTGTTCAAGAATCAAAATAAGCTTAACTAGGAGAGTCAATAATATCATCTATATTCTAAGTTCCTAAAGATGCCAACTTTTCTAAGTTTCAATGGATAGTGAGATGCCAAAACTATTCAGAAGCAAAAAGCTACTAAGTCCCGCTCATCTAATTGTAACTAAGCTTCATTTGAAAGTTAGAGAATTATTGTATCTTAATTTTCTTTTTATCCTACTGTGTTTTTAGTTGCTTGGGGACAAGCGACGGTTTAAGTTTGGTGTTGTGATGAGCGGATATCTTATATGCTTTTTGGCATCATTTTCATATAGTTTTTAGCATGCTTTGTTTAGTTTTTATTGAGTTTTTATAGGTTTTAGTGTTAAATTCACATTTTGGTATTCTAATATGAGTTTTTGTGTTTTTGTACAATTTCAGGTATTTTATGGCTGAAATTGACAAGCTGGAGCAGAAGTCTGATTCAGCGACAAAGAAAGCATTGCAGATGCTGTCCGGATCTGACCTGCCTGCACTCGGAAGAGCTTTTCTGGAGCTACAAAAGTCCAACTGGAACGCTCTCAACGACTATGGAAAGATGACTTCCAAAGCCTTCCAGCAATATATAATAGTTCATACTTTGGAAGAGCATTTTTGGAGCTACGGAAGTTCAAATGGAGCACTCTCAATGGCTATGAAAATATGACTTCCAAAGCTTTCCCCCAATATATAATAGTCCATACTTTGCTTCGGATTAAAAGGCCCAAAACTAGCGTCGAACACCAGCTTCCTGCCCCCTTTCCAGGCGTCCAGCGCCCAAAGAGCAGAGACCAGCATCCAAATGCCCAGAGAGGACACCCTAGCTGGCATTCCACGCCCAAGAAACCTCATAGCCCTTGGATCTCATCAAAGCTCAGCCCAAACACTCACCAAGTGGGCCCCAGAAGTGGATTTTAGCACTAAATAGACTGTTTTACCCTTACTAGTCATCTATTTAGTATTTAAAGTGTATTTTACATAATTATTAGGGAGAACATCCAGATCTTTATGCTATTTTCGAGTTTTACATTGTATTTTACTTTTAGTATGAGTTTCTAAACCTCCTAGGTTGAGGGGAGGAGCCCTGCTGAGTCCTATGAATTAATAAAAGTATTACTATTTCTTCATCGATCCGTGTTGATTTACTTCTAAGATGTATATCCAATCTTCATCGTGGTGAATAGGATGATCAGACAATCAGCTCTGTTCATCACATTAAGATGAACATGCCTGAGAAACACCCGCGTCTACTTGGGTTCGTGTGAATACGTGGCCGGAAAGCACGAACCAATAGCTATGTTTATACATCTCTCAAGCGGCTAATTCATGACGTCGTTGGGGACTTCTGGAGAAATCAGTTTAGCCCATTTTCGGGGAGATTAGGGTTTCCGTGGTATAGGCTAGAATCCAAAGAAGTAGTATTTTGTGATCCGGAAGATTCGACCTTGTCTGTGGCGTTTTGAGTAGGATCGCCAAGAGAATGAACTGCTAGAGCTTCACCTTTTGTCAAATTAAATGACCACGGGCAATGGCGTTTGATCTGGAGCAGAGGAGATCAATGACCGCGGGCAATGGCTTTGATCACATACAGCCTTCCATAGAAAAAGATCATTCATAAGCAAAGAAGACAGTAGTACCAGAGTTAATTTAGAAAGACAAAGCAACTCCAACTCTCAACTCTATCCTTAAATTATTAGCACCTGATGACTTACATCATCTACCCTTTTTCTTGCATAAAAAGGACTATAAAAGAAGCATAATCTCATTTGATCATTGCAATTCATGCCTTAATTAATGTATATCATAGTACATTTCTTTGAAATGAGTTTTTGTTGAATTTCAGGCAAAAAAGACATCAAAAATGGGAAGGAAACAACTAAACAAGTGGGCGTGTGAAGCAGGCGTACCACTTGGAATAAAAAGCCACAAAAAAAATGTGTATTGGCATGGCACGCCAGAAGCTGGGCGTGGCACGCTGGTACAACATTCCAGAGAGTAATAATGAAGACCATCAAAGGGGCGTGCCACGCCAGAAGCTAGGCGTGGCACGCCAACTAATCACCTAGAAGAGTCATCACTAAGGCGTGCCACTTTGTGTCGAAGGCGTGGCATGCCAGCTCCAGAATTCACTTGGGCATGCCACTTGAGGATCAAGGCATGACACGCCAAGCCTAAGATATCCACAATCGAATGGGCGTGCCACTTGAGCTACATGGCGTGGCACGCTGGTACAAGAATCCAGAGAAGGGGTTGAAGGCTAATGAGGTCTGGGAGTGCCACTTGAGCAACCAGGCGTGGCACGCCAATGAATAAGATGACAAAGCAAAAAGTTGGGCGTGCCACTTGGTGTCAAAGGCGTGGCACGCCAGCTCAAGAAGCCTCACTAAGGCGTGCCACTTAAATTATCAGGCGTGGCACGCCAGCACTGAAGGAGGCCAAACAAAGCTGGGCGTGCCACTTGGTATCGAAGGTGTGGCACGCTAGCTCAATTGTCCCACTTTGGCATGCTACTTGAACATCCAGGCGTGGCACGCCAACCTTTGGAACCAAGGCAAGTGAAGGGCGTGGCACGCCAGTTTCATGGCGCGACACGCTGGTAGTGTTTTCCAGAGGAGGAGATAAAGGGCCAAAAGAACTGGGCGTGCCACTTAGATGATGAGGCATGGCACGCCAAAAAGAAGATGAAGCATTTAGAGGGGCGTGGCATGCCAGACCCTGGGCGTGCCATGCTGGTACAAGTTTCCAGAAGCATGAAGATGTGAAAAATGGCCTGGGCGTGCCACTTTGGCTCAAAGGCGTGGCATGCCATAGTACTTGGGTCATTTAAAATGGCCTGGGCGTGCCACTTTGGCTCGAAGGCGTGGCACGCCAGGGATGTGATGGAGGAAGGCGTGCCACTTGGAGGGTGAGGCGTGGCACGCCAAGCTTGAAATGAAGAAAGCGTGACACGCCAGGGAAACGGCAGTCACACGCCAACTGGAAGATCATGTTTGTTGAGTTTCTTTTTCCTCCAAATTGTAATTCCTTTATTTTTAGATATAGAAGTAGTATAAATACCCTTGGAAGCATTAGATACACAGACAGAACGGATACACAGATCACTATCTCAAGGGGATTGTGGAGTTTGAGTTTTTCACTTTTTACACTTCATCTCTTCCATCTTTTGTACTTTCTTTCTAAGCTTTGAGTAGCTAAATTCCCTCTCATTGAGAGAGGGAGTGATGAGCGGATAATTTATACGCTTGTCGGCATTGTTTTTATATAGCTTTTCATAGGATCTAGCTACTTTTTAGTATATTTTTATTAGATTTTAAGCAAAAAGCATATTTCTGGACTTTACTATGAGTTTGTGTATTTTTCTGTGATTTCAGGTATTTTCTGGCTGAAATTGAGGGACTTGAGCAAAAATCCAATTCAGAGGCTGAAAAAGGACTGCTGATGCCACCACTGTTAGCAGAACCGGACCTTATACCGGTCCGGTCCGATGATTGGACCGCACAAGGTTAAGAACCGGTGCGAATCGGTCAAACCCGCAAAGAACCGGTAGAAACCGGTCAAATTCGGTGATAACCGGTCTGACCGAACCGGAACAATTTAAAATCTCCTCAAAATGAAGCAGTTGGGGTTCGAACCTCATCCCTCCAGGAAATAAAAGGTAGCTATGTCCACCAGGCTACCTTGTCTTATACTAATATGGATACAAATTAAAATATATATTAATATCTTTTGGTAAATAATTTACTTTTATTTAATTTATTTTAATTTTAATTATAAGCTCACTCATCTTTAAATTAATTATATTTTTATTTAACAGTAATTATAAACTCACTTATTATTTTCTTCTCATAATTATATAATATCTATTAATATTATTTTTCAATAAATAATAGATAATAGATATAAACTAATTAATAATTTATTAAAAAATAGTTATTTTAATATAAAAATAAAATAAAAATATTTATGATAGAGTAAAATTAACAAAATACTTATTGTTTCTGTTCCATATTGTTTAGAATAGCTAGATATTTTTAAAAATATTAGTAAAATATGTATTTTAAATTTTTAATTCTAATTTTTTTCCTATATTTTATTTTTTATTTACATAGGACCGGGTTAATCGGTTCAACCAGTGACCCACCGGTTGAACCAGTGACCCAGTGACCCAATAGCTTGACCGGTTCGATCACCGGTTCGGTTCTGACAACTATGGCTGATGTTGTTGGATTCTGACCTTACTACACTCGAAATGAAAGTTTTGGAGCTTTAGAAACCAAAATGGCGCGTTGTCAATTGCATTGGAAAGTAGACATCCAGGGCTTTCCAGCAATATATAATAGTCCATACTTTTCCGAGGTTAGACGACGCAAACTGGCGTTCAACGCCAGAAACAAGTTGCAAGCTAGAGATAAACACCATAAACAAGTTACAAACTGGAGTTTAACTCCAAAGAAGTCCTCTACACGTGAAAGCTTCAATGCTTAGCCCAAGCACACACCAAGTGGGCCCGGAAGTGGATTTCTGCATCATTTACTTATCTCTATAAACGCTAGTAACTAGTTTAGTATAAATAGGACTTTTTACTATTGTATTAGACGTCTTGGTTATTCTGGTTCCCTCTCTGGGGCCGAAGCCAATGAACACCATTATCACTTATGTATTTTCAACGTTTGGAGTTTCTACACACCATAGATTAAGGTGTGGAGCTCTACTGTTCCTCGAGTATTAATGCAAAGCACTATTGTTCTTCTATTCAATTTGTGCTTATTCTTATTCTAAGATATTCATTCGCACACAAGAACATGATGAATGTGATGATTATCTGAAACTCATTACCATTCTCACTTATGAACGCGTGATTGACAACCACTTCCATTCTACATGAAGACAAGCTTGAATGTATATCTCTTGGGTTTCTAATCAACGATTCACATCGACTTCCCTCTGACAATGGGGCATCTGAATCCGAGATTAGAGTCTTCGTGGTATAGGCTAGAATCTATTGGCAGCAATCTTGAGATCCGGAAAGTCTAAACCTTGTCTGTGGTATTCCGAGTAGTATCTGGGATGGGATGACTGTGATGAGCTTCAAACTCGCGACTGTAGGGCCTGGTGACAGACGTAAAAGGATAGTAAATCCTATTCCTACACGATCGAGAACCAACAGCTGATTAGCCATACGATATCTGTGCTTGGTTTTTTTCATCCGAGACGAGCAATCCGACAGTTATTAGCCGCACAAAAATCGTAGAGGACCATTTTTACTGAGAGGACGGGAAGTAGCCATTGACAACGGTGACACCCAACATACAGCTTGACATAGAAAAGAGTCTGAAGGATTGGATGAAGGCAGTAGGAAAGCACAGATTCAGAAGGAACAACACATCTCCATACACTTATCTGAAATTCCTACCAATGAATTACATAAGTATCTTATCTTTATTTTATGTTTTATTTATCTTTTAATTATCAAAACTACATAACCATTTGAATCCGCCTGACTGAGATTTACAAGACGACCATAGCTTGCTTCAAGCCGACAATCTCCATGGGATCGACCCTTACTCACGTAAGGTTTATTACTTGGACGACCTAGTGCACTTGCTGGTTAGTTGTGCGAAGTTGTGAAAAAGAGTTGAGATTACAATTGTGCGTACCAAGTTATTGGCGCCATTAAGATCACAATTTTGTGCACCAAGTTTTTGGTGCCGTTACTGGGGATTGTTCGAGTTTGAACAACTGACGGTTCATCTTGTTGCTCAGATTAGGTAATTTTCTTGTTTCAACCTTTATTTTCTTTTCAAAAAGTTTTCAAAAATCTTTTCTTTGTTTTCGTTTTTCTAAAAAATAATTTTCAAAAAATCCAAAAAATTTAATAAAATCATAAAAACAAAAAATATTTTGTGTTTCTTGTTTGGTAGTGTTTTCATATAGTTTTTAGCATGTTTTATTCACTTTTTGTTGCATTTTTATTAATTTTTTTTTGCAAAAATCACATTTCTATACTATGAGTTAGTGTATTTTTCTGTAATTTCAGGTATTTTCTGGCTGAAATTGAGGGACCTGAGCAAAAATCTGATTTAAAGGCTGAAAAAGGACTGCAGATGCTGTTGGATTCTGACCCTCCTGCACTCGAGGTGGATTTTCTGGAGCTACAAAAACCAAATTGGCACGTTCTCAATTTTGTTAGGAAAGTAGACATCTTGGGCTTTCCAGGAATATATGATAGTTCATACTTTTCTCGAGATTTGATGGGCCAAACTGGCGTTTAAACGCCCACCAGAAACCCTTTTCTGGCGTAAAACGCCAGAACTGGCACCAAAGCTGGAGTTAAATGCCCAAAGTGACATCCAAGCTGGCGTTTAACTCCAGAAATGGCACATGCACGTGAAAGCTAGGAAGCTCAGCCCAAACACTCCCTAAGTGGGCCCTGGAAGTGGATTTCTGCACTCTCTGCATCTAGTTACTCATTCTTTGTAAACCTAGGTTACTAGTTTAGTATAAAAACTACTTTTAGAGATTTATTTTGTAACTTATAATATTTTTGACAAATCCTATTGTATCTTCTACAGTATGAACCTCTAAACCCCATAAGTGGGGGTGAGGAACTCTGCTGTGTTTCCATGGATTAATGCAATTACTACTGTTTCCTATTCAATCACATTTGTTTCTATTCTAAAATACTCACTCGTATTTCAACAAGGAGAATGTGATGATCCGTGACCCTCATTATCATTCTCCAATGTATGAACGCGTGCCTGACAACTACTTCCATTCTACATGAGCTCAACGTAATCATTGGGTGACAGCTTGAGTGTGTATCTCTTGGGTTTCTAATCCACGAGTTTGACCTACATCTCCTGACAACAGAGCACTCAAACTCGTGAGATCTGAACCTTCGTGGTAGAGGCTAGAATCAATTGGCAGCATTCCTGAGATCCGGAAAGTCTAAACCTTGTCTGTGGTATTTCGAGTATGATCTAGGATGGGATGACTATGATGAGCTTCAAACTCGCGAATGTTGGGTGCAGTGACAGTGTGTAAAAGGATAAATGTATCCTATTCCGACACAAGTGAAAACCGACAGATGATTAGCCATGCGGGAAACCATAGGGCACATGTTTTCACTGAGAGGACGGATGGTAGCCATTGACAACGGTGATCCACAAACATACAGCCTGCCATGGAAGGGACATGCATTTTTGGAAGAAGAAGACAGTAGGAAAGCATAAATTCAGAAGACAGAGCATCTCCAAAACCTCAACCTGCTCTCTATTATTGAATAACAAGTACCATTATTTTCATGCTCTTTGACTTTTCACAAATAAAATCCTTTTTATTATTAATCTCCTAACTAAGAGTTACAAGATAACCATAGCTTGCTTCAAGCCGGCAATCTCCGTGGCATCGACCCTTACTCATGTAAGGTATTACTTGGATGACCCAGTGCACTTGCTGGTTAGTTGTGCGGAGTTACAAAAGTGTGATTGCAATTTCGTGCACCAGTAACCATAAACAAAAACAAAAGAGAATCAAAGAGCAAGCTATTTACATATTAACATATACAGAATAGCCAACAACAACACCATTGCAACTCCCCGGCAACGGCGCCAAATTTGATAAAACAAAACCTCCGGCTAGGAATTTTATCTCAAAATAATATTGGCGTTGTAAGTAAAGTTCCAAGCCAACAAGTAATGCTCAAATCAAATGTCAAATTCAAAACACAATATAAACCGAGAGTACTTAAACCTCGGGTCGTCTTCCCTAGGAGTTGCAATTAAGTGTTCAATTATTGGCTATGGAGGAAATTTGGATTTGGGAATGCAAGATAGGCAAGAAATGTAAATAGCAAGAAAATGTAAGTGATCATGCAAGAAGTTAAAAGGAAAGCAATTAAGGCTACGGAAAAGGAAATCAAATAGTAAAAAGAGCTCTTGGTGAGAATTGGGGAGTTTAAGATTCCTATCCTAATTATGGACCACAAGCATGGCAATTGTATGGAATCAATGCAAACTAGTCAATCCTCCTTGAGAATTAGTCAAAAGAGCGTAATTGATCTCAATCCATAAGTCCTAGTCAACTCACTAATTACTTAGTGAAAGACTAGCGTCAATAGAAAACAAACCAATTAACTATTCTCACACAATGCGGAATGAACATCCACAACTCAATTCCACCAAAACACCTAATTTCTCAACCAAGAGTGTGAAAAGTAAACATGCAAGAAATTAAATGAAAAGCAATTAAATGCAAGAAAAGTAAACTTCAAATGCAAGAAATCTCTTGGCAAGTAATTAAGAGCTAAGGTTACCTATCCTAGACATTGACCACAAACACATGATGATTATGAAGAGTTAATCCTACTTAGTCAACCTTACATCGAAGATAAGTCAAGTAGGCATAGTTGATTTCAATCCATAAGTTCTATGTCAACACTAAGGGTCACATAGAGTCAATGAAGACCAAATCAACTAACTACTCTCATTTATAAAATAAGAATGGACATCATTGACTCAAGGATCACCAAAGTCAACAATTTCAAGCCAAGAGTGGAAGAAAAACTAAGTAAAGACTAAGCCAAGCATTTTATCAAACACTTGGTGTGCATGAAAATAAAATAATATTAAATTACATTAAAAATAAATTCTAAATACCAAAAGCAAGCAAGTCATAACAACAATTAAAGAAAGCAATAAATGAGCATAAAACATAAATTGCATTAATTGAAAATTAAAATAACAAGAGTGTGCATAAACATGAAAATGACAAAATAAAGGAAATAACAAGAGAAATGAAGAAGAACAAAGATGCAATAACAATAAATGACAAGGAAAAGTAAATGAAAATAAGAATTAAAAGTAGAAATTACAAGAAATTAAACTAAAGAACCCTAATTTTAGAGAGAGGGGGGAGCTTCTCTCTCTAGAAACTAAGAGAAAACATCATAAAATCTAACCTTAATTGTCCCCCTTCATCCTTTTTCAATTTGGCCTTAAGTGTAGGGACCTGTGCGGACGCATAGATGTGTGCGTCCGCACACATGCTAAGTCCTGACCTGTGCGTATGCACAAGTACATGTGCTTACATACACTTAAACTTATGTCCACTATAAGAAATTGCATATCATTTTGAAGCCTCGGACGTTAGCTTTCTAATGCCGCTAGATTTGCCTCATTTGGACCTCTGTAGCTCAAATTATGACCAATTTAGTACAGAGAGGTCAGGGTTGGCAACTTTTCAAATCCTTCATTTCTTGAATTCTTCCCTTTTGCATGCTCTTTTCCTCACTTCTTCAACCCATACTTGCCTTGGAAACCTGAAAATCACGTAACAAATACATCAAGGCACCAAATGGGATTAAAGTGAATAAAATTGACGAAATTAAGCACAAAAGAGCATGTTTTCACTTTCAAGCAAAATTTAGGAAGAAATCTCAAAAGCATGCTATTTAGGTGAATAAATGTGGGTTTATGTGATCGAATCCACTCAAATCAAACCAAATTTTATCATAAAATATGGATTCATCAGTAATCTATTGTCTTCTGCCCAGTTTTCGATTTTTTCTTTAAATTCGAATTTGGTTTGGGTTTTGAGGAAATCTTGTGATTTTGGTTGTTTATGAGTGCTCTAGTACGAGCCATTGGTGATATTCATCACAAAATTTCATGAGTTAAGGTAAGGAACCATCCAACCCTTGTGATTTTATCAATTTCATGAACCCTAGGTTAATGTATATATGTGAAAATTGGTTATGTTAGTGCATTTGGTGATTTTGGTACACAATTGGGAGGTTGGCGTTGCTTGAGGAGCTTTGGTGAGGTTTGGAGCTAAGGATTGGTGGAGACTTCCAAGAAGAAGCTCAATTATTTTGGCTACAAGAGGTACGGTTTAAGTTTTATTTAAGTACTGTGTGGTGTAATGAGAATTCCTAGGCTAGATGTCCTTAGGATTAAGTTTGGATTGTGTAATTGGTTGGTGCTAATATGCATAGTTGATATGTAATGTGAATTAATGATTGAGTTGAGAATTGTGTGGCTTTGTATGTTTGGTGTGATGAGAATTAGATGAATTGGATAATGAGTATTGATTTGTGGAATATGCATTTAAATTGTGAATTTGGGTGGAGGCCGTGAATTTTGGGCCGAAGGCCAGAAAGAGGTAAGGAAGGTAAATTGATGTGTGCATTGTGTGATGATATAAGTGATTGGATGGATTTTAGATATTAAATTTGTGAATAATTGGGTTGGTTATTGAATAATAAGGTTTGAGGAGTTGAAGTGTGGAATTTGGTAGTTTTGGGTGAAATTGTGTAGATGAGGTAGGTTTGGTTTTGGTTGAGTGTAATTATGTGAATGCGGTTGGGTTGTGGTCATTTGGATGATTGAAAATGAATTTGGCTTGTGAACATTAGAAAAATTGGTGATTTCTATTTTTGGGTAAAAACTGATTTTTGACCAACTTTGGCAGTTCATAACTCGGTCCGCATAGTTTGGAATTCTTCAAAATTAGATTTTTATAAATGTTTATTCAACGATCTTTCCAACGGTTCAGAAATGGTTGAAAAAGGAGTTTTGTAGAAGGAGTTATCTGTCGTGGGAATTTGAGGTTTAAAAATAAAATTCTATAGCTTTTTAACTTTGTAAAATTTTTGGCAGATCGTACTCCCACACGTACACGTAGCCGACGCGCACATGTCACTTTCAAATTTTCACTCCCCCACGCGTGCGCCTGGCCGACGCGTACGCGTCAATGTGCTGGTTCAATTGCCCAGCCAAATTTCCCGAGAGTTGTGTGGGAACTGCGCTGGTTTTGTGCGTGGGGAACAAACCGCACCCACACGTACGCATGGCTGATGCGTAGGCGTCACTTGCCTTCTCCCACTCACGCGTGCGCGTGGGCGACTGATGAGCGGATAATTTATACGCTTTTTGGCATTGTTTTTAGTATGTTTTTAGTATATTTTTATTAGTTTTTAGTTAAAATTCACTTTTCTGGACTTTACTATGAGTTTGTGTGTTTTTCTGTGATTTCAGGTATTTTCTGGCTGAAATTGAGGGACCTGAGCAAAAATCTGATTCAGAGACCAAAAAGGACTGCAGATGCTGTTGGATTCTGACCTCCCTGCACTCGAAGTAGATTTTCTGGAGCTACAGAAGCCCAATTGGCGTGCTCTCAACGGCGTTGGAAAGTAGACATCCTGGGCTTTCCAGCAATTAATGATAGTCCATACATTGCTCAAGATTTGATGGCCCAAACTGGCGTTCAAAGTCACCCTCTGAATTCCCAGAGTTAAACGCCGGAACTGGCACAAGAATGGGAGTTAAACGCCCAAACTGGCATAGAAGCTGGCGTTTAACTCCAATAAGAGTCTCTACACGAAAAATGCTTCAATGCTCAACCCAAGCACACACCAAGTGGGCCCGGAAGTGGATTTTTATGTCATTTACTCATCTCTGTAAACCCTAGACTACTAGTTCTTTATAAATAGGACCTTTTACTATTGTATTTTCATCTTTGGACATCTAGTTCTTAGATCACGTTTGGGGGCTGGCCTCA
>NC_029776.3:76818518-76818853 GCF_000817695.3 Arachis duranensis | reverse complement strand
ACATGATGAATGTGATGATTATGTGACACTCATCATCATTCTCACTTATGAACGAGCGCCTGACAACCACTTCTGTTCTACAAGCAAACAAGGCTTGAATGTTTATCTCTTGGATCCCTTCTTCGGAATCTTCGTGGTATAAGCTAGAATTGATGGCGGCATTCAAGAGAATCCGGAAGGTCTAAACCTTATCTGTGGTATTCTGAGTAGGATTCAATGATTGAATGACTGTGACGAGCTTCAAACTCTTGAAGACTGGGCGTTAGTGACAGACGCAAAAGAATCACTGGATTTTATTCCAACCTGATTGAGAACCGACAGATGATTAGCCGTGC
>NC_029776.3:76816168-76818366 GCF_000817695.3 Arachis duranensis | reverse complement strand
AAGTTTTTGGCGCCGTTGCCGGGGATTGTTGAGTTTGGACAACTGACGGTCCATCTTGTTGCTTAGATTAGGTATTTTTCAGAATTCTTAAGAATGAATTCTAGAGTTTCATAATGATCTGTTGAAGTCTGGCTGGCTGTGAAGCCATGTCTAATTTTATTGGACCGCGGTTTCAACTTATCATCACAAGAGCTTGTTGATTTCTATCAATCTTGCTGTTGGAGCAGTGATCTGCTAAGGCTTGGCTGGCCATTGGCCATGTCTAGTGTTTTGGACCGAAGCTTTCTTTGAAAGCTTGGCTGGCTGTGAAGCCATGTCTAATTCTTGGACCGGAGTCTTAGACTAAACATTGCATGATTCCTGGAATTCTCATTAAGAATTTTGATATCTTTATTTTTCCTTTTCACTTAATTTTCGAAAAATCCAAAAATATTTATTGTTTGAGTCTAGTGTTTCATTTTAAGTTTGTTGTCAATTGCATGTTTCTGTTCTTCTTGCATTCATGCATGTGTCTTCATTAATCTTCAAGGTGTTCTTGATGATTTCATTGCTCTGATTTTTAAATTCTCTTAACTTGAGTGTTTATGTGTCTCATATGCATTCTCATTTTGTTAGCGTCAGTAGTATACAAACTGCTAAGTTTGGTGTCTTGCATGCATTGTTATTTGATTTTAGTTGCATTTTGATTATTCCTTATTATTAAAAATCCAAAAATATTTTTAATTTGTGTCTTTTCAAGTCAATAATACAGAGAATTAAAGATTCAGAACATTCAGCAGAGGAATTACACAGAAAAAGCTGGGCGTTCAAAACGCCCAGTGAGGAAGGCAAACTGGCGTTTAAACGCCAGCCAGGGTGCCTGGCTGGGCGTTTAACGCCCAAAAGAGTAGTAGTTTGGGCGTTAAACGCCAGAATGTGCACCATTCTGGGCGTTTAACGCCAGAATGTGCACCATTCTGGGCGTTTAACGCCAGGATGGCACAAGAGGGAAGATTTTGTTTTCAAATCAATTTTTTCAGGTTTTCAAAATTTTTCAAAATCAAATCTTTTTCAAATCAAATTTTTTCAATCAAATCTTTTTCAAAATCAAATTCTTTCTATTTTCAAAAATACTTGCTATCAATTAATGATTTGATTCAACATTTCAAGTATGTTGCCTTTTCTGTTGAGAAAGGTTTAATGTTTGAATCATATCTTTTCTTGTTAGCCAAGTTATTAATTTTTAAAATCAAATCTTTTTAAAAAGTTTTTCAAATCATATCTTCTCAATCACATCTTTTTAAAACCAATCACATCTTCTTAACCACATCTTTTTCAAAATAGTTTTCAATCAAATCTTTTAAATTTCTAATTTCAAAATCTTTTTCAAAAATCACTTTACTTCCTTCTCTATCTTGGTTTTCGAAAATCAATTAAAGTTTTTCAAAATGTTTTTAAAATATTTTACTTTAATTTTCGAAAATTTCTTCCCCTCTTCTCACATCTTTCTATTTATGGACTAACACTACTCCTTAATGCACAATTCGAACTCCATCTTTCATTGATAAGTTTGAATTTTTTACCCCTTCCTTCTATTTTTCTTTTCCTCTGACACCTCAAGAAATCTCTATATTGTGACATAGAGGATTCCACATTTCCTTGTTATCTTCTCTTTCATATGAGTAGGAGCAAAGACAAAAGCATTCTTGTTGAGGCTGACCCTGAACCTGAAAGGACCTTGAAGCGAAAGCTAAGAGAAGCTAAGGCACAATTCTCTGTAGAGGACCTAACAGAAATCTTCAAAGAAGAAGAACACATGGCAGCCAAAAACAACAACAATGCCAACAATGCAAGGAAGGTGCTGGGTGACTTTACTGCACCTACTCCCGACTTCTATGGGAGAAGCATCTCTATCCCTGCCATTGGAGCAAACAACTTTGAGCTTAAGCCTCAATTAGTTTCTCTAATGAAGCTTGGGAAAGATACAAACAATTAATCAGAAAGTGTCCCTCTGATATGCTTTCTGAATGGAGCATCATAGGTATTTTCTATGATGGATTGTCTGAACTGTCCAAGATGTCTTTGGATAGCTCTACTGGAGGATCTCTTCATCTGAAGAAGACGCCTACAGAAGCTCAAGAGCTGATTGAAATGGTTGCAAATAACCAATTCATGTACACTTCTGAAAGAAATCCTGTGAACAATGGGACTAGTCAGAA
>NC_029776.3:76815808-76816122 GCF_000817695.3 Arachis duranensis | reverse complement strand
TTGAGATTGATACTCTGAATGCCATATTGGCTCAGAACAAAATATTGACTCAGCAAGTCAATTTGATTTCTCAAAGTCTGTTTGGAATGCAAAATGCACCAGGTAGTACTAAGGAAGCTTCATCTGAAGAAGAAGCTTATGATCCTGAGAACCCTTCAATGGAAGAGGTGAATTACATGGGAGAATCCTATAGAAACACCTCTAATCCTTCATGGAGAAATCATCCAAATCTCTCATGGAAGGATCAACAGAGACCTCAACAAGGTTTCAACAACAATAATGGTGGAAGAAACAGGTTTAGCAATGGCAAGCCT
>NC_029776.3:76814415-76815631 GCF_000817695.3 Arachis duranensis | reverse complement strand
CTGAGCAAGAAAATTTCTGAACTCCCTCCTAGTACTCTTCCAAGCAATACAGAAGAAAATCCAAAAGGAGAGTGCAAAGCCATCAACATGGTCGAATTTGGAGAGGAGGGAGAGGCAGTGAATGCCACTGAGGAAGATCTCAATGGACGTCCACTAGCCTCCAATGAGTTCCCTAATGAGGAACCATGGAAATCTGAGGCTCCCACTGAGACCATAGAGATTCCATTGGATTTACTTCTGCCATTCATGAGCTCTGATGAGTATTCTTCGTCTGAAGAGGATGAGTATGTCACTGAAGAGCAAGTTGCTAAATACCTTGGAGCAATCATGAAGCTAAATGACAAGTTATTTGATAATGAGACTTGGGAGGATGAACCCCCTTTGCTCACTAAAGAACTGGATGACTTGTCTAGGCAGAAATTACCTCAAAAGAGACAAGATCCTGGGAAGTTCTCAATACCTTGCGCCATAGGCACCATGACCTTCAAGAAGGCCTTGTGTGACCTAGGGTCAAGTGTAAACCTCATGCCTCTCTCTATAATGGAGAAGCTAGGAATCTTTGAGGTGCAAGCTGCAAAAATCTCACTAGAGATGGCAGACAACTCACGAAAACAAGCTCATGGACTTGTAGAGGATGTTCTGATAAAGGTTGAAGACCATTACATCCCTGCTGACTTCATAGTCCTAGAGACTGGGAAGTGCATGGATGAATCCATCATCCTTGGCAGACCCTTCCTAGCCACAGCAAAGGCTGTGATTGATGTTGATAGAGGAGAATTGATCATTCAAGTGAATGAAGAATCCTTGGTGTTTAAGGCTCAAGGATATCCCTATGTCATCATGGAGAGGAAGCATGAAGAGCTTCTCTCAAAATAGAGGCAAACAGAGCCCCCACAGTCAAACTCTAAGTTTGGTATTGGGAGGCCACAACCAACTTCTAAGTTTGGTGTTGAACCCCCACATTCAAACTCTAAGTTTGGTGTTGGGAGGTTCCAACATTGCTCTGAGCATCTGTGAGGCTCCATGAGAGCCCTCTGTCAAGCTACTGACTTTAAAGAAGTGCTTGTTGGGAGGCAACCCAATATTTTATATTTTATCTATTTTCCTTTGTTATTTTATGTTTTTTCTAGGTTGATGATCATGAGAAGTCACAAAATCAATGAAAAAAGCAAAAACAGAATGAAAAACAGGAAGAAAAACAGCACACCCTGGAGGA